>NC_137628.1:9258818-9641318 GCF_963383615.2 Lipophrys pholis
GAAAGAATGATTAGCACTTTTTCAATGAAGACGCTCTTACAGTCATGTAATTCATGTGAGAGTATTCTGGGAAGATTTAGAGATTTGAGCTAAATGTGATCTTGAACAAAGGGAAAGCAGATCTTTTCTGCTCTGGGGTGTTTTTAGATACGTATACTTTAATTTAAGGACTGAAGTCAACTATAAAAACTGGAGCTGAGAATTTCTTCCAAATCATAATGTGGGTTTTAAAGTATTAACAGTGTGTGTGTGTGTGTGTGTGTGTGTGAAACAAAGGCATAATGAGTGTGAGTGGGACCCAAAGGGACAAACACCAAGTGTCAGTGGAAAATATGTACATAATAAGGAACAGGTAGCACATAAAACTTCTAAATAAATAACATCCCCCACATATGGTAAATATGTCTGCACTGCTTCTCCCCGCCTGCTGCAGCTTCTCCCAGCGGTTCAAATACTTTCATAATGAACCAGCCAGTTACTTTGCAAGCTTATTTCCCACAAACTTGGGCTCACAGGTTGGACTTCAGCCCGGGGGACTTCTGGGGGATTTCAGGGGGCAGGAGGGTGTATAGACCGTGCAGGCTGGTGTCATGGCTGAATTTTGTGGCATTGAAAAGGACGGGTGCAGTAGTTTTCAGTCACAGTGTGATGCGGGAGGGTGAAATCCTGAGACGGAACCAAAGAGGACAATCCCTGTTGATACATGTAGAACCACAGTTGTGTTTCCTCTTTGAACATGAATAACCTTCAGCAACCCACTGAGCAAAAAGTGGTCATCTCTAATCATCCAGAAGACGTCCTCAGAGGGACCAGAAATAAAGTTTTTTATACGTCTTTCTTGGACGTTGTCTGGATGTCTTTTCTGGACATCATGTGGACGTCAGTATTTGACATCCAGAAGACGTCCTCAGACGAGCCAGAATTAAAGTTTTTTAGACGTCTGTCTTGGACGTTGTATTCACGTCATAGAAAAAGGACAGGTCATCGGTCTTACTCAGGACACACACAGACAGTCAATTTAGCATTAACATTTACATGCATTTTTGGGGGGAATGTGGGAGGAAACCAGAGGAAACACTTGCACACACAATTCCACAAACAGTTACAGCTGGATTTGAACCCACAACCTTCTATCTGTAGAGTGAGAGCACTAACCAGTGCACCAATGAGGCAAATAATACAAAGTTGCATTCGCAAGAGGAAAGGTTATCAAAGTGCTGTGTTTCTCCGTAGACGATCTAGGATCTAGAAGCTTTTCCTCAATCACCACATGGCGTCAATTCCCAAACTGGTAATCCACTTTCCAGGATCTGGAGCATCAAGGACCCTTCAAGCAGTGGCTCCCAACCAGGGATTGGGCCACGTTGAATGACTAAACCCCATCTGTGAAGTTGCACTACCGCCATCTGCTGGTTCCAGCTAGTCCATACCTTTCCCAATACTCAAAAAAAGAAAGAAAGAAAAAAAGAAAGAAAGAAAGAAGTTATCTCAGAGGCTTTGTCTGTTCTGAGATTGGAGATACTTTCTTGAGTTGATAACAGTTGCTTATGTTCACCATTGTTTGGGTTAACGCTTTGGTGAACCAGAGACTAGGCGGCCTTAACACTTAAACCTGAAAGAAGAGCTGGACACATCGGCGAAGTCACCAGTACCAGTCGGTCGATTCGGCTTTTTTCTGTTTCGCTGCTCTTAAGCAGCAGGTGTGTCGGAGCAGAAGGGTAAACTTGGCGGGCGAACATTTTGCCACAGTTGACCTGACCTCTTCCTGACGACCACGTGCGTTAAGCTAATTGGCGCCTCTGCCAGTGAATGTGTTCTGGTCTGTCTCTCTGCGTTGGTCCTCCCTGATAGATTGGTGACCTGTCCTTGATATCCTCTGCAATGTCAGCTGGGATAGGCTGAAGCCCCCCCCCCCCATGACCTCGTACTGATTGAAGACAGTTTAGAAGATCAATGAATGTATTTACCACTCAGTCTTTTTCACACGATGCCGCCAATCGTTCTTTTTCTACACGATTAATGTGTTTACGATCAAATCTCTCAAGTTGCCTTCAGACAGATGTGAACTGTTACTGAAACCCGTCTCGGATGAACGGTAACCCTGACCTTAAGGCGATCTCTGTGAAGATAAATGCTTTCAAACTTGCTAACTGTCGTAAAACGAGCCTGGAACCGTCTCGTTAGCTTGATTTGATATTTGGTTTGTCTCTTGGTCCCGACGCCGCCTGAAAGCTGCATGGCGATGCGCGTCCCTACGACGAATCCACTCACACGCGTAGCAGCTCGAGCTGAAGTAACATCATATCTCAGCACAGCTGGTGTGTGTACACATACACACACACACACACACACACGCATGCACGCACACCCACACACGCTCACACAGCCCTGAGAGAAAGCAGAAGTCTGTCCTCCGCCTGCCCTTCCCTCTCCGAGTTTTCCCTCTTCGAGCAATTAGGTCTATTTTCCGCGGTGCTCGGGTCCTTGTCATTAAGTCCAGCTTTTAATTGAACATGACGTCACGGGCCTTTGAGTCTGACATTACCAGAGGAGGCCTGAGGAATGTGTCGGGAAATTAAACAGGCTCCGTGTTCATTAGGAGCAGAAGGCAGCTTTTAACGCCACGCACCGAGATTTTGATTCGAACGTCTGAGGAGAAAAATGTCGGCATTAAAGCCGATGAGGAGTCGAATCTGATACGTCTCATGTCGCGCTATTTGACCTGTGGAGAAGAGGGAGATACATAACTTAGCATTCAGTGGGGGTCTCTTGCAGCAAAGCGCAACTTTACGGTGACAATTAGAGACATTAAGGAACAAATGGAACGAATTCGTTCACCTCAATCTGGCACCAGTCAGTGTAGGAAGTATTACACAAAGTGCCAAGTGGCTGGAGAAGATGAATTTTCATCATCTCTCATCTGAAACACAGATTAATGTATTTTCTGACATCAAGTAGTGTGTAGAGATACTGTTTAGTTCCTCCTGTCTGTGAAGACATGGACTTCAGATATGTCAAGGGGTTTCTTTGGTTTCTGCATCAAGATGTTAGCAGCAGATCTTTTAGCCGGCCGACGTTTTGTGGAAGAGCTTCCATGGATCAGACGTATTGTTGCAAAAAGTTCTGGGAAATGTCACGGTAAAATTCTATGAGAAGTTAAGCTGGGGAGTTTTGGAACTATTCGTTATAATCAATCATTTTTTTTGTCGCTGCTTTGATACACATCTGTCCACGTCCGCATCGCGATGCTTGATCGAAATGATTAACGTCAACGACACTAACATCTACATGTGATATATATTCTAGATGAATATTAGTAATACATCAGATTTGTTAAATGTAATACCACATAATGTCATTATCTTAATAAGGTCTTCAAAACAGTACACAAGCGGTTTGACTGTTTTTCTTCTATTGTGAGCTAACCATCAAAAATACACCATTGGGGGGATATGTTTTCTTAAACAATTTTTTTTTTTTTAATATTTCAGATGTGGAAATGTATGAGCAGCTTCAACAGATGCAAAAGGCGGCGCCCTGACATCCCATATTAAAAAAAGTAGAGATTGGACAGAATTTTGGTAAAATTTTGGGAAAATACCACATGTACATTTTCTTTATTTTTAATCATCTAAACTGACTCAATCCCCCGCCAAAAGTTCTTCCATTACATGTTTTGGGTTAAGCAATGAAATCCTTAATTGCCGAGCCAATAAATATTACCGACACTAATGTTCTGAACCGTAAATAACCATCTCAACAGCTCCTCTAAATAAAAACCTCTGGTGCTCTACATGCCACCCACTGATGTATCATGGAGGTGATTTGTCCACATGAAAGCGCAGGCATTTAACCGTTTTACCATCTGAAGGAGCCAAAACGACGGAGGAAAAATTTGTGATGAAATGAGACACGGGGGCAGTTTGAGATGATTGAAATTCAGATTCTTGACGCGTTTTCTTGTTGATGTGACGAAGCACAAGTGGTTCAACTCCAGGTTGTGTTTTTATTTTGGATTCGTGAGTATAAAAGCAGAAACCGATGAGCTGAAAGCGAAGATCAGATGCATGTCATGTTGAAGTTTATTGAAAGCAATATGAGCTCTGAGCAGGGATTTGACGGACCATCAGTAAACCAACCGTGAATTAATCTTAAAACAGTCAGAGGATAAAGTGTTTAGGATCATTTGGGTAAACTCTTATATTTTCATTGTGGATTGCATTTATGTTTAATATGGTAGAGACACAAAAAAGTCCATTTAAAAGGAGCTTAACTGCTACAAACAGTAAAAAAAAAAAATTCCACCAACATCACCGGATGACATTTCTGACGAAGACGAGAGAATCCAGTCGAAACGTGTCAAAGGTACCCTGCAAAAGCCTACCTGCCAGTTATCTTTGTTTTGCATACGTTTAAAGTATTTTCCAGCCTCAGATATTAATTGAGAGTGGCTCAAAACTCGCTCTTCTGGTGATAAAGGTTGCAGGATTTAAGATCTGCTCTCAATAATCTGTCAAGATTAATCGACCGACTTCTAATTTTGCTTCACATCGTCAACTTCCCAATTAACGTCTCTTCACTGACACTCCTGTTCCAGATGCCATCTGCATTCAAGGTGGAGGCAGTAAGCACAGCTGGAAGCTGAGAAAGTTAAAAAAACAACAACAAAAAAACAACTAAACAGGGGATATAATTAAAGTTCTTTCAGTTTTTAAAGCCTCTGACGATCATGTGCCGTTCTCCACCTGCACATGTAATCCCCCCCCCCCCATCCCTCTGTCCGGGACTGGCCTGCCAGCTGTGTCCCACCAGAGCTCTGCGGCCCGCTCCACCACCTTGAGACGTCAGCACGGAATTGATCTGTGGGTAATCTCCTCTCTTCCCCCTCGGCCCTCGAGCTTCTTCTGGTGAGGAACTATTAAAGAGCCCTCAGCAAAAACACTCTCAGCAGCATCAGCACTCATCAGCAGGACACTGCGCCGTAACTCCTGCTGGTGGAGCAGCAGTGAAAGCTGTGTGCGTGGACACAATAAACTACACTTTGGACTTATTGATAGAAACTAATTGTCAGAAAGAACCAACATAAGATGTGAATAAAGCGTTACTCTGGTTTCTTTTTGAGTCCTTAAATGGATTTTGGACAAAGTTTCGGTTTAAAACGGATCAATAAAGCAAATTACAGATGATCGTCACTCCTCGTTCAGTCTGCATCACAATATGATGGCAGTTTAATGAAAGCTGAAGGTTTCTTTTTTCTACGTCCACAATTCAGTGACATTCGAAGATATGTCATGAAATGGGACTGACTATTTGAGCGCATTTCATTGTTGTGGTTACTTTTAATCAGCTCCACCTGCACAAAACCACTAAGATAATTCAAGGATATATTTTAGAAATTAATCTGAAATTAATCTCCAAAATGATTATACACCAACCAAATGAGTAAAAAATGGAAATGGACTTATTTTCCATTAAATATTGTAGAGACTTATGAGCATTACTGTCCTGCATTATCGTGAGACAAATAAACAAATAAGTAAACAAATAAATAAATAAATGTTGTTTTATAGACTCAGTATGGAAATGTTGTAAATTCATGTGTATTTCGCAAATATTAAATCACGTCTTTGTTTTTCAAATATTTTTAGGATTAATAAAAACGATCAAGCCTTGGAATAGTTCGGCGCAAAAAAAGGACTAAAAGCTGTTAATGTTATTATGCAAAGTATTGTGCATTACATTAATACGTCAAATTAAGCAAAACGTACCTCTGTGTTTAGCAAAATAAACGGAACCGTTCCCTCTCGCCGCCAACAGGCGAAGGAGGGTCAAATGGT
This sequence comes from Lipophrys pholis, assembly GCF_963383615.2. Lineage (NCBI taxonomy): Eukaryota > Metazoa > Chordata > Actinopteri > Blenniiformes > Blenniidae > Lipophrys > Lipophrys pholis. The sequence continues at coordinate 9,264,656 of NC_137628.1, forward strand.
TGAATCCTGATTTTTGTTTGAGAGAAAAACAGGAAGAGATGTGCAAGTTAGCAAATATGGCCTGAATAAAAAGTTAAAGTTGTTTCTGTACTCAAAGATCCTGGGAAACGTCAGAGGAGTCACTGCGAACAGTCGTTATGAACCTTTTGAAGTGGACGATGACAAAATAATAGAATCGGAATACTGAGTTTTTTACTGAGGGAAATTCTTTTAAAGCATTGCGCCACACAGAACAGATAAAAAAATGTGTTAAACATCAACAACATATTATACAAATGTAATAAGTGATATTAAATGTTGATATTTACAGGCTTTACGGTGACTTATATAAGCATTGAAGGAATTAAATGAACCAAAACACAGCAAACTTGAAGCAAAACGTCATAAAGCTCCAGTCCTCGCACACCATTTCAAATTTCACAAATAACCATTAAAAATCTTGATTTTAATCCCAAATGCCAACTTTATACCCATATTGACAGTTTTCAGGACGTAAACCCACTCAGATGCTTGGACAAGGAAAACAGAGCCAGCTAAAGTGCAGCTAACAGCTAAAGACTTCAAACTCCCGCCAACTCTCCGCTCACAGGTCTGACACACTTAAAAAAAGAGATCTATGGCTTTCAAATGAGAAATGTACCCTAAATTAGTCCCGCCCCCAAACGAAGTCATGTCACCTGATTGGCTGACGGTAATTGATTGACATCTGTTTATCCAGTCCTCAACACGATGCAGCCATGAGGAGTTGCAGGTCTGATCAAAATGTAGGAAATTTTCACTGCTCAGCTTAAACAAACGCGTCTTCATTTTAATGCAACAGAATGACTTGCAATGCTGAGAGGCACACTAACAAGCGTTCTGTGTGTTACATTTCTTTGAGCAATTATTCTAATTACACAGCATTTCAATTTATTTTTGAAGATATTCAGAATTCCGCAAATGAGCCAGCACCCCTGACCTGCGCTGTACACACAGTACAGTTGCAGCCTTGCGGTAATTTAGACAGTTTTTTGCGGCGTGTGCTGCGACTCTCATCATTATCGCCACTGCTGCGGCGCCCACCGCTCCTATTTCAGGATCTGCATAAATAAAAAAAGTAAAAAGCAAGGAGCTGTAATTGCTCCCATCCGGTAGATACGCACTATCACTCACTTCAAGATCATTATAGTCAGCACTGGAACTTGTTAAGCTTATATCCACGATGAAATGAACACCCTCATCTCTAATGAGTCCGTCTCGGCTCCTCCGTCCTGGTTGTGAGTGTCCTCCAGGTCCGAACCGCCCTCGGCTGAGGAGGCCGGGAACAGCACCCAGCGGGCTTCTCACAGGCAAATTACTCCTAAGTCTTAAACAAGTAAGTCATCTGTTTAAAAAAAAAAAAAAAAAAAAAAAAGGTTGGCAAAGATGAAAAACAAAACAGCTAATTAAAAGGAGCGGAATATTTTACAGTTCAAGCTTTTTGCATTTATATTCTCAATTGTAAAACTGTCACTATAAAGTAACTTTGCAGCAGGCGGAAGTTTTTGTTGTTGTTGTTTTTTTAATATGGTTGGTTATTTAGTCTGAAGACAGCTGTACTTTGATTTTCTATTTTCATATCTTCTCCTCCATCCATCCATCCATCCATCCTTAAACAGGCTCATGGTGGCAGAGCGCTGGAGTTGAAACTCCTCAGCTGGAAGCAAAGCCAGGGTCCGCCTGCACCGATCAGAAAGACTCTTACCGTCGCAAACTAACATCAAAACACACAATATCCAACAAATCCTCTGTTTGTATCTAAGACACGGAAAATACACGACATTGTCAACCTTAATACACGAGCTCTTATGTATAAGACGCATCGTCACAACCTTCCACCTCATAACCAGAAACTATTCAAACATAAGGAGAGTCGGTATGGGCTCAGGGGTTCTGGGGTTTTTGTCAGAAAATATGGCAAGAACAAATAAAAAAAAAGTAGATGTATTTCCATGAGAGGGGTTAACCGTTGGAACAACCTGGACGATAAAAAAATCGGATACCCACAAAATCCTTGAAAGAATTGCCGTCCAGTAAAAAGTGTGCTATCTCTATGTTTAAGTCCATTTGTGGTCCAGAACTGTACAATTACTTAAGAATATTATCAAAGCTCACAGAGAATATTTTTGAAAAATTATTTAAACATATTTTGAAAAGAAACCAAAGCAACACCTAAACGCTCCAACACATGCATCCTATGGCATTCGCATGACACAACTACACCTTCGTCATAATGGCCAACATTCACACAATTATTGTTTGATTTGATCAGATTTGTGGTATTTTTTTAATTACTCAAATACAAATGTCCAACATCATCATCTCATTCGACTTAAACCTCCTGCTCCAGTGAGAAAACATGCTTTTGTTCTCATGTTATACAAACTGCGGCCACTAGAGGTCTCAGGACACAGACTCTCACAGCAAAAACTATAAAACTCAGACCTCGTGACAGATCCGGTCCAAGACTCTTACTCAGCTCTTCTTTTGTTGCCGTCCAGCATTTTTATGTGTCGAGACTGCTCAAGATTTAATGAAACATATTTACTTTTTATCCCTGAGTGGTTGCTGTAATTACTCACAGAAAATAAAGGCTCCGGAGGGCAGTTAGTGAAACGCAAACACCCCACTTAGAACATCTGTCTCAGCCCATGAGAGATTAAGAAAATCAACAACAGAAAAACTAAACAAAAAGAGAAGTCCTGAAGTGAACTAGTGAAGAAATACTATGAATTCTGGAGTATTTTCTGGTGAGGAGCCATGAAGCACAATACTGCCAATGACCAATGTTCCCAGTAAAATATTCCAACCATGTTGATCAACTCCTGAAAGATTCACTTAATTAAAACCGACTTGCAGCTCGGGCGTGGTGGTGGAGTTCTGTTCACCTCCGATCATACCTACACTGAAGACTTAGAGTGCGTTCAAGCTGAATGACCAAAACTGGAAAAGAACGTTAAATCTGCCTATTAACTCTTTAAACGGTCGGCAGTGAGATCCGGACCGGATCCAGCAGCCACGTTCAGATTCCTCCTGATTAGTTGTTCGTCTTCCTGTAAAATCAATTCCACAATGAACACACATCCCCAGGTCCATGTGAGATTGTTGACATCATTTGGTTTGTCCTCTGCGTAGTGCAAACATAATGTGCTGTTAAGATCACTTTTTACTAACGCAAATAAAACTGGATCAGAGAAAAGAAATGAAGAAATCCAAAACTCCCAAACAGCAGAAAGATTCATCAGAGAGATGCTTTCGTTGCACACATTAGTTAACGTTCCCTGCAAGGATTAATGGAATTCTCACATATATCAATCAATCAATCAATCAATCAACTTTATTTGTATAGCACTTTCTGTACACTTAATGTAAAACAAAGTGCTTAACCTGATTTAAAATCAGTGCAAAGATACAATAGATAAAATGAACTCTCTCTCTCTCTCTCTCACACACACACACACACACACACACACACACACACACACACACACACACACACACACACACACACACACACACACACACACACACACACACACACACACACACACACACACCTCGTGGTCTGGAGACATGGCACTGAGGACTTAAGGTGAGGAAAGGCCACATTAGGGGGCCGTACACACTGGGAGTGAAACAGCATCTAACCACAGGGGGCGCTGCTCCACAGATCCCCCCAGCCCGGGACGGGACGGGGGGGGGGGACCCACGGGAACATATATATATATATATATATACAGTATATATATACACATATATAAAAATCTGTTAAAAAGCCTGATTAAAAAGACGGGGGCCAAAGGAGCTGAAAGGCCCGTGAGGGTCGATATGGTAAAAGTCGGCCAGATAAATAGGAGGGTGCAAAACCATTAAGACACTTAAAAGCTAATAAAAGAACGGAGTCTGGCTATGTTCCTCAGGTGATACAAACCAGTCTTTGAGCTTAAATTTATCTCACATATCAAAAATGTCACAGAGTCAAAAGTCAGGCCCAGGTTTTTTACGGATGGGGATGGGTTCAAATCTGACAGTTTCTCTCTCTGGCGTTCAGGAACTCGAAGTAAAACCTCTGTTTTGTCCTGGTTGAGCTGAAGGAAGTTTGCTGCCATCCAAGACTTAATATCTAAAATGCAGTTCAGAATTGGCCTTGTGTCATCAGGAGAAAGATATATATATATATATATATATATATATATATATATATATATGTAAGAGATATAACACATTTTAACACTAAAATGCTGACATCCTATCACCATCCGTCCCTTCAGTTTCATGTGTGGCTGTGGCTCAGTTAGTGGAATTGTTTTCTCTCAACTGGATCGCTGCAGGTTGGATCCTCCATTCCTCCATATGTGGACGTATCCTTGATGAAGACACAGAACCCAAAACTGCTCCCGGTGGATGGATTGAGCTGGTGTGTGTGGAAGTGTCTAACAGTATAAAGAACATTGGGGGCTGATAAGTCAGTGGAGAATCACTATAAATCAAATGATATGCTTCATGTCTTCTCTGGTTTTAGTGGACAGTGTTACAGCATCGCTAAGGACCTTGTTTGAATATTACAACCTTTACTGTGGTTTTCTTGATCAGTTTCTTGTTTGCTAAAAAACATTTTATGAGCTTTTTTTTTTTTTTTTTTTTTTACCCCCGTGGACAAGATGGATGCCTCATCGTACTTTATTATGTCCTCATCATATATGGCGAATCCCAATAAACAAGAAGCTCCATTTCAATGAGCCGGAGATGAGACTTTCCATTTGTTTTTAACCGAGGAGACGGAAGACTGAACCACAAACCTCCGGATTGGACGAAGACCTGCTCTATTGACTGAGCCACAACATCTGCTTGTTTTTTTCCCATCGAATGGTACATGAGTAAGATTGTTTGGGTTTTTCTCCTGTCAAAATTCTGACAGGCATCAAAGTTTGTGGCAATCTGCATCAGATGGATCCAAAGCAGGTTCACACTGGACACAATCCAAATCCTCACAAAGAGCCCAGCGCTAAAGAACAATAGGGGCACTACTGCCGGATTTTAGAACATAGTACATATCGAAGATAATAACCTGCTTGGTTTGTTCCCTTAATAGCTCAGATTAATTCCTCAAACACATCCTGCACCGAGAGAGTAAGGAAAAGGGGACCAGGGTTTACAGACTTCTTTCCATTTAATAAATATGATTGTAAATGCATAAAACAATTACACACAGCACAGTTGAGGTCGAACAAAAACACTGTAACACCTTACCGTCTGTTCTTATACAAAAGCTGTACAGTAATAAAACTCTTTTTTTTTTTTTGTTGGTATTATTAATATTTCTCTACAAAAATAATAATCTTGCTAATTCTGCAGGGAGGAGGAGGAGGAGGAGGAGGATGAAGAGGTGTGGAGCTGGGAGCGAGTTCGCCGCTATGCGCTGCTTCCCAGGAGGCGCGGCGCTCCCTCGCGTTAACGTGACTTCCTGTTCTTTTGACCCGCCCTCCTCCCTCTGAAGCACAGATGCACAGTTATTACGATAAACCTTCAGATGTCAGAGCGGTCGGGCGAAATGACGTCTCGCCGGGGTTTTCAGGGAGGATCAGCTTTCTGCCGTTTCTGACCAACGGGTCCGTGACGACAAGCTACTGTAAATCTATATTTTCCTCCAGCTGTAGAAACCAGAGCCAGACAGAGAGAGGAAGAGGGACGGAAAACTCCCCGTTCAAGTATGTCGCACACCAGTTAAAACTGCCGCTTTAAAAATTGATTTGTAAACATAATCAAAAACAAGATAAGGAAGATATTCCATCAGGACGAGTCAAGGTTACTGGTTAGTGACTAACGTTACTGAAGCAGTTACTGCAGACAGAACGCACCTTGTGACTTGGTAAAGTAGCTTTTGTATTTCTTGTAATTCTAAAGTGCGTCCTGTCTTCATAACGGTCCCGCAGAACGATTTTGTGAAGATCCGTTAGTTTTGTGGCCTGAGTTGAATAAGTTTACGCCTCTTACAAAGTGAAACTAACTGCTATTTAAATTTGCTCATGACGTCTCATGTGGATCTCTACGAAGCTTTCGACTCGTTCAGACCTTTAGTTCTTGCAGTTTGACACAGAACCCCTTCGTCCTGGTAATTAAAAAAACATAATTAATTAGAATCCAACTTTTTTCCCACAGAAATCTGTAACAAATCAACATCAGCTCGTCAGGTGGAACCAGTTAAACCTCGCAGAATTACCCTAAAACCCCATTTACACCACAAGATTTCAAGTGAAAACGTATCTTTTTTTTTTTGCATTTTCACTTCAAAATGGTTTTGAGTTTAAACGGAAAAGTTCTGAACATAATGTAGTGAGCATGTTGGGCCACTAGTGGGTGATGTTTGTTTCTCCAACAAAATAACACACATGAATGCAGAGAAAAATACACTATAAACCTGAACAATGGCAGAACAGGCAGACGACCAAGTTGGGTTGTTGACTGTCAACTATAAAATTATAATATATATATATATATATATATATATATATATATATATATATATATATTAAGTCCCAGGAGAATGTGGACTGGGCGTCATGAAACATTGTTCTAATTGTCCACCAACTGAGCATGTGCAGAAGAACTACTTGCTAAAGGCCCCTTCATACTCCATAAGAACAAGACGAAAGTTCAGCAGTGCATGTCCTGCCGCACAAAATGACATCATTTCCTTCGGCCAGCTCCCTCTGGCCGAACAAATTTGTTTCTGCTGTGCCAACCACCTTGGCTAAACTATGCGGGTGCCGCACTGCCGAAACTTCTGCACTGCCGTGTGCTGCGCATGCGTGTTCCAGTTCGCTCATGACTATCAGTCATATTTTAATCATATTTAGCTCGTAACAGCGCTACTGTACGAGCGCCGCAGCTCGTCAAAATGTCGGAGTGCAGGCTTACATGATGCACCTGAACGCATCACGAACAGCTGCCAGCTCCTGTAGTTAATACCGGGCCAACATCGCGCTCGGACAAAAACTCTTTTATTAGTGAAAAAGGTCAGAGAAATGTGTTTCTGAAAGCACTGGTGGCGAGAAATAAACTGCAGTTGAAAAGTTTAAACGACGCATCACAGACGTGTGGCTGCAGTGAGGGGGCGTGGCCTGCTGTGAGGGGGCGTGGCCTGCGAGTTCGGAAGCTTCTTATCTTCCTGCCGAAAAAGCATTTTTTTCGGCAGCTGGCTGACGTCACTGCCGAATTTTCTTCTTGTTCTTATGGGTTCAGAAAGGGAGCATGAAGAGGCCTTAATGCCGTGGTGTACATGTGCAGTAGCAGCACTTCCACCATCTCCACAACGACGGAGTTAGAAAATTGTGTTTTCAATGGCTCCCAGCAAAATTTTGCGTTTTCACTTGAAATCATTGTCATTTAAACGGGATCTCAAACGATGGAGCATCCAGTGCACCTGGAAATGCTTCATAATGTCACATTCGCACGGTCCAGCACCGCCCCGAGGGTTAGTTCCCTCTAAAGCGACACAGCTCTGGATTTGTACGTCCGCCATTCTCAAACGAAAGCAAATCTGGGGAAAAAAAAAAAAAGTTCCCTCAGAAGATTTGAAAGGCATCAATCAGACATTTCCACGTGTCAGATTTCACTCTCGCCGAGCACCGGACGGCTCTCCGCTCTTCCCAACAAGCTAACCGTCCGTGCAGCCTGCTAGCACCCGCGCTCTACTTCTCCGTAATGACGACGGGCGCCGCGGCTCCATTTGCCCGAATGTGTCAGCAGGCTCATCCAGCCTGCAGCCTGACGGGCCACGTTTAAGTATTCAGGACGTCCTCTCGCCGCTTCCAACAGGACGCTGTTAATGTGTCCCTGAAACGCACTCGTCCATCTCTCGCTCCCTGTCTGTCTCGCTCTCTGGACTCCCTCCTCAATGCCAGGCTCCTGGAGCTGATCGCCGCCTCCTGCAGCACCTGCCGGCCCGGGACGCCTCCTCACGGTGGGATATTCATCCCGTCCTCTTCCTCCTCCTCCTCCTCCTCGTCCGCTCAAACCTTCCTCAAGTCCCCAAAAGACGTGGTGACATTAGGGGATCGCTTGCAGCCTTTCCAAGAGTTATTCCGAAGCACAAAACATCTTACAAACTGGTATTGTTTCATAAATAGTACCAGAAGCATTAGATTAACAGCAAAAGTTGAAATTAACCCCCCCCCCCCCCCAAAAAAGAAAACCCCCATCAGACTGTTAACAAATTAAAATCCAAAAAAAAAGGAAATACTCGAGTAGAAAACGTGTATTGTGCCATAAATCAGCTTTCTGAAGTTTCCCTATTCATATTTTATAATTCTTTTTAGTATGTTATTAAAATACACACATTTCTAACAGACATTCATGATTTACAAAGTAAATGCGTAATTCACTGTAATATCATAAAAGTATATTCATATGAATAAATAATACACTACCGCTGTTCGCTTGGCAGCACAGCAAACTGAGCTCCGATATGTAAGCAAACTGCTTGATTCATGTTTTCTCTCCAGTTCATGCTGGCGCTCCTTCTCCGCCGTGTTCCTTTTTTTTTTTCCCCTCTCCACACAGCGGATAAATCAAATGGACTTTTTTAAACAATGTCTGTCGGACGTATGGCGAAAGGAAAAAAAGCGAAAGAGAACAAAACGACCTGTACACAGTTTGTTCTGGTTCGAACGGAGCACAGTAGTTTGTGTCAGCAGGGTCCAACATGCACAGGTAATAAAGCTCGAAACCATCGTGTCCCAAAAATGGTAGGGGGAAAAAAAGAAAAAAAGAAAAGAAAGAAAAATATCCAGGATGAGCCGGTCATGGTTTTCACACGATGTACGTGGGGAGTTCTGTGGAGAATTTCACATGTACATGAGGTTTCATACATCCTGCAGGAGGAGAGAGGACAGAGAGGACAGAATCAGACGTCAGTCCAGGAGACGAGATTTTATCATTCAGACAGGGTCAGTGTACGGATTTAAAAAACCCACACAGGGAGAACGTGCAAACCCACGTTGAAAGTACAGTATTTATTTTTTTGTTTTTTTTACATGTTTTACCCAAAAACAATATAGAAAAGTAGACGTTCTGCAATAACAAGCAGATTTTAAAGCCAACAGTGACTCAAACAAAGCGGCTCTGTAAATGTTACCATATATACTAAATGAACTGAGTTAGTGACTTGATTTAGTAAATCGTTACTAACTTACTGCTGCTAAAAGTAATCAGGTTTTTCTAGAGGATAGAGAAGGTTTCTTTTTGGTGCTTTCACAGGAAGACTGTAGTATTTAATGGTTCACCAACACTAAAAGTTCTCCCTGGTGGGGAATTAAATTAAACTTTGACTGCAAGTTTAAAGTTTAAAGCAACTTTGACAACTTACAAAATGCTTTATTCTGGAACCGTTCAGGTTTTCATGATTCACAGAAAATATGAATCTGTACTGGGTATGTCAGAACCAATACTGAGTTATATAACATCAGCGACTGTCTGGAAAAGGTTGTGTTTACATCAAATATGTAATGTATGTAAAACTGGGCAAGAAGTGTCACAAAGTTAATAGATTCTGCATTTTTAACCTCATAGAACATATGATCACTATCATATGTTGCTATAACATCAACATTATATAGAAATATGAAATACTTTACCATGACATACAGGCGACTCATTAAAATATGTTAAATGATGAATGAAGATGAAAATGGTTACAAAAAATTTAAAAAAGTAATGTCACAGATCTCAGACCAGCTGAACATTGTTTTGTTCTGCAGATTTGATGCAACAGTAAAGACAACAGTCCGAGGTACAGGTCCATGTAAGGGTTGACTTTTGAAGGTAATCCAAATACAAACTTCCTCTCAATCGATCGCAAGTGTGTTTTGGGTACAACGTGACGCATCAGTCAGCTGTCTTACCTCTCCGAGAAGTGAAAGTACTTCAGCTTTCTGAAACTTTTGACTCGTCCCTTCAGAGGAATCTGATTACCTTCCTGCACAGAGTGACAGCTGTGATGGGCCCGGGACGAAGTCTGACCGCTGTGTGACAGCTCAGAGAGGAAAACTTCACAAAGTGACCTGCTTTTAGATCCACGCTGGTTTCATTGTCCAGATGCTCTGCGGCGGGGACGGTCATGGCCAGCGCCACCACAATCGTTCTTTACCAGAAGGTCAAACTGTATCAAGATATTTAAGGATATACAAGAATTGGAGCTCGTGTGATCATTTCCACCTCTCAAAATTACAATAATTATGGAATGTTTTCAATCAATATTGGGTTTAGTTGTGGGTAAATTGACGTCTCCTTTCCATCTTCTCTCATTCTGCAAAGAAGGTAGACCACAGGAGGTTGATGGGTCAGTGCTTCCCCAAGTCTGGTCTGGAAGGAGACAGCTAATTACACTTGCTAATTATAATTACAGCTATTTTGGATAGAGGCTAGTGCTAACTGGGCCTGAGTTAGTTCAGGATTAAGGAGGAGGCTCCTCCAGCAAACAGGAGTTTATGTCATGGTAAACATGAGGTTGACAGCTTGGGCTGATGCTAATGTTAATCCCAGTGGGAAATACTGTATCCCGCCTTTGGTCAGAACCCCTGAGTTAGTTCCATATTGAAGGAGCTCGACTCCCAGCCAGAAAACTGGAGTTTAGGCATTTTAGCAGCTTTGCACAAGACATAAGACAGGACCCTTCTTCCATGTGTTCTCGAGGATAAAAACCAGGTGGCGTCCCAGTGAAAGACAAAGTTTTGATCGTACCACCAAGAAGGAGCCGCAGTGTTTGTCACACTCGGTCTAGCCTAGTTCTCCTGCTGACTGGACCACTTCACTGAGGAACACACAATTAAAAAACGGGATGAGACAGATGAAGCAGCATCAACACGATGAAGATGAAATGTGCGACGGAACCAAAAGAGACACAGACGACTGGTTTGAAGCGAGGATAGTTACCGATGGGCCGCGAGTTAAACTCTGTGTCCAGAATCTCCAAAGAATGCACCAAGTCCCGCTGAGAGCTGGGCGTGGCCACTGTTGGATCAGCTGGACTCATCATTTCTTGTTCTTTTTCGTTCTGCATCTGCGCATAGACGTTGAGGCCTGGGATCTTCCTTGAGAAAAGATTTACAGTGAGGCAATGGGATAAAGAGACCAGCCGACGCGGATCAGCCATAACATTATGGCCACTGGCAGGGTTACCTTTGTGAAGTGCCGCTAAAGCTAATCACAGCTCCAGTGGCCAGAGGCTAATGCTAATGCTTCGAGAAGTCAGGTTTGTTTGGCATAAAACGATGGACCTACACAATAATGGGCAGGTGGTCATATTGTAATGGCTGATCACTCAACAGTAACCCAAAGACAGTGGGGGGGCACAATGTTTAGGATCATTATTTGCATGTGTACTTAATTTCTCCCCCCCCCCAACACGGTGCCGTCTGAAATTGTTTGCATGACAATCGCTGTACGCTGGAACGCCGGGGAGCACAAAGTGTGTAAATGTGATGTTTCATCTCGCCTCTGCTTGTCTGTAAATCTTCATGACCCTTCACGTTGTTTTGCCTCAGTGCGGCACCTCAGCGAGGAGACATAATTTAACATTTGAGAAAGGTCAATTGCCGACGTTCAAAGGGCTTAATATTGATAGCAGCCCAACACTGACTGACATTTCCTCTGTAAAGAACGACCTGATGAAAGAATTTCTACAGGACCCCCACAGATGTGTGAGCCAGTTCTCCCTCTATCAGCGCAGACGTTTGACAGGCAGCTATCAACCTTTTCCGCAGCCTCGCCGGCAGCTTTTGTTTACCGAGCTGTCAGCGCGCCGGTACGTGACGACTATATAGACATGACATTTCATGAGCACTTTACCTCTTGAATTTGTAGATGACAAATACAGCTAAACCCACAACCACTACTGATAGCAGCATTAGCATGGCAGAGCCACTGTGGTTCTCGCTGGTGTCCACTAGGGGCGCTGCGGAGACAGGGAGACAAGAGGCGTGGAGGCATGAGACGTACGGCGTCACCGCTCGGGTTGTATTTCCACCCAGCTGAATCATGCAATGAGCAGTGAACAGAAAAGACACCTTTTATATGAATCAGAAACATGGCACAAAAAGTAGGGAAATGGGTGTTTGGTAGATCGTTTAACCGACGTTTCCCGGCAATAATTCACAGCCTGCTTATTGCCCTTTTAAGAAGATGCCACATATGTTGGAACATGTAGGTTGCCGCAATCCAACAAAATGTTCGGGATCTTTTCAACCATTCCATCCAAAGCCCAACGCCAGGAGGAGCAGCAAAAGGTGGTGACGTCAGAACGGGGAGAAGCTGCAGAGAACTCGTGTGTGTTGTGATAAAAGCAGCGTGACGGTATGGAGTGGCAATTACAGACACTTGGTAACGTGGGATAGCCTATGGAGACCAGGAAGTGGTCTGACCTGACTGAGAGCCTCCATAGTCAATGAGGTCTCGGTGGATCCAATTCCATCATCTCACTTTATTTCCAATGATAGTTTGGTTTTCTGCAATAATCTCACAAACACATTTTCTTTTTTTTTTTAAAGTCAATCAATCAGATTTCTTGACTAGGTGTAAATCTGAATGAATGTATTGACCACATGATCACATACTGATGGAAGTATCCTTCTTTATATCCGTCTCTATTGGCAACCGTCCTCTAGGACACCTTCTGTCGCCACCGGAGTTGAATAAAGTCGATGTATAGGATGGGTTGATACTGTTTGTATTGCGTCGAGCGACAATCTTTATCCATCCGCAGCCTTGTACTGAACCTTTTCTTTGGTGACGTCAATGTTTCCCCCCCCAAACAGAGGGATGAACCAACCGCAGCCCGTTTTCAAGTGAAAACAGAAAACGTTGCGTTTTGGGCGTCTGTTTACACGACAATGGTGATCTGATTCACTGCAAATTCAACTTTTTGATCACGGCATTTCAAATACGCCCCGACTTGGTCTCTGTGGAAATGGCAGGAAAAGCAACATTTCTGCTCGGGCCTTCCAGATGTGGCATCATTCCAAAGAGGAAAATAAGCTTCACAAAATCATTCCAAAGGAGCAACATGTTCCAACATAGAAATCAAGCATCAAACAGAGATTTCCTTACTTTTGTGCTGTGTTTGGATGAATCAGTTAAATATTCAGTAGTATGGACTTCTCTTACTCTTTAGCTTATAAGCCTCTTTAGGACAGAAGCAGCATCCCCAAAAGGAAGAGGCACACATACTTGTAACGATGCTCACTCTCTGAATGTCTCTGTGTCGCTACATGGTGGGAGCCAATCAGACACAGGATTGAGGCTGTTAGTTGATTCGGGGGGCAGGAAGAATATTAAAAATATACCTGACTGTCCACTGTATCGAGGTCTCTAGATCATCTACATGCTTTATGCTCTGTCCTACTCACTACAGTGTTCACAAAGACCCCCGGAGGGGGCGGGGTTGCTCGGGGTGGTTTACCTGCTGATAAGTGGGCCGCGTACACGGTGACTTGTACTCCAGGCCGCAACGTGAACTGGACCAGGTTCTGGTTCAAGGCGCTGAGCAGAACCTCGGAGAGCTGACGAGAGAAAAACGGAGGGAGATTTTGAGAAACTTTGGTCATTTATTAGCCGACATTTTAGAGCGAGTTTGTTCAAAGTCCCGATCAATCCCGGCACGTCAGAATGAAAAATAAGTGAGTCCAGAAATCCCTTGGCCTTGACAGCACCTCCGAAGGCGTTTGGCTTTGACTGGCTGCTTAGTCCGCCGCTGAGTGACAGCCGGGGCACAGATAGAGGAGAGCATATCAAAAGTGTGGCATGAAAACAAAAGTTTGCTGAGGTGAAGAGACAAAGGCACCTAGAATAAAGTGAGTAAGTAACGACTCCATGTTTCTATTCTCTCTCACTTTTTTTAATTTGTGAAGCTGCATTTCTACTTTCACGTCAGATTTTTGCCGTTAGCGTACGCACTCCGACCACCTGAGGGCAAACAATGTTTAGTTTATATACTTGACAACTGTTTCCTTTTTTCAATTCCCTATGCTGTGAAAAATTTACGACTTTACTTTAAGCTGTATAACCCGCCATAAAGTCATGACATTATTGCCTGATGGACAAGACGAATGGACACAAAGGTCAAGCCATCACATGTTGACCTTCATCAGCACTCTTATTGCAGCGGGAGCATTTAGTGCAGCATCAAACTGTGGACCTTGTAAAGGCGGTGTTTATTGCAGGACTGGTGCATCATGAGGAACCTTGTTGCCGTCAACAAGGAACTCTGAGCTCTTCTGCTCACGTTGGGTTTAATCTGTTATGTCTCTGGTGCAGGAAGTAACCCACGCAGCCTTCTGCACCGAGAAGATCTAACGCTGAGAGAAACCGCAGATCTGAAGGTAAACAGTACAAAATCCACTGAAAAGATTCCATATTTCTGATAAAAACTTTTCAGAGAAGACTTTTTGTAACCAATCACGGTGAGAGAGCTGTCACAGTTTAAACTGAAATCTAAAAAAAAAGAAGCTGGTAATGAAGAGTAGATAGCAATTTGTCAGAAGAGGGCGGGGCTTAAACCTGCAAGCATTTCTACTGGATGTAAAATCAGGACACACCCCCTAGTCCCAGGATGTCATCTGACATTTGACACCATTTTTAAAAGAGGAAAAAAGGAGGGAATCGATATAAAACTACTCCAATTGTTACTTGAAAAAAATAAAATAAAAATAATATATATAATATCTATATCTAGATATAGATATCTAATTCTCTCTCTCTCTCTCTCTCTCTCTAGATATCTAGATAGTTAGATAGATAGATAGATAGATAGATAGATAGATAGATAGATAGATAGATAGATAGATAGATAGATAGATAGATATACAGTATATTTCCCCAAATATAAATCATGAGATAAATGAACAATTAGCTAATAGAGATAAGAAAGATGAAGATGTAGTTTCTGTGAGACCGGGTCTTTAATTTGCACAAATACAAATGTCAATCCTGACATTTCAGTTCAGGCGTGTCAAACACATTACAGCTGAGATGCATCATTCAGCCTAATTTCATCTCGAGTGTGTGGTAGGATAGAGCCACGATCACCTTTATGTTCAAAGTTTTCCGTTGTTGTGGCGCAATGTATACGTGATGAAAATGTTTATATTTTCAGAAAACTCAAACTCAAACTAAAAAACTACAAGTAAAACTAAAAAAGAGTGTAATGTCCAAAGAACTCTACTCCATCTCAGTATTGTGTTCTCTTCCCTTAGGAAAACTATAAAAAAAAACCTGTTACTTTATAATTTGCTTGGTCGTTTGCCGAGCCGGATTGGAGCCTCGTACAGGCCAGTTTTGGTCCACAGGCCTTATGTTTGACACCCTTGATTTAATGTTCGATCACACAGGTGAAAGGTAATCCTCCCTCAGGATTATTAGAATTATTACTACTTAATGAATTAGTGCTATCAAAACCAGAGAGGACAAGAAATGTACCCCTCCCTTCAGGTTTGTAATGTTGCTTCAGCAGCAAACAGGAAAACACACATGAAGTTCATGTTAAATTGTTTTTGGTTTGTTAATCAAACTAAGCAGAGCTGACAAGTCACACCAGCTGATTTTTTTTTATCCCAGAAAAAAAAGGCAAGGATGTTTCAACCAAAACTTCTTTACTTTTGTAAACATGCATTTTTAAATTGTGTCTCTGCACATAGAAGCTGAGGAACGCGGGACACTTTGACTCTTGTCTGTGTCTGCTGGAGACATCCTGATGGTAATTTCATGATAATGCTTGTTGTTTGTTCTCGAGACATCATAAAGAGTCTCGGAGTTATGCTGAGAGGTCTGCATGCTGAAGAGAGTCAGCTGTGATTAAATCCAAGGAAAAGGTTAATATGCTTCTCAAAAACAAATATCCACGATGCTGCGTGACGAGACCGAACAAAACTCCCCGTTCTCAATCTTCAGACGAGATTTTTTCCATCTGCAGGAGCTTCATTTATCTCGTCGGCCTCATTTGCCAAATTAATTGTGATATGACTAATTCCTGTAGTCCTTCATCCTCGCCTTTCTTAGCTGTTTAAATTTAGACCACGCTTTGACTAATTACCTTTTCCCAGTGTATACCAGGGTCAGTAAATCTATTATACATTCTAATAAGCCCAGCTCGCTCTGCACTCTTAACATGCCAACCTTGAATGAAGATTTATCGCCGGCCCGCGAGAGAGGAGAGAGGAACTTTCTGGGCGATCAACCAGGTGTGAGCATTGAAGTGGGTGGTGGGGAGGGTGGGGGGGGGATTGAATCGGTTTCCTTCCCGTGGAGAACCGATCCCACGTTATTATCAGTCATCATCTGCCACGAGAGGCTGAGAGCTAATTCGCCTCATGTTGACGCGTCGCTGATTTAAGGGAACCGATCGAGCGTGAACGTTTCTTTGTCTGGATATTCCAGCTCCTTACAGACCTCCGTCGCACCTTCCCCCTCCCCCTCCCCTTCCTCGCTCCAGCACCCTCCCCCCCCGACAGGACGTGACTTGAGGGAGTCTAAAAGTCATTCCCCCTGATAACTTGTTAATACTTGTCAGGCTTATTGATGAGTCCATTGCAGAGCTTCCTGAGGCGTGTTCCTGATTTAGACTGCTGGAGAAAAAGAGCCGGACATGCTTCGGTGGATTAACACTGACATCTGCTGGAGCTGGGAGGAACATGGCGTGGAGAGTTTTTTTTTCTTTTTTTTCCCCTAGTAGTAATCACAACAAGCTTCCGGAGAAGAAGTCCACCTTCACAGACTGGGTGTTTGTGTCTCACCTGATCTAACTGAGCTGAGTTTTTCTCGGGTTTCCCCTCCGTCAGCTGTTTGTCCGGCAGCAGGAAGAACTCCGCAGCCGTGGGTAAACCTGGGAGGATGGTGACCAGGAGCTGATCCTCTCGCACTCCCGTGGCCTGCAAGGGGAAGAGGAGGAAGTGATGTGTTACTGTGGTCACACCGCATGCGTCTGCAAATTTAGACATTGTACACCTCGGCTGGACGTCACAAAAAGTTGAAAAAAGTGATAAACGAAGCAAAGGGGTGGAGTGAAAACGAGGGATTGAGGTGTGGACGTTTGTCAGTGGAATACAAAGTGAAATGGAAGAAAGGAGAAAAAAGTGTCAAAAGCATTAGAAAAGCAAGTAAAATGTTGGTTAAAAAACAATAAAGACGAATAAGATAGATAGATTTGAAAGTAAATTGTAATTAATCTGCAAGTTGGAGCGGCGTATTAAACTTCTGAAATTCTGCATTCATTGACAGCCCTGATTATTTTATACCTGCTGGCCACAGATCAGAAGTCAGGAAGACCAACATCAGGGAAAACGACAAAAAATATACAACAAAGTGATAAAAAAAAAAAAAAAGAACAACAAAAAAGTCATGAAAAATTTAAATAGTTAACATTGGCTGCATGTTGGCTGCTTGTTTCAACAGCGACAGTAGAACACAGTAGAACAGAGTAGAACAGTACACAGTAGAACACAGTACTGCACATGTAAACAATGGACATAGAAAATAGTTACTCTGCCCATGTGCAAGGAGATCAATCCCAGAGTTTGTTTGTATTGTTCAGTCTTTGGAATTTAACAGCATTTCATGTTTACATTTACTGCAGTTTACTCCACCATCATCTGCATACATGGAGACACATTTCTTACATACTGGGTGGAGCTTCGCCACGAAGGAACGAGTAAAGGAGCTTGAATGTTTACAACATGAGCATGTGTGCAGATTTGTTGGTACTTGTGTTACAAAAAATACCAACAACTAGTGGCCTGACAGGCACACTACAAACATTTCTTTCTTTCTTTTTATTGTTTTTTTTTTAAAGCATTTTTGGAGTTTTTGTTTAAAGCACCAATTGTCAAACTGTCACTGTCAATGTGTAGCTCGAGGAAAAACGTTTCCAATCAATCATTATCACGAACGGCTAAATTCTCAATGCACGCTTGACTGTAACACCATTGTTTCTCTGCCCACAGTCGAGACTGGCAGGCTCACACTGCCAGGATGTATCCCGTCTCATTTGCAGTGAATATTTGGAATTCTACAGCCTTCACATCACCAAGCAGTGCTCGGTGATCTCCAGCGTGATGAGGC
Organism: Lipophrys pholis; assembly: GCF_963383615.2. Taxonomy (NCBI): domain Eukaryota; kingdom Metazoa; phylum Chordata; class Actinopteri; order Blenniiformes; family Blenniidae; genus Lipophrys; species Lipophrys pholis. The sequence goes on from NC_137628.1 coordinate 9,282,782, forward strand.
CTTCACTCCTGACATCAGACGGTGGCGTCAGACAGGAGCCGATCCGCCGCAGCATCACATTAATCGAACCTGCCTTTTTAAATGCTCGCCCGCTTCATGTCTGCTCTCAGTACTTTGCCAAATGTTTTTATAGGCAGCAGGACAAAAATCATCTGAACAATCTGCAGCTGATGAGGCTGGAGATACGCTCCAAAAAAAAAAAAAAGAAGTCAAAATCGATGCGTCCATTCATCCATCTTCTATGCACACTTTGTCCAGAGTACAATAGCAGAGGCTGGAGTCAATCCCAGCTGACAGCGGGTGAAAGGCAGAGTGCAGCCTGAGCAGATCAACAGTTCCTCACAGAGCGAACACAAAGACGCTCAGGCAAAATCTAAAAGATACTCTTCAAGGAATTTTACTCCTTCGCTCCGTAACTTAGCCTTTTTTTTGCTTGCAATGAATAAAAAAGAAAAAAAGCACTCCGGAGATATACTGTGATTTAGCTTTTAACACTGCCTAACTTTATCCAGGGCCTGGTCTTTTCTTTGATTGGGTCCTGTAGCTTCTCGCCACAATCCAAAGAGCGCGTTTGGTTAATTAGTGTCTCTAACTGTATTTCTATTGTCCCTGAGGGGGACCAACCACTTCCGTCACCCAGTTCCAGGGTGGTTCCAGGGTCTTGTTAACTTATCGTAGGTAAAGCAGCGAAACATAATCGTGGAAATTGTCATTTTCAGGCAAATTGTTGGGGTGAAGTTTGTCCAGGTTCATGAAGAAGAAGCTGGAAGTTAAGACTTGGTCATTTAGTCAAGAGAACAACAGGAACTGATGACATACCTCCAAGTCGTTTTGATTTAGGTTCCTTTAACAAAAGCAACGGTTCAAAAGAAAGCACGTTGTTTTTTGCGTTTGTGTTTCTTGCCAATGTTTTGGAAACAATGTCCATTTACATGGAAACAGAAAAGGAAAACAATGTTATTTTCATGTCGGGCCACTAGTGGATGCTGCTGTTTGCTTTTGTAATGAAACCACACACTAATGCAAGCAGGGAACAACACGCTATAAACATTAACAATAGTGAGTACACAGACTCGCTGCTGTACCCAAAACGAGAGTTTTCCAAATTCTCTTGGCCTTATCGCAACATTCATTCACTGTAAAGCTGATCTGTGATGAACTGCGACTTTGTCTCTGTATTTTCATCTCGTACCTCTATGTGGAGTCCAACCGTTATAAATGTAATTTTGTGAGTAAAAGTTACCGTTTTGAGTCCTTGGACAACCAGTGGCGACCCGCTGCTTCTAGTATATGTGTTGACCAAATGCAGAGAACCAAACATGGAAGTCTGTGCCGTCTTCTCTCTGTCCTCTTGATCTGTGCCTCCCTGCAGATCTTTGTGGAGCTGAAAGTTTCTGATCTGCACTTCTTCATATATTGCCTTTTTGATTTAGTTGTGTTTTAGAGTCTTGGTTCTTTCAAACCAGCTGTCGGAGGCAGATGTTCACCTCTGCTTCTCATGGTGGATTTGTTTTCTGTTAATAGACTTTTTCCCCTCTACTTTCCCCGGAGCTGCTCATGTGGGATTCACTGCTTTTTCTGCATGTTAATAACAGGTTTGTTGCGAATTGGGCTAAACCCATAAAAAAAACTGTCCTGTAGGTTTCCTTTGATTGTCTTCCATCAGGCATGTCCACTGCATGTGTGTCTAATATATAAAAACGTTGGTTGTGGCCTTGAATAGGGGTCATTTATCTCTTTCCCTGTGAGCCGTCACTCGGGTGTTTTCTGCCTCGCTGTGCAGAGAGTGTACAACAAATATAAAGCATGAAGTTTACAGACTGTTTCCACCAATTTCTCAAAGACCCTCAGCTTCTTGGTCCACTTCCTTTGTTTTTGTCTAGGTTTTGCTGCAGTGGATGTTGCAAGTGTTTTAAGCTATCTTGTCACATTTCTATCTGGAAGTTTTCTCTTTCCCCCAGTGCTCTGCCTTCCAGGCTCGTGTGAGGAAAAGAAATTGATGTCAATAACAAATAACAGAGAAGACATGTTCAGTGAAGACTGAAGGGTTTGAGATATTTTTGGCATCAATCTTGACTCCCGAGATCAGAAACTGTGAAACTGTGATGCAAGGATGCAGTCGCTTCCTCCCATGCAATCAGAAATACAATACACACACACACACACACACACACACACACTTGCACACGCACTCTTGTGCTCATAATTTAATTTCTGTGGGATGTTTTTGTGTCTGTAATAAGATTTATGTGTGCACTGATCAGTATGTGCATTAATGAAATGTCTGTACTTAGAGCTCGATGTGAAATATTCGTGTCTGTGTGGTGTAATCAGATTTGTGTGCCTACCACAGCTTGGTGTTTGATGGGATGTGTGTGTCTGTACACACATTTGTATGAACGAGACAAAACTCTGTGTGTATCGTGATAAATGTGTGTCTGCAATAAGATGCACGTGTACAGAGTGTACTCTGATATGTGTATGCCATATCGATTGCATGACTGAGATTTATATGTGTATATACAATTTGTCTGCCTATAACAAATTCTGTGTGTGTACACGTAGATAGGTCGATTTTTGTGTATAGTATATCTGGATTGTGATTTGACAAATTTTAGGACCAGTTGATATTGAACGACCCAAACACCAAATATGTTATGCTTATTTAAAAGCACATACGTGAACCAACACAAAGATGTATATAATATATATACACAAGTATATAAGATGTATACAAAATGATTATTAAATAAGATTTTATTTACTTCAGGGAGCACATACAGTCCAGGTTCATCTTGAGTGGACCAGACTGGTAAAATATCGCTATAATAACCTTTAAATTTACACTTCAAAGTTTTTCTTTGTTCACAGAGTATGTAATGAAATTGTTTATATTTTTGCAGGATCAAACCGTTAGTACTGAAAATGATTACAATCTCAACATAAAGTCAAATTTAATGAAACATTCTGGTGCAGAATACAATGTCTTATGTTCTCTGCTGTTAAGGGAAAGTCAAACTAACAGAGAATTTTCAAATCTCAAAACTAATCTCCTGACACCACCACAAGGTCTTTATATTATTATGTAATCGGGTCCAGCCCACGTATTTTGGCCGTTTCAGTGTCGCTCAGCTTGAAATCAGCCAGGAAAACCTGTCTGTTGTCCACGTTCAGCAGGTTGTCGCTCATTAAGGTGTCTTAACAGTTAAATATGTGTCCGTGCACAGTGACATGTCTGCCCAGTACAGGGTGTCCGCTCGTTAGAGGTTCTACTGTGTGGGTGTGTACACACACACACACACACACACACACACACACACACACACACACACACACACACACACACACACACACACACACACACACACACACACACACACACACACACACACACACACACACACACACACACACACACACACACACACACACACACACACACACACACACACACACATCCTGCATTCAATCATCTGGTCTCTTCAGAAACACTTCACACCCACACTGACATTTATCCCTGCAAACTCCTCGACATCAGTGTCCCGGTTACTGCGTGGCCATGAACTCTCCCAGTGTCGCGTGAGCCTCACCAATCACCCCCCCCCCCCACCCCCATCCCTCTCGCTTCGTCATTTATCATCATAAAAGTCAGCTTCACGTCTGGCAGCCGTGGGGAGGTCAGACGGTGCTCGGGGGGGGGGGTCCAGTCCGGCGCTCACAGTATTTAACAGAGAAAAGCAACGGTTTCCATGAAAGAGCCTGCGAGGGGGAGGGAGGGAGGGAGGGAGGGAGGAGGAGAACTTTACCTGGACCAGAGAGTTCTTGATGACTCGGCTCACGTCCAGCCTCCACTCGGCTACGTCAGGGTTGTGCTCGTCCAGGTTTGATGAAAAGGCGAGCAGATGAGATCGAAAATATTCTGCGGGGAGGGAAGAAAAATGTGTGCGAGAGGCTTTTTAGCTTTCATCTGCCGTTAAGTTCAGCCTTCAGATTTAGCTCATGTGTTTCATCTGTTAGAGCCTCGTTCAGACACTTTTCTACCTTTCACATGTCATTGACTGGAATACCTGGAAATCAAAACGTTTAACCCCGGAGCGTCGACGGGCTTCGCTCACGACTCCTTCACTGTTCCTCTTTGTGACGATTCAAACTCAGTCTTATGATACTTTTATATCAATAAACTCAATGGAGGCCTTACTTTTGGTGTTATGCTGTTGTCTAACATGCAAAGCGACCAAACCTTCAGCGTTATCTGTTAATTGACCTGGTCTGAAAACATCTTTTTTGTTATTTTGACCATTTGTCATTTTCTGCAAATAAATGCTCTAAACGACAATATTATTATTTGGAATTTGGGAGAAGTGTTGTCAGTAATTTATAGAGTGAAACAAAAATGTTCATTTTACTCAAACTAAAATCGGAGAAACTGATCATTTTGCAGTGGTCTCTTAATAAAAAATTAAGAATTTAAAAAAAATCCAAAACTTCTTTACTGAACAACCAGATATTTTACTCAGGTGTGTCACTTAGTTTGCTTTCATGTACCTGTGACTTTAAATCCTCATTTAATGGTGAAGGTATTTATTTTGAAGAGCTTCTCAGTATTAACTCCAAAAACAAAACGCAGAATTGAAGCGCCGCCTTGAGCGTTTCGATTGATTTCTATTCGACTACAAAGCAGCATCAAGCATTTTCCATCCATGATTTGTATCCGTGTTGGTAAAAATGAACACATGGACCGGCCGATCCGTGCTTCTCAGAAGTGTAGAGACACAAAGGTAGAGTTATTACAAAAAAATAGAGGGTTGAACTCGTGAGGATCCTGAGCTGAAACAAGTCTGCAGGTTTCACTCTTCTCAAAGCCCAAAGGGAGCGGGACTCAGAGTTCAGGAGACGCTCATCCAAACACTCACTCCTCCTTTAGTTTGAAGCCCAGAGCCAGGAACGAGCAACAAGCCCCTGGAGGGCCCTAAAGAACTTCCCAGGAGAGTGGCAGGTAATTAAACTAGCTGAGCGTCACCGAGTCGTAACGCTGGTGGAATGCAGGTGGTCAAAGTTTTAAAAACTATCATAAAGACACAGAGGGATTGTGGGTAATCATCTTATCTGCGTCTCTTTATCTTAAATTAATGTAATACGATGCACATTAAGTACTGGACAGCATCAAAAGTATTTTAATGTAGTTTTTAATCAGATGAAATTTCAGAGGAACTGAACTGAGGCTGTGAGAATCTAAAGCCTTGTTTACACGACAACATTTCTAAAGCTGTTTGTTTCGTCAACAATCAGGTTATATCCTCCAGGCTGGCTTTACTCATCTTCAGTCAGTGCACGTTCGCACACTTAAAAACTTCCCAATCATCACAATTTTTTTTCCTTCACTGTAGAGTTCAGCGTTAGAACAGTCCCAATTTTTTTTGAATTACAGAAACGACGCTGTCTGATTCCTCCAGTTTGATGAACAGTAATTCGAGTGTCGAACTTTAGTGAAATTTCATCTGCATAAATTCTCTCATTTAAAACTCTTTTTTTTTTTTACGGTCTGGCGCTTATGTGCAACTGAGAATTTGATGGATTATTGCAGTAATGGTATTTATATGTGCATGTTTTCTTTCCCGGCAGTGGTATTTCTGTTTTTGCTGAGATTTGTGTTGAAATTAATTTGAAATTAGGACAAAATCAGTCATTTATTGTCTGACTCCTTTTTGGAGGACATTCTAGATCTTCATAGCTTTATAAAGATGATAGATTTCAACTCCCAGCCATAGCAGACCTGGTGTTTTACCATAATAACGTGACGACAATTATAAGAATTTCTTTCAAATAACAGGAGAAAGTTGGTGTGAATAAGTGATGACGGAGCAGCAGCGGGTGAGAACGGCCTCACATCCACTGCGGTGACTCAGCAGCGTCCCCCGGGACCTGCCGTCAGACTCAGACTGGACTCACCGTGGACGGCGATGTTTTTTCTGTCCTGCAGGATGCTGTTCCCTGCGGACACCTGCACTGTGACTGTATTGATGCCTTCCCGGGAGAACGTGCACGCCACACTTCCCTCCAGGGTGATTACTGGCTGCTGGGAGAGGGAGAAAGGGAGAGAGACCCGTATCAGCGGCTTGTTAACGTTGTTATTTACACTACCGAGGTGTCAGCCGGCTGCTGTGCACACAGTGCATGTGGACACAGGCCCGCTGAGAGCTCGCCACGCTGCTTCCTGTCATTACTCCCGTCTCTCTTTAGTCTTAAGATAGTTTTCAGATGCTAACGCGGCTACGCTTTGCTCGGAGCCGATAGCGGCCTCTGTCTGTGTTTAAGCTCCCTGTCGGCACCGAACAAACACATTTACGCAACTGCAATTAAGAAGACGGATTACAGAGAGCGGTGGAGCTTCTACATGCGTCCGCAGGGTCTTCAGAGGGATTTCGGTAGCATACAGGTCAGAGTGTAGCTGCTGTGTGGAGCAGGGTGTCCAACGTGTGGCTTGTGGGCAGAAACCAGCTCACAGGACGGACCTCATTAAGTGTAAAAACTATGATTTTTCAGTAAATGTTTATTTTTGAGTATTTCAATTTCAATTGTGTACACATTTTATTGGGTTGTGACAGTTGGGCCTTCCAAATGAATTCCGTTGTGTGTATAGAAGCATATGTGCAATTCTGATTTTGAGTACGTAAACACAGCTGCTGTTCGTCATTTGTCCACTGGGGGGGTCACACTGTTTCAGTCAGAGTATATGACATATCTAAGGGCTTGTTTACGTGACTACGTTTTCAAGTGAAAACGGAAAACCTTCGTTGTATTTTGGGTGTTCGTGTGCTCAGAGCCACTGAAAATGGCTTCAAAGGTGGAACTTTTTGAAAACACTCAGATTCCGTCTCCATGGAAACCACAACTTTTCGGAAATGCAAATACTGCACATGCACACAACAGTCTTAGTCCATGGTACTGTGCATGTGCAAGAAGGTTCATTTATAACAATGAATGGCGTTCACTCTTGAATTTAACAGTGCTTCTCCAATAAAGTATATAGTCACTACACGCATTTTATTTATTTTACACACAACTGATACTGAGTGGACGTTTAATGGAGCGTCAATGTTTACAGTGCATTGTTCTCTGCGTGCAAACAGAGGCGGTTTTATTACATAAAAACAGCACCCACTAGTGACCATACAGGAAAGAAGTCTTTCGTAATCAACACAAAACAAAATCCTCTTTTTTTGTATTTGGTTTTAATCTTATTCTTACTAAATAACAACTGCTTAATATTCCCCTCATAGCATGGAGTTTAATTATTCTTATCTTTTTAATGTTGCTATGATGTCTCCAAGAACACCAATAACCAAATCTCCTGTTTCTTCTTTAAATCAATGTGAAGTGGAGCGAAGATGTTTTCGTCTTAATTGCTTTAAGATCAATTCGAACTAGACGACACCGAACAAGAAAGAACGCATGGTGGCAACAAGTGCAAAGGTTTTGTCCACCACCGGTTGGCGCCAGAGGTAATTCAGTTCTGCTGGCCCTAACAATGAGGGATTTGATCAGCTGTGCTGCAGCAGTTCACACCAGCACTGAACACTTCACTGGCTTTTCAGTAATTAATCCGCTGATTCTGATTCGTCAGCTGACTCGCTGATGTTTATCAAAGCTGATTAGCAAGGCTGCGATATTTTGGTACAACCTGACTGCACAAAAATAGCTCCACGAAATAATGATTCTCACAGTTTGGAGACGGAGTGCCCGCAGCCTCATTATTGAGGAGCTGAGAGAGAAGAAGTGTGCAATCTGTCTGCTTCCTGAGCAGCGTGTTGGTAGCGCCTTAGTAGCATGTTTGGAACGTGTGCCTGGTGTTTGCAAGCCTGCAGCGTGTTTGCTGCGCGTTAGCATGAGTAACATGTTTGTAGCACGCTTGCACATGGGAGGTATGTGTGCCGCGTGTTTGTCATGTCATAGGATATGATATATTGGCAGGTACAACATCTGCAACTTGTGCAGCATGTTTGCACGATGCGTGTTGTAAACCTGGCATGTGCTTTTGCAACGTTCGCAGCGCGTTTGCACATTGTTTGCAGTGTGCTCAGCCTGCGTACCGTGTTTACAGCGTGTTTTTAGGACCTTTGCAGCATGTTTGCAGTCTGTGCACTGTGTGTGCAGCCTGTTGGTGGTATTATTGGATTGGAGTGCGTGCAGAACGTCTGCAGCTCGTGCAGAGTGTGTGCAGTACCTCGGTGTTATTTCCGATCCACCAGATGTAGGTGACCGTTCCCACTTGGCTGGGCCACAGCACAGCCGTCAGGTTCACTTCCTTGTTCCTCACGGCCACAAAGGGAGCCGAGAGATGGATATACTCCAGCTGACCTACTCAGGCACACAGATACATCACAGTGAACTCCAGGCACGAGGATGGGGAGATGATACTGCTTTATAGGTTGAAATGAAGACAGAAGGAGGAAGGTGAGGGTTTATAGGAGGTTTGGGAGGGTGAGTTGCTTGAGACTCGCTCCTGCACTGGGCCATCTGCATGCCATTTCTCATCTGTGGCATTGCAAAGCCCATCGCCACCACTGCCGTTCGTACGGCTGGAACACGGGAGTGACAAACTGGTATGGGATGCGACGGCGCTCCCTGATCAATAAGTCAGCTCCGGTTCATCTGTCACCCCCCCTGAACATAGTATAGCGGTGGCCTGAGCGGCTCGCTGTAGAGGGCTCCTGAGGGCTGTGAAGCGTCAGCTGACTGCAGTGGGACTGTGATGGGATTTGTTCTATCTGACTTGTTTGTTTGGTTGCGGGAGCGGCAGCGAGCTCCGAGAAGAGATAAAGCAACGGGCTGACAGTCGCAATCCCTCCCAACACGATAAAAAGCAGAAAGCTTGAGCGCAAAAACAAATTGGACAAACTTGTATCGAAATAAAACCACAGACACATTTGTATGCATCGATCTGACAAACAGTCAGCAGTAACTCGCAGGCAAAGTAATCCTTCATGTAGTAAAGAAAACTTACCGTGATGCTTCTACTTTCAACACTGTAATCTGATAGTAACCGATTACTAGGATGTACCGATACACAAGTATGAGTACTAACTTTTAGTGTCTTGTCGATATAGCGTATCAAAACAAGTATGTACTTATAAAGCCTGACTTATACGCCATACGCAAATGATCGCTACACGCACCTCCAACATCCTTGGAGGCTCCAGTATATGACAGCGCCTACAGTACCCATAGGACATTTTGTCGCGCCTACGCACTGCTCTACGCGTACTGCAGACTGCAGCCCGAGAAACCGAACTTGCTTCAGCTCGCTGATGATGACTGTGTCAGTCATACCTTAACCATGTTTAGCATGTGGCATCGCTGGTGTGTGAGCCCTGAAATTCTTTCACATATTGCATAAAGCACGACTGGGAGCAAAATTCCACTGGGCAGTTAAACTAATAATGCATAGGTTTTATATGGCGCCTTTCAGGACACGCAAAGACGCTTCACAGTGCATTATTCATTCACTTCATACTCAATGGTGGTAAACTATGTATGTAGCCACAGCTGCCCTGGGGCTGACTGACGGACGCAAGCCTGCCAAACTAAACTGCGCCATCGGCCCCTCCGACCACCACCAACCACTCTCTCACACACTGCACTCACACTAATGAGCGACATCGGGCTAAATCGCTGGTCCAAATGTCACTAGTGAGGAAATTGCTGGTGTTGAACGAACCAGCTTTCGCCTCCTCTTGATATTTTGGCAGAACATGATTTACATTGGGTCTTACTTTTGTCCTTCTCATTATCATTACAGAATGTCCAAACTGCTGACAATGCTTGTCCTCTTTTGTTGACCTGCTGGCGGACGACGTCACGTAATACTTGCTTTTTTCAGCAGCTGCCTCTGTTCTACTTTCTCTGAAGTTAGCATTAGTCCCAACATCGAGGAATTCACTGAACCCCAGTTTAATCACTCCTCCAACAGTAAATAAACTCAGCATTAGCCTGTATCTTCTATAGTATTTTGATAAATGACAGTTAAAGAGCTGTGATTAGCATTAGCTTCTGTTAGCTTATCTAACCCGTCAATCAGTTGCGATACATTTGCTATTTTTGGCAGTGACACATTATAACTGATTACATTTATGAAATCAGTGAAGCGGTTAGTGATATAGTGAGCTTGATATCAGTGTAATGTTGCCTTTAGCATTAGCGTTGTCCTGTTGTCCAAACAACTCACATTCTCTAAATTTCTGAACATTTATTTGTTTTTATTGGAGGAGCTTTATCAGTCCTGAGCAACATCAGTCCACAATAACAAGAAACATTTCCTACTGGAAGGGGCATTAGCATTAGCCTGTAGCCACAGTAGCGGTAATGAGCAATAGTGTGTTTAAATAGTGGTTAGTTTCCCTTTAAACGCTGTATCTCCCACTAACTGCTGTGACTTCATCTGATCTTAATGTCAATCAGTCACACAGTGCTGACGGCTCAGCTAATGCCAATATTACAATAATATAACTGTGTGACCATTATCGACCCAGGACATCGCAGGGAACAAAATAACTCCACCCGACCGATGACTGCTCACATGTGACGTGCAGGTACAGCATGGCGGTCTCGGAGCCCAGGCTGTTCTCCCCGGTGGCCGTCACCCTGTAGATCCCCACAGACTTGTAGACGTGTTTGATCCCATCCTCGATGGAGCTCACGTTGGAGTACGTCAGAGCGTGACCGTCTCCGAAGTCCAGCGTGATGCTCGTCCTTGCTCCGTCGCCCTGCAGGGTAAACACCCCCCCCGCGTCAGATGTCTGGCTCTTTATCAGCAGCACAGAAATTACATTGAACTGAGCAGCAGTACGGCCACTGTGAAGACTCAAGAGGAAAAACCTGAGAAGATACTCACAGGTAAACCTTTGACCTCCAGTTTTTGGGACACCAGTTTCAGTTAAAACCCTGACCCATCTCAAACAATCAGTTTGAGCATGATACACAAATGCTTTTGTGAACAAAACTATTGTAATGCCTTTGTTTATGAAGGACACTTTTTTATTCTCCCAAAATATAAGACACTTTTAAAAGGACATACGTAGGTTTTTAATGGTGTAATGGTACTCCAGACCATCTCGAGGCCACGTTTTCAAGGCTTTTAAGGTCTCTGTCTTTAAGGTCTTGGTCTTTACTCGGCCTTGGCTCCTTAATGTCTTGGTATAGTCTTGGTCTCGGGCTGCTCTGATTTTGGTCCGGGCCCCTTAAAGCCTTGATCTTGACTTGGTCTTGGGTAGGCGGTCTTCACTAAATCGCTAGGTTTCGACACTGTTGCTATGTTCTTGCTGGAGACGTATAGATAAAACATGGATAAACATTAAATAATGCCTAATTAGATTAAATGGAATAAGGAAAAATGCCATATATTGGTTGCATTCATAGGTTCCTATATAGATTTTTATGTCGAACTTTACTTAAATGCTAATGAAAAAGTATGGAATGCACAGTGTGTTCGTACACACGATATTATGTCGTTCTCAGGTTATTTTGACTGGCTCACCTCCTCTAGGAACACCAGGAAGGTGACGTTGGCATTTAGCGTGGCGGTCAGCGAGCCCTCGCTGGTCACCAGGTAGAGGCCTCGGGGCGCCTGGACAGGACACTGCTGCCTCCGGGCCGTGTACTCCACACTGACCCCGGCCGTGCAGTTATTGGACACCACCTTTCTGTAGCTGAGGGCACAGGATGCAAAGAGCTGATGAGCTATGAGCTAAGTAATACTAAGGCAAAGCTCCCGAACGCAGAAGAACAACTGGTACTGAAGTAGTACAAGATACTTTTTTTAATGCAAATTTGTCTCTGAAATTATAAATGTAATTACAGTATTATGATTATTACAGTATTATTAGTATTATTTTAATTATTCATTATTTCTATAATAATGACTAAAAATCTCAATACGATTACTAATAATACTGTATCTATACAGTAATTAAGTACATTATTCCAGTTTTGTACATTTGTAGGTTGAGATTTTCTTTATGATTATATCACTGACTGAAGCCTTGAAATTAACCAACAAACACATAGGTATATTTATTGTGCATGAAAAGAACAAAATTAAAAGTAAATGCTATTTTTTGTTCGATTTAAAAAAAATCTAAAACATCTTTTCCTTCCATTACTAGCACTACTTTTTCTTCTTCCGTCACTCCTTTCCAAAAAGTCACAGTTTTTTCACCATTTGAATTATACAAGAAGTGTCAGTTTAATTGTGGTGGAAAGTTCCAACTTGGGAGTTTGATTCTCGTGCACCAAGGAAAGGAGCAGGAAGTTGGAGGAAAATATCAAGCAAATTCGTCTTTAATCGAGTGAGCTGAAAGTGACAAAAATCGGAAAAATCCTCTAATGAAACTGTCTCCTGTCACATCCTCATTTAATAACTTCTGATAAAAATCGAGACAGAACACTTACAATTTTTTCTCAATGTCAGAAAGTTCTGTGGATTTTATCGCAATATTTTGGTTATTAAAGTAGAAAAAAATTTACTTTTTGAATTTTTTTATTCCGAAGCCGAACGTGGTACAATCAAACTCAGGTATTCTCAATGTGATGTGACACTGAGAACCACTGCTCCACCGTGCTGCCAACAAATAACATTAAGGTATCAAGAAAAAGAAACCCTGTCATGCTAAGTGGGAAGATGCAATCTTCAAATTAAAAAGCCTGATCTAGAATGAAACATTTCAATGTGAGGTGACAGAGCAAGCCACTGTTCCGGTGTGCTGTCACGATACCGTGACCCCCAAAAAACTCCCACAGTTTCAGGAATAACATACAATCTCCAACTCAAAACATTCCATCCGGGAATCAAACCGTAGTCTTCTCAAAGTGCAGTGAGAGTGCTAGACACTACCCCACTGCGGCACAGTCAAACGACCTGGGTAAACACACACAGGCCTGGGAAAAAGAAAACCTCAAACACGAAACAGTCGGGCCAGAATCGAACCCGCTTCACCTCAATGTGTAGTGTGAGAGCGAGACACTACTCCACTGTACCGCATGGAAAAAAAGGAGCATCTTCCTCCCACATGATGGTTACTGTAGAGGCAAATTGTGATTAAGTAGAACTTTCGGTAATGTGTGTGTGTGTGTGTGTGTGTGTGTGTGTGTGTGTGTGTGTGTGTGTGTGTGTGTGTACCCGGTACTGTTGAGGAAGGTCATGCCGGTGGTGCAGCTCCTGGACATGGTTGATGGATGGAACCAGAAGGCGGGGCTGCACTTCCCGTCGGTCCGCCTCTCGTAGCCGTAATCGCTGTAACGATCAGAGCAGACGGAGCAGTTTATCCAATCAGGATTCAACGAGGACAGAAAAAAAACTAAAAACAACAAGTGTTTGGAAAAATTCAATTGTGAGAGGAGACCCAGACTACTACAGACGTAACGTCTCCCTATAAATGACTGATACGGCTCACGGGCAGATGGATGGAGGAAGATGGAGGAACCGTTTGGATTGGAGCAGCTATCGGACGTTTAAAATCAACACATGAACTTCCTCCCAACGTCATCATCTCTGGGTTTTGTGCCGAGCGTTAAAAGCAGAAACGAGCGTCCCCAAAACGACGGCGACAAATTGCCCCAATTAGTGCGACACGCACACAGATGCACCAGTGTTGTGATTGTTAATGAACGCTATTAGGACGGCTGATTTATGGGTGCGATGGAGCTTATTCCAGGAGCCGTCTCACTCAGGGGAATCGGCACACGCAGAATCCAGGCCAAAGCGAAGAAGAGGAAAATGTTACACTCAACAAAAAAAACTCTTCTTTTTTTTTTTCTCGAGGATGAGCTGGAAGTAACCGCAGCTGTAGTCAGAGGAAGAGTTGAAGGAAGAAAAGAAGAAACCTTTAGTTTTATTGTCAAGACGTTTGTCCTTTTAGCTCTGAGTGATTCACGGAAACACACACAAGCTCCCCAGTTCTATAGCTTCTCCATGACGACGACATTTTGTCTTTTAATCCCTTATTTACACAAATTTTTAACACACGTTGCAGAGAAATGTTTCGACAACAGATTGAACAACAATTGCGCGCCACGTAAGATTAGCTGCTGTGAATTGCCATTAGGCTACGTGTGCTTGGAACCAGCTTTATATTACATTAACTTTCAGGCTGTTGGGATGAGACAGACGTGTTGTCCTCATGGTTACTATTCCTCTAAACCCCTGTTTGCTGGAAAAGGAACTCCTCATCAATCGAACCTGTTAAAACCTGGCGTTCACGTTTGTTCCACATGTTGAGCCCTAAAAACAAGTGTGAACAGGCACCAAACCGTTTTCTGTGGTGATCAGGGACACATCCGACCACGTGGACTTTGTAGTGCGAACAGCGCGCGTACCCGGGACAGTGGCGTGGCAGGAAAATACATAATATGTAACATGTAACACGTAAACGTCTTTTGTTTTTATTTAAGAGAACGCGCCAATCTGAGTTATAGTCTTTTCAACTTTCCAAAGAAACTATGGAAAAGAACTTGGACGTCCATAGAGACACGGTGCCTCATGGCGGCCTGGGCGGAGGATACCGTCCAGCGCAAGGTGGATGATGCACAAGTGCGTGCCGGTCCATTTAATGGAAGCGGCATAGAAGTAGTCACACAATCAGATCTGAAGTGGTTAGCCCGAAACGCATGATATGGACACGTGTAAAGAGTCTCCGTCTCGCCACATGTGATTTCATCCTTAAAAACGCACGTTAACGCGAGGTCTGAACGGGCCCTCAGGAAGATCTGTCACATATCCAATGTTTTGCTGCTTCTTCTTGCTGTCATTAGTTCATGGATCTGTTTCTTTAAAAAGGGCTAACATCCAGATTTTAGAGCATCTTCCTCCACAAACCGACGTAACTTCAGATAACTGACCCACACATTGCGGGCAGTTCAGCTAATGCTAATGCTAGCATGACAAATAAAGTGGCCATTATTAACACGGGAAATTACAAGGAACCTTACCAAGTAATTCATTAAAAGTTACGTATGCCCACTACTTTTTAAAGACGCAACCCGCTACTGTCGTCATTTATTTCCTGTAACTTGCACAGATATGTCGCCCGTCTCTTTGTTCCATCCTCCACAGCTGCTTTTCACCTTCAAACTTTGTATTTTTTTGAAGATTTCACAGCGTCTTCAGTCGGATTGATGCAGGAAGTCACAGACAGGAGC
Source organism: Lipophrys pholis (assembly GCF_963383615.2). NCBI lineage: Eukaryota > Metazoa > Chordata > Actinopteri > Blenniiformes > Blenniidae > Lipophrys > Lipophrys pholis. The sequence goes on from NC_137628.1 coordinate 9,297,974, forward strand.
TTCTTAACGGTTCAACAGAGGCCAAAGAACAAACAACAAACAGTCAAATCTTTACAAAATCATTCTGGTCTCTTGAGTTTTTTAAATGAAAGACGCTTTTCAGAGCTGCAGTTTGAGTGACGTCTTTATGAAATGATTTAAAAATCCCGTTGCAGACTCTTGAACGATCTCAGTTTGTACTGTAGGTGTGACTTTGGAGTCAACGGAGTGGCATGTCAGTCCCGAGCCTAAACTCTAATTAACTCACTCCTCCTGTATGGATTTATGGAAAGCGAACATTAAAACGTGTTGGAAGTGAGCGGATTTCGGGGTGGGAGCTGCCGTTTAATCGTAGCTCGCAGCGCTTCCACGTCGACAGAGACGCATCGACTCAATCTCACAACATATTGTAAAATTCATCAGTGCTTCGGCCTGCGGTGCGGCCGTAAAGACCGACATCTAATTCGAGTCAGCCATGCTTGAACGGGGGGAATGTTTGCCCTCATTTTCCTGGAATTAAAGCCATAACCTCGGGCATTTAAAGGGGAACTACGTCAATTTAACAGGGCACTTTAAAGTTAGAGTCAGACCCCCTTAAGAGAGATACGTTTTAAAAAATAGAGGCCGCTTCGAGTAAGGAATTTAGACTTTTACTTGCAAGTTAAGGTCAGTATTGTAATAGAAAGGAGCAGAAACTTCCAGTCCACTAATCAGAGCCTCCAGGTATTTTATTACCGCACTTAAATTTCCAATTTTTCTCAAATTTATCGCAAATAATAACAATAATGTATAATAATAAAGATAATTAATTAAAATCTTGCACTCAGAGTTGCTCCTTCATGCTGACTTTTGATGGTGCTGTGAGAAACTTTGGGAAAACATTAGAGAAAAAACTTTGAAAAAGAGGCTTTTAAAAGGAAAAGTTACATTCTTACCAAAGATCTGCCTCTTCAAAAATGTTAACATGGGATATTCTCCCACAAAAAAGTAAATTAAATCATTGTAAATCAACGTAAAGTCATTATATTACAAAATGGAAAACTATTTTAAAAATACAATAATGTTCATTAATGGTACAGCGTGTCATATTTAAGTTATTCCTCTTGTGTGCAGCGGGTGGCAGTAGTGAGTCTTCTAAGTTTTCTTACTCCTGCGTCTTCTGTTCAGGAGCCGAATGAAGGAATTGTACTGACTCAATGCAACATCTGGTGGTACAAAGGGGTCAGTGACGTGCAGTCAGGGGAGGCAGGTGAGGCAGTGCCTCACCTGCCATCATGGAAAGAAAAAAAATGTAAAAAGAAAAAAAAATTATTAAATTGTTATATGTATCCAGTGATTATACTATAAAGTTATTTTCCATTTAACTTCACCAGTTTTAGATTATTTTTATTCAAAATCGCTGAATTTTCACATTTACCGTTCAAATACTGAGAAGAGACTTGCGGTGAGGCAGCAGCCAGCTGAGCCTCACCATGGATTGCGCAATGACTCGGCTAACTGCTGGCCTGCTGTGCAGTGAGACCGTATTGCTATCTCTCTGTATGTCGCTATTAAAATGTTCAAACACTTTTGCTATATGAATTATATTATAAATTTCCATAGTTTAGTTAACTGAGGTATATAATGTACAGTGTATTTTGTCAACAACTGTATGTGTGTAACGTGTTTCTTGTGCTGAGCAATCATAAAACGGCTGCGAAGACGCACTGGGTGAGGCACGCAGTTCTCCTGCCTCATGGTAGAGGGCGCTAGTGATCCCAGGGATCCTTCTTGCAACTCCTCGGCTGCAGAATAAGTGACAACGAGCTACAGTTAGCAAGTCAAGTGCAGCGGCAGCGATCGTTTATTTTTTCCTCTCGACTTCATTTATAAGTAAAGGTAAGACCATAATCACGTTTTTTTTAATTAAATGTGCTTTTTTGTGTGCTACAGTTTGTATGTGTAAAGAATGCTGGTATGAGCTTTTAAACATAACCCGTTAACTGCTGCCAATCAAATGGTGAATAAGATACTCTTTAGGGTTCATATGTTTGTAAATCTGACTGTGATGAAGTCAGTGCCTCACCAGCCATGAACCTCACCGCACGTCACTGAAAGGGGTATTACAATGCTGATTCACCTGCAGGGAGCCATTGCCCTGAATACATTTTCATCATACAACATTTTTCCTTTATCTTTCTTTCATTCTTATGAAGTTTCTCAAACAAAAAGCAGTAATTTCTTGACGTAAGGTCAATGGAAAATATTTCACACAACATTTGGTAATTCTTACAAATCTTAAAGTTTTTTGCCAATAGTTATTATCTTAATTTATATACATTCTTTCATGCAATTTTTATAGAAGCAAAAACGTCCTAAAATGAGCCCTTGTACTTGAAGGAAGTATTAGCATGTCCCATTGGATTGGCTAAAAAAATCTAACAGATCATATTAATTCAGCAAAGTTAATCATTTGTCAAAACAAAACTTAGAGAATAGATTTTTCAAAAAAAAAAAAAAGATTGTTAATTCGACAAAAAAAAAAGGAAAATACAAAAACTCCTTATTTAAAAACATTGAAAAACGAAAAAAGCCACATTAATTCCCTAAAAAAGTGATAACATTTTAAATGTAAATGCTATTCTTTCAATGAAAGGAAACTTGCTATTAAAAAGGAGCGAGGTCTTCTCATGTGTTTCGCTATAATAACACTAAACAAAAACGACTGAAGTGATATGTGCACCAACCATTCGAAGTCTGCCTCGGTGCAGTCGCAGGGTCCCGACGTCATGGTCACCGAAAAGGTTTTTCCCATGACGCACCTGGAGGTGGGCTTCAGCTTCCTGTAGATCCTCTTCACTCCCATAAGGCACGGCTCACCCTGGAAGAATGTTTTGGAATGAAATGAAGGAAGGAAACAGTCTGCCTGCGCCCGAGTCATTTTTTATCTGTGTGTCTGTGTGTGAATGTGACAACAGCAGCCTCCTCTTGTCATGCCATGTTCCTTTGCTGCACATTAGGTGTCAGCAGTGAGATGCTTTGAAAACCTCCCCTCAGTTCTGAAAGTCCACACACAGGCGGGTTACAGGAGGGTGTGAAGAAAGGCAGAGGTTCTTTCTGAGCGGGGTTTGATGTCAGCGGGGGGAGGAGGGGAAGCTGCAGAGCAGGAGGATCCGAGCAGGAAAGGCTCCCTTTCATGTAAAATGTAGGAGACGAGCGCCACATCATCAGCTTTATTTTGGAAGGAACACCTAATTTAATGAAATATATGAATCCAGTCTGTAGTTTTCTGCTGGTATTTATCCATCTTCTGCATCTGATATTCAGCTCAGAGTGCTGATTTGATCCCGGCTGTGTGAAGGCCGGTTCACCTGCACAGGTGAGCTGTCCGTCACACACTCACACACCTACAGAACATTTAAATCAGACCCGAGCATCATAAGGCCCGGGGACCCATTTGTGGCCCTTTAGCTCTGCTTGACCGACCCTCAGGGTGTCACCGAGAAATCCTGAATCTAATGAAAATCACTGTTATTATGGGTTTTCGTACATATAAAATGGTCACATTTCTCCACGTTGATTACATTAGTGGTTGTATCTTGTACCTTGGGGGGAAAAAATTCAGTGAATGAAAAAATATGGTTTGAGCTTGTCATTTAAAATAAATTATTCATGATTTCAAACGAACACTGGAAAAGAGCAACAGCGACTCTTAAAAATTGTGTTAAAAAAAAAAAAAATAAAAACTGCTTTTCATCAGGAGATCATTCTTATTGAGCAAAACTCAAATCAGCTTAAGTCTCAGCCCTCAATAGTATGTTAATTTTTCCCGTGGCACTTTGGGAAAATGAGTTGCCCACTCCTGATTCAGAGTCACCGACTGACCTGAAATCCTGTGTTTTTCACTCTGGGAGGAAATCAGATGCTTCGCAGGAACTCCATACAGAAGGACTCACGAGTTAAAATCATAAATTCTAATTAAATTCATCATGCCTTTGGTTTGTCCATAAGTATTTAGCAAGTATGCTTTTACAACATACCTCTAACATGGTCAAAGAACTCAAACAAATGTTTGGATTGTTTCTGATTGCATCTGTTGGCAATGTGTTCACATGACTTTTAGTTTGCAGACCTTATGATAAGTTATTGTCCCACAAACTTAGACTTTGTGAAAGATCATCACACAATTCCTTCCGTCCAATGTAGGTAGAACCTTCATTTGAATCACTCATGGTGTTTGTTCAGCGAAGACAAACTGGAACCGAAATATATTTGCGCGAGTGTGCAAAATAGCACGTTTTATGCAAAACATCAGTAAATTAGGCTGCGTGTATTATTCTAAAGCTTTGGATACTAAAGCTAAAGCGCTAACCAGCTAGTCAGTCCAGTCTTGTCAATTTTAAAAGCAGGAACACGATGCTAATCAAATGTATTGCAGCTTTACTTTCAACATCCACGGTTAAATGTGAACATTTTGAAATCAATTAAATTACTTACATTTGACGGCACACTGAGAAGCATGTCTATAGTAAATCCTTTGCAGTAGAATATAAAAAGTTCATGGAGTTGGAGGTTTGTTCTCAGTGGAAGTGTGAAAAGTCGAAGTGGTAAAGCATTTATAGAAGGTGTGATAAACACGTGGGATCTTTATTGGAATGCTGGCGGGCACCTGGTTGTGGAGATGCCACGTCTGATAGTCCGCCTCCATACACCTCCTGTTGAAGATGGACCTGAAGTCGATCTTCACCAGCTGCCACTCCGAGCGATGACTGACGTGGCCGAATATCCTGCAAACAAAACCATGGAAAACAGCCGTTCACATACGGACGGAGCTGCGAGGAAGGCGAGGAGGTTGTGAATGAGTGAATCGCACTAAAAGATCAAAACGAGGTGGAAATTCGACCAAGTGACAATAGAAATATGAAACATCCCAGTTGTTTTCCCATAGAAGAATCAGGCTAATGCTAACCTAACGTGAGACTGTTTCCGTGGCGGCGCTATGTTAGCATGGTAAGGTAGTAGCATTGTGCTATTAGACCCTGGATACACGACTTTGTTTTCAACTGAAAATGGATTTTGGGTGTCAGTTTACACGACAATGGTGCTCTGAGTCACTGAAGATGGAACTTTTCGGAAATGATCTTTCTCCTTTTAAATGATGAAAATGCAACTTTTCTAAAACCGCTGCTGCTGCCCATTGCAAACTAATCATACCCCAACACTCACCACGTTATCTCGCACTCTGAAAACCAAAAAAGACTGATGCCCACAGAGCAGAAGAAGGCTATAAGAAGACAGCAAAGAATGTCAAAGTACAGATCTGTAATTCTATAAATGTTCGTTTAGGATGTTGAGGGAATGTAAGATCTGTAACTTCAGGAACATTTCCTCTTCCACTTGGTGAATGTTAAACAAGTTCTATCCAATGGTGACTTTTGGACGTGACTGTAACACAAATACTACATATGCTGGACTTGTTTTAATTACTGAACTGAAGCTTGTTTCATAACGGTAACATTTTCAACGCCAACATACTTGATTTTAATATAAATATACCCCCTTATCCACTTATTTGTCATGATTTCTTCATTGACAGTTGAGGTCGCCCTCATCCCCGCCACCGTATTGACTCACTTTCTCAGCTCTCTACAATTTGCTGGATCAAGTACAGAAACTTGTCAGATATTATGGACACAAGACAGAAATCTAGTAAATATTCACATGTTTAAAAACAGAAGCAAGTGTGACACTGAGTCATGGAGGCTGATCTACTAACAAGACATGCTGAGGAGAGACGGTGTGGCCCGGGGAGGCAGCAGAGGCAGAGCCTCACCCGTCATCATGGAAACAATACAATATATACAGGAACAAAATAAATAGTTTATCAAAAGATTTTAAACTATATGAGATTTAATGCATTTAATGCGTCGAGAAAACCACTCAGTCCTAAACTTATTGCACCACCTACAGCAGAATGGCTTTACTCTCTAAAAGGTTAGTGGAGGGTAAATAAAGAAGTGTGCTTTCCCCGTTCACTGACACAAGAGCAAAGCACTACAATCTTTATGCTCGAGGAAGCCGAAGTTAATTTTCTTACACGGTCCCAAATAAAACAGCAGATAAATAATCCATCTCCGGCTAAATTGAGTGGGTGTGTCTCGCGTCTGAACCCTGATCGCGCCACAACAGATTCATCACAATCAAAATGTCAATTAGCTCGGGAGGCGTCCGACCGCGACAGCCACTTAGTGTAACACTGAGTACGAATTGATGAGAAAACAGTGCGGTGGTCTCCTGAAGAATGACCGTCGGACTGAGCTAAACCTGCTGTTTGCTCTCTTCTTGAGAGCACTGCCGTGCACTTCCCGGCTCTCTGGCCCCCCCCCCCCCCCCGTCTGCCACTCCAGCTCAGACGAGTCCCCGTCAGTCCATCACCGCTGCCAGACGTGCTGAAACATTGATGGAATGGCTGCGGAAAGCCTTTGGTGGCTCCCCCGTCTGTGCAGTGGTGAGGGAGGAGTGCCGTGTCATAGCATATGCACGCACTCCAGCTCGGGGCCGTCCTCATTACCGATGTGAAAGAGCACAAAAGAAATCTTTATAAATCTGCAGTCTGAGGGCCAGTCGCTTTCGCTGCACTTCACACTTTTTAATGCATTTCAAACTTTAGCGAAAGCAGAGTTTCTGCTCTGTTTTTTTGATCGTCCCCCCCCGCCCCCTCCACCAAACCCACCCCCCCTCCTGTGCGCTCTTCAAATGGACGGCGGCGATGTCGCTGTGCTGCCAAAGCGCTGATCTCCTGTGATCAGAATGTGCACACAGACGGTTTGAAGTTGGGGAAACCTTGAGACAAAGCTTTCTTATTCATGAGGAGGAAAACAGGCTGGAGTGCCGATGCAGACGTGAGCTGACCGCACTCTCATACATGAAACCCGGTGATGCTGCACAGCCGCTGTCTCTGTCCCGCTCGCCGTCGACTTGAGACAAAACCATTAACTTAACTTAGGAATGGCGTAAAAAAACTGTGAAAACTAGTAACTCAGTGTAACTGAAACCTTGATTAAAGCCCCGTCAACAAGACAACATCTCAAGTGAAAACACATCATTTTAGCATTTGATTGCGGAAATGACAGAAAAGCTGAAAACTATGTAGTTAGCATGCCCGGCCATGAGATGGCGCCATTTTCGTAATGAAACCACACATGCGCAAAGAGAACAATTCCCTATAAACATTAACAATGGGGAGTACATGGATATTCATATGGACAGACGACCAAGGTGGATTGTCATTCCACTGACTGTTAAATTGAGTGATGGCCAAATGAAGCTTCATGAACTCTGGGAGTTATTTTCAAAAAGTTGCATTGTCAGTGGCTCGGAGAACCATATTCATGTAAACAGACAACCTTGCACATTACGGAAAGTGAAAAGTTGCACTCTGTCCCGCTCACGAGCCACATTTTAGCATCAGCTGGTGTCTGAACGGTGACAATATCATTAAACTCCTGTTTTTAACTCATTAATCCTGAAGTAACCCAGTCCCCCTTATGGCAACGTCAAAGATGTCCCAGTATTAGCAGTACAAGTAGCATTAGTTTGTTTTCACAGTAGCTGTGATTAGCATTAGCGGCGTGAAATAATTCAATGTCATACTAAGTTTGTTTATGAACAATCATGAGCTGGGAACTGATCACCACTGTAAAATTAATAACCCAAGTATTTTGATGTTTCAACTTCACTAAACTCCTGTTTACAGGTCCAGCGCTGCCTTTTACCCTCGATAGTGACATTAAAGTAGTTCCACTGGAAGTAACTCTGAATCAGCATTAGCGTGTGAGCTGTGTAAATCTCTCTGCATGTTGGTAGTTAACGTCCACTAATTTGTTGTTGTTGCTTGTCGCCATGAGTGTTTAGCTTTCCTTTCAAAAAGCTGCACGAGTCCAGTCTTTGTGTTTTCACTCACGTCATGATGAGCGTCTCCTCCCCGGGTTCTCCCAGCACGCCGTCCACAAACAGAGGCGAGTTGGTGAAGCTGTACTGGGTCCAGTGGCGTCCTTCGTCGAAGCTCAACCTGGGAACACAAACAGCAGCTGCACCAGGGACCGGCGCTAATCCCCCTTCCGACTGCGCGCGCAAGCTAATGACCACGAGAGGCCGCGGACAACTTTATCTCTCATGCTGCAGCAGGGGCCGAAAGGACGGCGCTCAGTGAACACTGATGAGTCAGGGCGACGCTCATTATCGGCTTCAAACACAGGAAGGTGAAACTCAAACTGTTGTCAGAGCGGCCATTTTCTTCACGGCTGGCGGCTTGTCTAACGGCCCGGCTCGAGAAAAAACAAACTCGGCCGCTTTTGTTTGACAAACTCACGGTACCGAGTTTCCTCTGGGGGAATTAATCACGCTGTGACAAATGACTCACCGCAGGTGTCGGATGGGGAGTGGAGTGTGTCTTATCGCGACTAATGCTCCTCCCTGATCCAGGTACAGCACTGCGTACTCCTCCTCGAACATCTGTGGAGGAAAACAACACAAGGTCGGACCCTCGAGAGTTATAAGAGGTGATAACGAACCAAAACGATGGCATCCACCATCAGAGGATCACAAACGTTTTCGTGACGCTCACCAGATTGTCTATGAAAGCTGTGGCCCTGATCTTCATCTCTGAGTCACTAAAAACTTTAACATGAAGCCAAACATTTTTTGGACAGACCTCCGTTCACCAACCAACAAAAGGAGGATGCCTCAGTTTACAAGGTCCGATCTCGATTGAAGAAAGTTGTTTTGTTTTCTGCTTTATTTATTAAAACAGGAAAATCTAAATCGCGATTGTCCCAAGTCCCAGTCCATAGTCTTCCTACCCCTCTTCAGGCATGTTCATTAGATATATGAGGTATGTATGTGCATGTACTGAAGAAATTCATCAAAATTCTCCACTGTATTGTTGTATAATGTATTTTAGTATTTTGTATGAATTTCAGGAATTCAGGTGTTGAATTCTATTGGTTATTGATGTTAATAATAATGTTACTAATTTTACTGTAGTTTATATTCATAATATGTATTAGAATGTGTTCCTGCTCGTTGTATGTTCTGTATTGTATGAATTTTTATGAAAGCAGGTGTTACATTGGAATGGTTACTACTAATGTTGTAATTTTTTACTGTACGTTATATTTGTAAATATGTATTATCATGTTGTGTGCCTGCAGATGGAAACTAGCTACGGCTAAAATCTGGTACGAAGCATCTTTTCTTCAAGATTAAAGTTTTTGTACATCCCTGAAAAATAAACTAAAAATAAATAAATGTGTATGTTTATAAGTATGTGTGGAAATACTTAAACATAGTCTATTTTGTATAACTATATTTTCATAAGCTAGAAATTAATAATTCATTATCATCAAAAGGGTGTACATATTTTTGGATATGTGTTTGTGTGTGTGTATGAATATCGGTTATATATGTGATTGCACAAAATGTTTGGAATGTCACATACCTGAAATTAATTTATTGAAATAATAATAATTTTTTAAAAAGACTCCTGGGATTTGATAGATTTATCGTTGACAGTCCCCCAGAATAACAATCCAACTGCGTCATCTGAACAACAAATGCAATGAAAGTTTTCAGTTTCACTCTCGAGATGCAGACGCAGAAGTTTGATGAATGAACGATGCGTGTTGAAAAAGTACTTTGCAGCTGTTTCATTTCGTGAAAAGCACCAAATCGGTGACTAAGCACTGAATCCTTGGAGGTACGGTGGCGTTTCTTTACTTTGCGAGTGTGATGAGTCAGACCGCTCTTCACAGTTCATTCAAGACGTCGACCTCACAAAGCACAAGCTGTGAGATGAAGCAGCTGGTGGGAGTGACGAGGAGGAGGAAGGTCCGTCGGTTCACAGTCACATATGCCGAGTGGCTGTTTGTTTAGGATGTAACTAATTATCAGATTGAAAGAGAAACTCTGCAGCAGTACTTTGGAGTTGATTTCAAAACAAGCGAACAACAGCGAGTCCTCAGCCCAAAGTAACACGAAGAACCAGCTCCTTTCATAAGTGAGATCGAGGGCCCCGATTTTAACTATCAGCAATTATCAGCTTCATTATCAAGTAAATGGAGTTTGGGAAAAGACCATCCAACGAAAGATTCGAAGCGAGATACAATTAAAGCCAGAGATACAGTTACGGATAATATGTTAGTATTAGTTATGATACTTTTATAAAGTTCTGTAAGATTAGAGCGCAAGAGATCACCTGTGATAACACTTTGTAAAATGCTTTTAACCTTCATTTTAATTCTACTTCGACTCAAATATCTAATAATTGAAAATCATAGTGGGAATGGAAACTCGAATGGAGCTTGTTATTAGTGCCGTTTGTCACAATATCACGACATTCTTAGTGGAGAAGAAGCCTCATTAGTCCAGAACAAAGGAAGTAGAATAATTACAATGGGCCATATTGAGGGAGACCATTAACAATGTAGGAGTTACTCTACATTGTAACTGTTTACTTTTGACTACAGTAACTAGTAAAGTGACTCCAACGGGACAATAGGGAAATAACTATGTTTATTAATGTCAAGTAACTGTACTAAACTTTCAAACAACTTTCTTCTTTCTGGCCAATATTCATTTTTTTAATGATTCTCGTGAAAGTCTGATTATTGTTCTTGCTTCAACGTGTTCATCGTGTCTCTAAAACTGAGGTGGACAGTGCAAACCCAGCCTCACCCACAGAGATACATTAAAAGTGCTGAATTAAACTCTGGTTATTATTTAAATTTAAATGGGTCTCATGCAGTGATGAAGCGAGATGAGCGTGAAGGTATGAAATTATTAAGTCGGTGGGACACCAGAGGAAGATCTTCACTGTCACTCAACTGTAGCCGTGGAAAACGACCCCAACAGGTTTAAAGTCAAAAAACTTTTTTATCGCCTCAATTTATTTTTAAGCTGCGTTAAATAGCTGCAGTGAGATGAAGGTTTCTGCCTCCAGTTCGGAGTCTTTGTTTCAGTCCGGCAGGGCGCCGACCTGCCGGACGTGCTCCTCACCTGTCTCCACGTGTTCCCCGCGTCCGAGGTGATGTACACGCTGACGTTGGTGGCGGTCAGCTCGGCGCCGATGGAGCCTGCAGGAGATTCGCAGGGCAGAAACAGGAAATAAAAAACAAATGAATAGAAAAATAGAAGGAGTGTGTGAGTGTTTGAGCTTGTGAGAATGGCATGAGGCAGAAAACAGGAAATGAATTTCCTTTCGGATCCAAACTTTGGACCGGCGGAGGTTCTGCAGCGGGAGGCTGCACCCTGCAGCTGCACGCTGGGACTGTAATTACACTTCTCTCAAAGATCCACTGTGGAAGTACGACATTTGCCCGAAATTACAAATTAACCAATAAATACCGATTACTGCATTCTTCCCTCAGTGGTTCTGACCATGTTTAGACAAGCCGTCCTAATGCCGCACAGACGGATGTAATTGCTTTAATTTGGCCCGTAAGTGGTGCCAGGTGGCAGCGTTTCCGAGGCGCGATCGGCCAATAATCCGAAACCCTCCTCAAGAACTGGGAGCTTCACACCCACAACGGCTTCTAGAGCAACCAGCTGGTGATCTACATTAGTGGAGACGTCCTGTGGTTAATGTTCCCACCTTGCTGGGTGAGATGTAGACATGTGGTAAACATGTAAGTGTCTCTAATAGCGCGGCAGCGATAACCTGCTTTCATGTTGGTGCAAAGCCACTCGATTACACTTGGTTGTATACGTTGGGACGACGTCTCGCTCTTAACCCAAGTGGCGTCATTTTCATGAACTGATGAAGCCACTTTGACAACGACTGAACCGTCTTCCAACTCATGTGACCAAAGTCAACTAATCTGATTCAACTGCTTTAAGATCTGATGCTGGCCGATGCAAATTTACACCTTCTCCAGTAGGTTTCATGCTGGGTTTTGCCAAGTTTTGCTGCTTTGTGCTCATTAATACTTGTCTAGTGGTGATTTAAGCAGTTTGATTGTGGATCAATAAACTTCAAGGTATAATTACTTTGTACTTGGCTAAAATGTCATGTTTAGTAGATTGTCTTGTTTTCAACCATTCTTGGAGAGGATAATTATTTTGATGAAAATGAACCCTAAAACAACTAATTACGTGATCCAGTATTTTGAAGAAGTTTTAGGCATTTTCATTTTCAAGTGAAAACAATTAAAAAAATGTTTTCTTTCTTTTAACATGACAACAGTCCTGAAAGTCACATAAAACGGAGCTTTATGAAAGCGGCTGACAAGGTGGAACCCTCCAAAGAGCCTCCGACTCTGTATCCGTTCGAACAGCAGAAAACACAACTTGTCAAAAACGCTTTGACTCCATCTCCATGGAAACGGGGAACGACGCAACTTGGCTGAAACGCTGCTACAGCACATATGTGTTAAATTGTTATTCTGCGCGTGCACAAGTAATTGGACAATAACAACAATGTTTGCCTCTAGAATGTCACGACTCCCAGCCCATGTTCTCCTGGGACTTGGTAGTGACCTGGAATAGAAATCCAAATGGTCTGCCCATAGATATGTCTGTATACTCCCATTGATAATGTTTATAGCGTATTGTTCTATGTGCATGTGTGTGTGTGATTTCATTACAAAAACAAGCAACAGTGCCAACAAGTGGCCTGGCATGCCAACAACCTCGCTTTCAGCATTTATGTCGTTTACGTGTAATTGGGCTTCATTTTAAAAACGTTGCTGTGTAAACCTATAACTTTTCTGAAACGAAAATGAAAAAATTACGTTTTAAATTGAAAGGCCTTAATCCCGACAATAAGTATCACAATGGATTGTTGTACAGGTTGTGGCTGGATCCGTGCCAGTCAGTAATGTAAGATGTTGAGCATCAGGAGCTCATAATTCACCCAGAAGCAGCTGACCGGGAACTTATCCCAATCTCAATACCCTCTGAGTTAACTCTTAATCCATGTAGATCTTCCTGAGGAGACTGTGACTTTGAAGCAGTAAACACGTCATATGACTTAATCTGCAGGAGCCGCTAGTGTTCGGCTAACTGGGACCAAAATCACCAACTCTGTGAGACGCTCAGAGATCAGTTAACATTGTTGAGAGCAGACCCAGGCTCCAAACTTTACAAAAGAGGTGATTTGCTGGATTAAGGATTAAACATGTGAATTTGTTGTCTAGATAGTTTTCCGCCCTGGTCTACAAACAAGAAGACAAAACTGTTGTAATAATCATAATAGCTTTGACCATTATAAAGTAAGATGCCATTGAATTGAACCCCCTGCCACCCCTTCTAATACCCCCTGACCCCATTCTGTGTAGCTCTGCTGTAGACTGGAACTGTCATTTACAATCAGTCACTGCAGAGAAAAGCTGTACGTACGTTATCATGTTAGGACCAGGGCATAATGTATGAGAGCTGCCACTCAAAGAACCCATTAACACTCCGAGTCACACATTCTGACAGTCCCGAGACAAACGCTCATCAAATATTCATATCTTTAGAGATCGGAAGGAAAGTGGCATTTAATGCCCAGGATTAAATAAAAGGGGGGAAAAGACAAAAACAACTTAAAAGTTGAAATGTGCAAAAACTTCTTTTCTATTAAAAAAAAAAAAAAAAAAAAGGTAAAGTGGGTAAGTGCAGGTTCGGTCAGTGATTTCACGGGATAACTGAGGCCTCATTTACACGACAAGGAAAACTCCATCTTTTTTTGCGTTTTTCTTACAGAAAAGTTGCACATTCACACAGCAGCATTTTGAAAATGATGTCAATTTACATGGGAACGACACAAATTCTGAAAACAATGTAGTCACCATGTCAGGCCATTCCACTCTTCCTCACTACTCCATGTCTGCCAGTGAGATATCTTCAAACTTTCTCTGCGTCTGCTTCCCCGGATTCGCGCCGTTAGCTTTTGTTTGCTTCCTACCCAAAATGCACTGCGGCCTACGTCACGTCCTCTTGCTCCAGCCGCTGGAAAGTTTGCCGAGAGTCCCTGACGCGCTCGGTCCCTGGAACCCACCGCGGAACAGAGATGAATGCTCCCTGAAGGCAGGATATTCACTGGCAGGTGGGAGGTCGGTCTGCAGTCGTGGCTCAAGCAGCGACGGAGATGAAAGAAAATCAGTCGATGTCTCCTGTCTCACGTCGCTGGAACCTGTTTAATTCACAGTGCCTCGCAGAGGTCCGTCGCTCCCGCTGCTAGCGTTAGCTTGGCCTTCTGCAGACACCCGAAGCGCGCGCCGATGCGTTATTGACAGTGCGGCTCCGCGTGGGAGTAAATATCACCGAGGTGTGAATCCACCTGGGGGGCTTCTGAGCTCATATTCTTCCATTTCTTTGTTTTCTTCACACCATCTCGGCGTTAGATTTCTTTCATCTGTACAATGTGACTCGGAGGGATAAAGAGTGAGCACTATGTGTTTTTTGTTTTTTTTGGTGCTGTGGTTTTTTTGCCCTGGTGTCATTTGCCCCCGTTCAAAGGTGAGGGGAAGCATGCGTGTTGTTTGATGTGCATGAGGACTGAACTACGGAACCGCCGCTAACGAAACGAGCGAGAAAGAAGCGTAAACGGCTAAATGCTGTGAGAGCTGCAACTGAAACGGTGTCAGGATTATTCAACAAACCCAAACAGACAGATTTCTTTTGGTTTTCACGCTGTAACTGATTTGTATGGTCTTTGTCTCTTTCAATTAGCATAAACTCTTCCAATCCAGAGCTGCACAAGCTTTTCCCCCCTGAAAACCTCTGATTGTGTCTGAAAGGCTGTGGATGCCCAGTGCGACCTCTGATTCACCAACACAAACTCTGGTGGATACACCCACTCCCACCAGCATACTAGATTTCTTTTACAAAGTCTTTTGTTTTGACTTCTTTGAAATGTGCAAACCTTGTTTGATAACCTTGTCGAAGGAAAAGCTTTGGGACCTCCTGGGATCTCTAAATACCTCTCCAAATGTTGCCTGAAGCCCAGGTTGAGAAGTCATTTTGTATAACATTGGTTCTCATGCACTTCTTGAACCTTTTTTTTTTAAGGATAAAATTCTTAAAGGCATTTCAATTGGACTCCCAATAATCTTTTGTTGTGGATGCATTTCAGGCTAAATCTTGACGAAAATTTTAATGCCCACAACATTTCAAGTGAAAATGCATCGCTTTGGCCTTTTTGTTTCAGAAACGTTTCATGTCTACATGGCAACGTAAAACTACCAAGTCCCAGGAGAATATCGACCGGGAGTCATGACACTATGAAGGCTATTGTTATTCGGGCAGATTAACTATTTACTACGGCCCTGGTCAGCATGCGCAGTGGCAGCATTTCAAAAAAATGACATTACCCCCTGTTCCCATGGAGACAGAGTCAGAGCATTTTCTAAAAGTTCCACCTTGGAAGCTGTTTCCAAAAAGTTGTCTGATCTCCCTCGACAAACGGTGCCTATTTTATTGCTGGCTATAAACTGGTTTGAAATAATTTTCAATCTGATTTAAGTTAGATTACAAGTAGCTTTTTAGTTACTTTCAGCAGCTGCCGACAACACCCCCGGAACTCAACGTAAAAATAACAACTGGTTTTACCAAAAACTCCTCTGATCACTGCCTCCTGCGCCATGTTTATACATATTTTAATCTTTGACCTACATTCTTTGTTGTATTTATATCTGACTCACGGTTTTATCATCAGACTTTTACTATTACTGGTATTTATTTACCCGGTGATGTAGTTGTACTCTGTTGTTGCATTATTTATGCATCGGTTCAAGGTTACTTTATTAGTACCCGTCGGTCGACTTGTTTCACAGGTTTTGTGATCATTTGGAAGGTCATAACAAACAAAGACACACGGTGGACCAGACAAGCAGATAATTGGCCGAGTGAAAACAAGACCGACAAGACAAGCGCTCAATGTTCCACTATTCGCGATTCTATGTATTTATTTGCACTACCTGTTCTATGCAGCCTTTTAACTGCCCCGCAGGGGACACATAAAGTCTTTCATTGATTGATTGACTGAAAAAAGGGGGTCTTTCTGCCAATATATATTTTTACTCAGGAAAATTACAAAAATAGTGTAACTTATCGTCAGTTGTGTTTTTGATGCAATGTTAAGGTCTAGTGACGATAGTCTTTTGTGCTGCTTGAACGCGCTGTTAGAGCGTGTTGGCCTGTGATTGGCTGAGAGTGGGGGGGGGTCAGGTGACCGGAGAATGCGTGCACTGTGTGAGAAGTAGCGGCCCGGTTCTGTTTAATAATAAAGCGGCTTTGCAGGCAAGAAACTCGTCCTGCTGGACGCTACAACAGTAACGCACAGTGACTTGGAGAAGAAACTTTAATTTGATTACAGGTTTGGAAATAGTAACGCGTTAGATCACTCGTTACTGAAAAAAGTGGTCATATGAGAGTAACACGTTACTAATTAAGGCGTTTCTGGCATCACTGCATTTTACACGAGTTCACTGTTATCTTTGGACTTTTTTCTTTTTTTTTTTTACTTTAGTTTAAAGTTTCCGTTTAGTTATTGGCTTAATTTTTAGACTAGTTTGATAATGTTCTTGAGCTGATTTTAGAAATGTTTTAAAATGGAGCTAGACTAATTTTAGGCTAAATAGCGCCACATTATAATGCACCACTATCAGTACAGGCTAGTTTCGGCTTGACAGTGTAATTTAATCGAGATTTAAACAGGTTTAATGTAACTTGTGGGCTTGATTTCAAAATTCTTATTACATTATCGAGATTAGACTAGATTGAGTCTTTGTACAAGCGTAGTTTAAATTCGATTTGGACACAATTTAAGGTTAAATTTAAGCCTGGCTTCAGACTGGTTTTAATCTAGAGTATCAGCTATTACACAATAAAAAGATGTAGTAAAAAATTAAGCAAAACTTTAATGTGTTTCGTTATCTCAAGGGTCTGTAAATATTCTTCTCCAGCAAAAGGATGACTGGTGGTTCTAAAGAGTTCAAGCACATTTTAGGAAAACAAACGTCTGATCTATAAATCATCATGAAAAAGATCAAACTGACAGTAAAAAAGAAAAAAGAAAGCAGCCCGGCTCAGATCCGCCCACCTGATGCGACGATGATGCCCGGCGCCGAGTCCCGGCTGGCGATGTTTCCGGATGTGTAGGGGTTGGCCGACACGTGCAGGTGGAGATGTAACGAGCAGTACGGCTGCAGAGGAGCGACAACAAAACCACAATTATCAGAACGAATGAGAAAGCGGAGTCAAGAAAAAAGAAAACCCTCCGGAGTCTGAAGTTTTATCACAAACCGCGTTTTCCCCCCGTCGGCCGGCCTCACCATTAATTTTGATTGGGTTAACCTTTACCGACACAATTCTCATTACGACCCAGCAAAATGCCAGCGGTGCCGGCCATGTTGTGACGGCCTGTTTGGAGGTTTATTAAAACTCTGACATTTCCTGACAAATGACTGTATAATATGAGTGGAAGGCGAGGCGTGACACGGAATCACTAATTGTTCCATCAGGGGGGGGGGGGGGGAAAAGAAGCAATTACTTCTGTACATAAACTGGTGTTAAGTGGATGTGTGCTAATGCAGCCGGCACGCCACGTTTCAAACTACCTGTTCTTAAATATGTTTGCGTAATGTAACGACTGTCGAAAGTTTGTTCAGTGAAAACACTGGCGCAGAAAAAGACACAACATGGCTAAAAGTGGAACGGAGAAACATTTTTTGGATTAATACCGGAGGGCCATTTTGAAGTCCAGAAATGTGAAGTTGGTTGAAGTGCAATTGGGAGAATAAATTCCAAACGTAACGTACAAAGTCAAAGACTTATTGCCCCAGTTAAACAATGTTTTCAAGTGAAAAGTGAAAACTTTTGTTGTATTTCAAGTGTCTGGTCAAATGGTTGAAGACACTGAAAACACTCCAGCTCCCTGTAAACAAGAGAAAACGGAATTTTTCTGAAACGCTGCTACTGAGCATGTTCTTCTGCACATGCTCAGTCGATGGACAATAACAACAATGGCGGCCTCCAAAGGGTTTTGGTTCCCAGGTTTGGACTTGCTTCATGTTAGTTTGGGAAATTGTTTCAGGCTTTTCAGCTTTTTCTTTCATCTGATTTGAATAAGTTTGGACCTGTTTCAGGTTTTTCTATGGTTTTTATTATTTCTACCAATTTTCTGTCTAGTTTTAAATCTGCTCTTGGTTCAATGTAAAGGTAGTTTTCGTCCTAATTTAGATTAATTTCAAGGTTTAGCTTTCAACTGCTGTAAGCTAGTTTTGTTGTTTTTTCTCACTTTTTTTAAAGTGTGTAGAAAAACAATTTAATAACAAATTTGATTGACTCATACCAGTGAGCTAGAACAGAAAAAGTACAACTACTGATTAAATCATTATTTCATGTGTTTTGTTGAATTAGGTTGAACTGAATGTTGCTTGGTTCTGCTTGTGTTTACTATGTCGCTGACTTCTCTGGCTCTTTTTTTCTGCTCCTCAGGCTTTAATTCAGCTCTTTCAAGCAGAAAATGTTTAAAAAAGAAAGAAAAAAGTCGCAACTTTCATTCACAAACCTCACCTCACTCTTAGATGCTTGACTTAAAATGTTGAACTTTCCTTCGGAGTGAAAGCTCAACTCGACGAGACAAAGGAGCGATGCCGGCCCAAAACTTTGAGAGGCTTTCAGGAGGAGAGGCAGATGAGACCGAGCGTCTGCCGCTCAGCCCGACGCCTCTTTCCCCGCGTGTTTCGTAAATGGGAGGTCAGCTTATTGGACTGAATCAAAACGGCTGACCTTTCAGCTCGGCAGCCTCAGAGCACTCAGCTCTGACGGCCGCTGCTCTTTCCACGCTCGGCCTTCTCGATGCTGCTGGGATCAGTCAGCTCCTGTCAAGGCCTGCCTTTGATGGAGACACACACACAAACACACACACACACACACACACACACAGATGCATGGTGGATGCAGACTCACCAGCACACAGTGGATGCTGCTGCCCTTCAGGTCCTTGCTGGGCGCCTGCAGTAACCTCCAGTCTCGGCCTCGGTTGTAGGTGATGTGTGTCTTCACTTGGTTATCCGTCTTTTTGTTGGCCAGGAACATTCCTTTTATTCCTGCCACCTGGGAAAATGCAAAGAAGACAGTTCACAGACCGGAGAAGTCACAAAAACACGCCGAAGGTGCGGTTTTATGGGGAACTTGTTACTGTAACTACACTACTTTATGATAGTAATATTCTCGTGAGTGAGTCCTGCCTCCCACTAACTCATATAATATTAACTGACATCCAGATTATAGAGCATCTTCCTCCGACTAACTGATGCAACTTCAGCTATACTTAATGAGCGACAACGAAAACGATATTTCGTCGCGGTTTGGGGATCCATTTACACGACACCATCGAGCTGTGAGCCAACGCAACCATCAACTTTTCTGGGACACTCCTGATTCCCTCTACCAGAGACAGCCGGAGGCTACAGAGCGCTGCTACCTCACATGCCCACCACCGCCGTAGTAAATTAATCTTCTGCTCATGCGTCGGTAAGAAACACGACGGCCTCCGTAGTGGCGTGACTCCCGCTCCGTATTCTACTTTTATAGTTGAGATTCACCCCTAATAGCATCCAATTCCTCATCTGTCCATATGCATGTTGGGAACATGTATAGCGTGTTAAACAAAACAAACAACAGCGCCGTCTCGTGGCCTGGCATGGTAACTACATGCGGTGTAAACGGAGATCGTTTTCAGAACGTTGCCGCGTTGACGCGAAACCTTTCTGAAATGAACAAGGCGTCGTCGCCTGGAACGCTCTGGTGTAAACGGATCCTCAGTCAAGAGACTGACTCACACATTGCTGACGGCTGCGGTAATGCTAATGCTAATGCTACAATAATACAACTAAAAGAAGTAACTAGTAAACATGATCTATTGCTGCTTCTCAGTAAGTTATAATGCAGCCACACACTACATCTGCTGTATTCCTAACAAAAGGCAAACAGCCACAAACTTTGAGAGGAATAAAGATCCGCGGTGTGAGACTCGGGAGTAATCAGTGCACTCCTTAAATGAATCGGACTCCTCGTTGGAGACTCCTCCAACGGCTCAGAGATGCTGGATTGAGTCGACGACAGTCGGCGTCATGGCAATGAACCTCCACTTCAGTAATTGGCAGATACTTCAGTCTCGCTTGGAGGAGAGATTTAGCATATCCTGCGTTTCGGGTGGCGACCCCAATCAAGACGGTGGATCGGTTTGTCCCGCCGAGGCCGCACAGACACGAGCGGCACCATCAATGGCTGGATTATTGGACTATTTGGTCCAGAGATAAACTTCCATCCTGCATTTAGTTTTTAAATCTTTTGGAGGGATTTATTTAAATAATTTGGAATTGAAGATTTAAATTGTTGAAACTTTGTAAAACTGACCAGAATGAGGCAGACTTCCTAAGAAGTTAAAAAAAAGGTATGATACAGGTTCAAATAACAGGTTCCACTATCTTAATGTCACATCATTACACCAGATTAATGAACAGCTTTCAAATTAGAAAGTAGGATCAGCTCGCGATACTCAAGTAATTTGGGTTTCTTTGACATGATGCGACCTCTGGCGCCCCCTACTGATTGGGAGTACCGGTTTACAGGTTGTGATCTTCTCTACCATATGAAGACACTGGTGGAATAAAGAATTCAATAAATCCAACCTATAACCTGAGAGTTTCCCATAGTTGAAGTGTAACACACTAGTGTCGTGTATTTGAATCTTTTATTTTTTACTTATACTACAAATACTAACAAACACAAAGCAGAAAAATTTAAAAAGAGGAACACGAAGGAAATGTTTTCCATTGATTTCTAAAATAATTTCATGACAACAGCGAAGCTTACATATATTTTAGATTTAATACAAAAAAGCGAAATATCTCGAGGATGTTTTCAATTTGTTTTTTCTACACTGTTTAGCTTGTAAGTCAAAAGATTTGAGAAACAAGTATTGAAAGCTTTGTATTATTCAATTAGGGGCCTCAATTACAATTAAAACAAAAGTAATTCCTCCTATTTTTTTCCCCCCATTTTATTACCTAAATTTATATAAATCTTAGATCTAATAATATTCAATGTGTATGAGATGCGCCTGAATGTCAGTGATAAACTAAATCTCCAGGCGTTCTTTTGTCGTTTGGAAGAAACAGGAAGTCACCAAAAACGGTTATCAATCCTATAAAAGTCACATCGG
Source organism: Lipophrys pholis (assembly GCF_963383615.2). Taxonomy (NCBI): domain Eukaryota; kingdom Metazoa; phylum Chordata; class Actinopteri; order Blenniiformes; family Blenniidae; genus Lipophrys; species Lipophrys pholis. Next base: position 9,319,146 of record NC_137628.1, read on the forward strand.
CAGCTAAACTTCAACATTTTAGTTCCTGCTCAGCTTCTTTTTTTTTTGTGGAATGCGTGTGTTTTGTGAAGTAATAGCTGCAGTTATTAATCAAAGAAAGAAATAATCTCGGCCTCCTGAAAAAAAAATCCATATCCCTGGCACTGGGCTGTTCTGCCTTTGTTGATGTCAGCAGTCGGAGCTGCTTCGTATGCAGCCGCCGTGTGAAGTCTGCGGGCCTGCAGCAGTGGCACGGTTCCCGTCCAAAATGACAAAACAAGCGCTTTTCATCATCTCTGCCTCCCAGCTCTGAAATATTGATCAGTGCTCATAATAAACTTGCAGTCCGGCCACTCATCAAGGCCTCTTATTTAAAGAGGGAGGGACAATGAAAACTCCAGTCTAAAGAGTGAAGCCGAGTCACTTTGTGTTCTGAACTTCTGCTTTGGTTTCAGGCTATAATAACAGCATAATGATATGTGGAGAATTGTGCACAAAATCAATGCATGGTTATAAGTGCCTGTTAATGTGTCTGTCCTCACCTTGCAGTAATTGTTTGTAGCTTTGCCCTCAATGTAAACTGGAAGGCTAACGCTATTCTTCTATATTTCCTCAGCTGTTCCCTCTTCACTGAGGGATTCTGTTGTACTGTTTAGTGACTACACACGTTACATTAGAGGACCTGTAAAAGACCGAGCTCAACTAAAGCCCCATTTACACAACACTGTTTAAAAGTGATAATGGAAATGGTGCTCATAGCCACCGAAAACACAACTTTTTCAAATCGGTGATGTGTAAACGCAAACGTTTTTCGGAAAAACCAAAATGCAGAACGTTTTCACTTGAAACGTTTTCATGTGGATGGAGCCTGAAGTCACATCCTGCAAGTTTAAACTGAGGGCAATGAAACCCGAGATTAGATTACAAAGGATGAGATGCATTCTTTCATCCTTGAAGGAAATTAACAGTTTCCAGCAATATCCAAGGATGTAAGGTGAAAGAAAAATTTTACACTTGTAAAAATGTGTGTACACACACACACACACACACACACACACACACACACACACACACACACACACACACACACACACACACACACACACACACACACACACACACACACCTCGTAGAGGTCGACCATGACGTTTCCCTCCAGGCCCATGCTGCTGACCACATTCTCCAGGGCCAGTGTGTAGAAGACCCCCGACGTGTCCGACACGTACAGGTTGTAGGTTTCGTTCTGGTTCCACTCCTGGACCGCCGCCACCACGCGGTTTTCGTCCGTACTGATCACGTGGAGGTCCTGGAAGGAAATAGTCCCACTGACATCAGTTCATTCAGTTAACACAAAGTTTCAGTTCAGCTGCTCACTTGGTTTTCTGGGAGCACTTGTTGCTCTACTGTGACGAGTATTAACCAGAAAAATAAGGCAAACAATTGTTTGTGAGTCACGTTGCTGTGAGGAATGAGGAATATACCTTGTTTTGATCCATATACAGTAAGAAATCATCTGCTTTACTATTTTCACTGTCGCTGCGAAAGAAACAATGTTCCTCCTTGAAGTCATTTCACCAGCAAAAATACCGGGCCACAATGAGAGAATTAAAAACTTTTATTTTGAAAATGTACATTCAAAGTTTCATGAGTCTTTATTGAGTTTTGTTTTGAAAAATGCTTCATTTCCATCAGTGCTTCTCTGGATAAGGTCTTTTCACACACTGTCCTGCCGCTTTGCAGGAGAAGTATGTTGCTTTAAACCGGTCCACTGGGGACCACCAGTCTAAAGCGCACAAAACCCTCGCCAATAATGCAATAACTTGACAATAATGTAAAAACTTATAAATAACACAATTTGTCAATAATTTTCCAAAAATATAACAACTTCCCAATAACATAATGACTTGCTTATAAGGTAATAATTTGCCAATAACACAATAGTGTGCCATTAACTGAACAACTTGCCAATTATTCAATAACTTACACATTGCATAATAACTTCTAAATCACGTATAAACATGCCAAAAATGATAAAACATCACAACTTGCCAATAACGTAATAACTTGTTATTAACATAATAGCTTGCCAATAACACAATTTTTGGCATTATTATATTCAAAATGGATAAAAGTTCATCATCCACCAAACACAGGCAAACCAAGAGCAAACAAAGAAAAGATATTTGGCTACTATCTACATTTCAGAGCATCTTCCTCCGACAAACTAAACGCAATCTGACCAAAGTGGAAAACCAAGTCGAAATGCTAGTGGCTTTTATTTTTAAATATGGTATACAACCAACTGTAAAACCGATGTAATCAAACTACATTTACTTATCCAATACCTCATAAAGTTGTCATCCTTATAGTTGTAATCAATTGTTGTTGTTGTTGTTTCAGTGACATTCACATCATTGACATTTGTGAAAACTTCAATTTTCCATTTCAGTGAATCAGATTATGGCTAATGTCTCAATAAGTACAGTAAAGTGCTTCGTCGTACACATGCTCTTACACTCCTGCTGTGTTTAATCATGTTCAATATTCAGGATGGTTACGCCGTCTGCGTTCATGTATTTTAACTAAGAGGTTGCAACAATCATCAGCGGCACGTCGGGCTTATTGGGCAGAGATTACACAGCTCAGACGGTGCGTGTGCGGCGGCCTGCTTCATCCACCTCCGACTGTGCCTGTACCTCCTCACAGCGAGCCCACCGCCGCCCGGAGCCCCCGAGCCTGATTGAGTAAAATGTATTTAATTGTGAAGGGCGACGTGAGGAGCGAGGCTGTGCACACACAGAGCTGAATTGAACAACAGAGCGGGAAAAGATGGCTGAGTGACTCCTGATTTGTCCGTAAATGACAAAGAGGGCGTCATGCAGAGCAGCGAGGAGCCGGCGACTTCAGCTCCTAACAGCAATCAGTGCGTCAAACACATCATTAGGAGGGTTTCAAAGGCGTAAAGTTCAGGCCAATCAAACTACAAAACACACGGCAAGCGAGTCTGCGGCAGGTCAACGCCTTAAACAGTTGTAATCGTTCTCTTTGTTTCTTCCAGTAACGTCTCCTAACTCTTCTTCTATATCGAGCTTTTCCACTTTTACAGACCACGTTGATTTATATTGTTGTTAATTCACTCATTCACACACCCTGTACGTCGGTGATGATGGCATGAAGAATAGGGAGCTCATTGCTAGCAAACTAGCATTAGCTTCAAAGTCAGAGCAGGTTTGTGAAAACATTCATAATGCAACAGCTTTAGGAGCAGTTTTTTTTGGATATTTCAATGTATTTTCCTCCAGAATGTCTCAATAAAATTGCCTTACTGTTGAGATTGTCATCATTTCCAGGAGTAATTGTTTATTTTTTTTGCAAAAATCTAGAATTTTTCCCATCATGTATGCTCTGCACCACAGCGTAGAAAACTTTTAAATCCAGATTATGGCACAATTTTACCGGTCCGACTCACTCAAGGGGAAATCGGGGGAGGAAAAATGTGTTTGACACCCCTGATCAAAGTCCTTCACCTCTCCTTCATCCATTCCTCAATTTATTAATCCATCCCCTCCCACCACAACTCATTCATCCATCCCACATCCATTGTCTCTCACTCATTTCATCCACATATCTTCAGTCTGCTCATTGTCACACTTCCTCACTCACTCAGCCTTCGTTTCCTTCATTCGTTTCCAGTTCATTCATCCAATTAACTCTGCCGCCACATCCCCCATGTCACCGATCCATCCTCGCCACACATTTTACCAAAGCATCACTCAATTCATTCATTCACAATAAACCTGCCTCATTTTCTCATCTTTCCATCTCTATCCTTCCTCTACTATCCCAATTTTCATTCATCCATCCTCACATTGTGTCCTTCTCTCATCTGTCTGGATTATGTTTCACTCATAACTCTTTTTACTTACTCACCCTCATCCTAAATCGCTCATCAATCATCCCTTATCTCACCCATTCATAAAAATCATCCATTCAGCATCATCCCTCATCACATCCTTTAATTCAACCATTTTCCATCACCCAACTTTTGTTTTATTCATTCTGTCCCTCCTGCACCAATTCCTTGTTTCATCTATACATCTTCACCCACATCCCTCCCTCTGGTAACCCCCCCCCCGGATTTTTCACCCAGTCATCCTCCGCCAACATCCCTTCCTGGACAATCATCCATCCACTGTTCTCCTCTCCATTATCATCCCTCATGTCATGCGTCCATCACTATCCCGCATCCCTCTCAACTCTAATCCCACCCCAAACCCCTTGATGGATTTATCCACTCAATCTTTCCCCTTCCTTTCCATTCCACTCATCACTCTCACTAATTGTTCCTCATCAATTCCCTCGTATCGATACATTTTTATTCCCTCTTTTCTTTCAGCCACGATCATTGGCTTGTTGAATGACCCACTGTGATGGACCCCCACCTCCACCCCAACCCCCACCACGAATCGAGTCTCCTCCTGCCGAGCCAGTAAACCTCAGTCACTCTCGACCAGCCTCATCGGACACATCTTCAATCTCCTTCATTCAATAATCTCCTCATTGAACTCATAAGCTCACTTTGCAGTGGTGTGATCTTCACCACCTATCTAGCCATTCTCATTGCTAACTTTATTTGCCCCCAGGCGGTGGATGTGTTACCTTGGGGAGGGTGTACTTTGGCAGTTTCATTGGGGTGAAGATGTCTCTTTTAGCCGACACGTAGTAGATCGGCCTGCCCGCAGTCGACACCTTTGGGAGAGATGGAGAAGGAACAACATTTGAGAAAACGGATGAAGACTTTTTCCACCGTCCAGCTCCACATAATGTTCCACTAATAACAGCACGGCTGTGAAGAGTGACCCCACACCGCCTTTCGCACCGCACACTCCTCTAATGTGTTTCACTGAGAAAACTGAACAATTACCCACCTGGACAAACACATACTCATCTTGCACCACCAGAGAATTGGGGTCAATGTAGCCGGGGAATGGTTTGCCCTTGTTGGCATCTGTGCAGTTCTGCAGCTTGCAGGTGACGTAGAGTGCCTCTGCTCCAACACACACACACACACACACACACACACACACACACACACACACACACACACACACACACACACACACACACACACACACACACACACACACACACACACACACACACACACACACACACACACACACACAGAAAGCGACACGTCAAGCCACGGCATCAGCAGCTGTATTAGCCAATGAAGAAAGGCAGCCTTCACCCGGAGCCAGGCTGCCTCTTTTGGCCTCCTGCATTACTCCCGCCAATAAAGTGGTCCCAGTGAGGGAGGAGCCAGGCGGAGGGGAAGACGGATGACCGGAGGGGCCAATTGCTTTCTTTGCCTTCAATCGCAGCTCGGGGAGAGAGCCTGTCCCCACATGTTAGCCTCTGCCAAATATGTGTTGGCTCCCGCCAAGCGCTCATGATCAATAGTGATGGTCTCTGGCTGAGTGAGCGTAACATCTGACACGGCCGATATGTGTTTGTATGATTGGCTTTTCTCTAATGTGTTGGCTTCAAAGAGCAGCGCTGTGGCAGAAAGGTGGCACCGATACTTACAAAACTACATGAGAGGGGAAAAACACCAACAAGTCCTCCCAGTATGTTCTTACTCGCCAAATGCGAGGGTAACATTTCGCGTCCAGCCATAAAACGTACCAGATCAGCGTCATTATCGAGGTAAAAGCTTCACCGCAGACGGGAAGAACGCTCAATAGGTCCACGAGAATGTTCTGCATTAAAACTATTCAAACTGTCAGAAATAAGAAAATGTCCCACATTTTATTTAACAGGTTTTCCTTATTTGCATCAAATCGTTTTTCAAGAATCAATGAAAAGGATGTATTAACCTTCACATAATGTTCAGGTCAACAGCAGAATAAACCCACAAAATATCATCCTTTTACCCTGAGATTGCCTCCAATCATATTTCCTCATGTGAACTTAATATTTGTACGTTTGTCCTAGTTCACTAAGGATATCAATACTGAGGATGTTTTCTGCAGAATTGGACCCGCACCTGTTAAGATGGATTTTGGAATCTCTAGTGTTGGTCAAATCAAGAAAGACAGGAGTTCAGTAGTGCCTAAAATGCAGTGCAGATCAATTTCATCTTGAGTGGCCTGTGCTGGTAAAATAATACCATAATAACTGTTAAATAAATTTAAACTGTAAGTTTTTGTTGTGCTGTGTATACTTAATGAAAATATATATAGATTAAAAAAAAAATCTACAAAAATGACTGCAATCTCAACATAAAATCAATTTTAATGAAACCTTCTGTTCCAAAATACATTAAAATGTCCCCCAAAAAAATTCTATAGCTGTTTCATTAGGCACAATATCTCAGCTTAGGTCTGGGTGTTGTGTTGCATTCGCTAATATTAAGTTATTTTTAAAAAAAAATTTTCAATGTGTTGGTTTGGATTGGAGCCTCTTGCGGGCCGGTTTTTCCCCACCGACATCTGAGGTCTGCCACCATTGTCACAAGGGGATTGGTTCATACAGGGAATCGAACTTGTAATTTTGGCATCGCTTGTACCATCCCCTAGCAAGCTGAGCCAACCAGCCATGCTACTCTAAAACAAGTCAAAGGAAAGAGTCTAAAACTTAATCAGCTAAAACAACAACAAAACCAAATCATTTTTGATTTAATTGGTTTCTGCTTATTTGTCACAGCATTATATCAAAATCATCCGACAGTAATATCCTGTTGCTGGTGATTGTAGCGGAGGTGTGATGCTCCTCTATAAGCTGCCGCCACAGCTCCACGGTGGAATCAGGGGGCTTTTAAAAGCGTTGTAATATATTCATTACTTTCCCCTCCGTTGTCACCGCGTGTCCCCGGACAGTTTTCACGTTACCCTTCAGCTCGACCGTCCACCACCTTCTTGGCTCCTCTCGGCTGCAGCACAATGCTCTCCGTACAGTACAAAGACTCAGAATTCAATTACTCACGTCCTTCAGAGATGCTGGTTTCCAGGTGAATTAGGCCTGGCTCTTTGTCCAAACCCATTTTCGACCTGAAAGGGAGACAAATGTGTTTCAGGAACATCACGATCAGTCTCTTTACCTTTGGCCGGATGCTGCCTGGCGTCGCTGATGTCCGAGTCCAGACACATCGCACACTGCAAAGTCACACATATTTACGCGGATGGAGAGATTTAAATCAACGGCAGCGGTGGTGAACATCGGCATGACGGAGGCCGCAGCAGTTTCAGGGTCATTTATCTTTATCGTAATCAGGGCCTGGGATTTTCAGTGTGATCTAAATGCTGGAAGCCCCCACAAGGTCCTTCCTCCTCTAGAAAGCTGGAGGTTTTCCTGACATCATTAGCACAGGAAAAACCATTGATTTCCTGGCTACAGTGGGGATGCCCGCAGATGGAATAGCATATAATCATTAACGCATTAAATATGTATTAAAAAGACTGAGGAATGAGAAGCGGAGGCTGCACACACACGGAGGGGAAAAAGTGTGGACAGGTAGCACACACCCATGGCGGGAGTGAAAAGCAGACACAATGCGACAGAGACCCCTTCCAATCATTATACTCATCGCTGGTATTGGTGATTTCCCAGATGAAACGCGGCTGTGAATAAGACGGCCTACTTATCCTGACCGCATTTCCATTTTCCTCTGAATAATCCATCCAGGTGGCGAGCCGCGCAGGAAAGAAAGGATAATGTAGTGTCGCTTTAAACTTCGAGATTTTTCAGCTCTCGGTGATGGAGGGGATACCTTTAGCAGGCACTTTGTGCAAACACTGGTTTGGACAGTCTCCGAGGAGGGGAGACGGGGAGAAATGGGACTCGGTCATGAGATGGAGCTGTTGACTTTCACACAACATCGCATGCAGGCAGAGCCAGATGTTTGTGCGGTGATTTCTAATGTCACATGCAAATGCAGACACGAGCTAAACTCATTGATTAGTCTTCCAAAGCTGTGCACGCTACTGATAACACAGCTGTGTTATTGTAGCGTTAGCATTAGCTGAGCTGCCAGCACTGTGTGGGTCAATCTAACGAATGATTCGCTCGTTAAGCTCAGCTGAAGTTGTATCAGTTGATGGGAGGAAGATGCTCTATATTTAGGGGAAGATGCTGATACAAGCTAATGCTAATGCTGCTTACACTCGGTCGTCTTTCAAGTACGAATAACATACGAATTTCCCAGTAAACAGGAGTTCAGCCAAATAGGAACAGAGTCGCTCTTCATTGAAGACACAAGGTTTCGATAATGCTAACGCTAAAGCTACCGTAATAGTCGGCTCAGGGGAAGCAACTTTTCTGAAACGCTTCTACTGCATATGCATACCAGGACTCTCGTAAATAGTTGTTTTGAAAATGTACGAGTAGATGGACAATAACAACAATGACGACCTCCAGAGCGTCATGACTCCCCGTCCGTATTCTCCTTGATGGTTTTATAGCTGATAGACATTGTTTTCAAGACGTTGCAGTGTAAATACAAAATTTTTCTGAAATGAAAACACAATAACGATGCATTTCACATGAAATGTTGTGGTGTCAACAGGACCTGACTCGGGCATTACTGCACACAGTGTTAAAATTACAGTTAATGAGTGACGTCTCACTGCCAACAGGAGCGATGAGTCAGGAGGTTAAGAGTCTTTTGACCTCTCCTCGTCCTCCTGGCATGTTTGGTGGTTCATGAGCAGGACACACCAACTCCCTGTACAGCCTTATTACCAGAACTTCCGCCACACCTAGTGCACACAGCACATCCCAAAAATAGCTGCTCAGCCTCTGCAGCATCAGCCTGCAGGCTGCCTTCACTCCTGGCTGCCCAGCTTGTTTCTGCCCCTCAGTTCCTCTGCAGTTTGTGGAGGTGAAAGCTTTTTGTTATGTGTGAGTTACAGTGTGTGTGCGTGCGTGTGTGCTGGGGGGGGGGGGGTCTGGATATCAGCAGAGCTGGACAGACAGTACCTGTGTGGAGGGGAAAAAACCCCACTACGGATCTAGAGCCCATGGAGCTAAATGTGCCAATTACACATCCAGAGAGAGACTTTGCAGCAAAGTCCAAATGAGAGCTTGTTTTGTGGTTGGGAGCCTTGCTGAGAGGATTCGTTAAAACATCTCGGGGTTCTTACAGCTTGTTTCATCCCCGAGGAAAAAAAAAACAAGCTCAGACTGCCGGAGCCTCTCCTCCTGCAGCTGTCGCTCACATAAAGTGAGTGGACGTCACCGAGGACGATCAGGCATGTCAGACGTATGAATAATGAAAAGGCTTAAAATCCTTCCTGGCTCATCTGCTCCTCGCTGTGGAGAGAAGCAATGACGCGTTCCGTCCTGGACGCTCACAAAGTCACAACTACTCTTCATTTGGCTCGCTTTAGTTTTCCTGAGACCTGTCACGCAAATGTTCTGCAATGATGGAGGAAATACATTATCTTTGTGCCATTCATACATCCCACCACGGGTCATTACATGCTGAAAGAAAATGGTGTTTGTAGTTACTGGTCAGACAAAGTAACTAGATTCCTTTAGATCAGTTACATCAGTTAGTGCCCAGTCAATGTGCACTCTTCACGTCACTGTTTATGGCACATATCTGCTTCACTTCCTGTTTGCTGCTCTTTAGAGGTCGAGGTCTTATCATGAACCTACATTGACGCCTGGCACCGGAACTCTGGGCACCATCTCAACTCGGGGGTCCTCCAACATCTGCCAGAGCACCCACAGGTCTGAGTCTGAGGGGTGGGGGAGGTGGGGGGTGGGGTGGCGCTCTGCTGCAGTCGGTTCACACTAACAGACAGGAGCCATCGCACTGGCGCAGTGTGCACTCTGTGGCGGAGGTGTCAGAGGAGACCATGCGGTCCGAGTTATGTGTCCTCCCAGACAGCCTCTCCCACGCACCCCGTGACGAGGAGCACCGCCTCAGACTCTCTTCCGCCTGTGGCCATCAAACTTTTCTGCAGCTCCTTCGCACTGTCAGAGAGACCAAGTCGATACGCTGGAACCTCGAACTTTACTTCACTCCCGGCAGCAGCTTCTAATCCCTGTGATTAATTATAATTTATATTTTCAACTGTGCTACACTGAGTTGACACCACAGGACAATATTCTTCTGGAATAATTTAACTGTGCAAAACTGTCGTGTTTATTTATGAAGCATTTACACTATAAATTCAAACCAATAAATCTTCATCATTATGTAAATGCTTGTATTAAAATTTATGTTTTAGAAGTGACTGAAAGTTAGTACTCGATTACACTTACAAGTTATATCTGAAGAAAGTTATGACACTAGTTACTGGTAATAGAAAGTACCTGGTAAAGTTACTCTGAAGCTATTCTTGCAGTGTGTCCTGCGTTCATAATGCTGACACAGAATCATACAGATTAGTTGAGCTGTCGATACTGTGTAGGTCAGCCTAATGACCTATTACGTTCAGTTGAAGTTACATCAGTCAGTGGGAGGAAGATGCTCTATAATCTGGATGTCATATGCAATAATCAATATTGTCAGTAGAAATAAAAATGCTTTTATTCCTTCAATGATTCTCAAAACTCTTCTTCTTCTTTTTTGTTTTATCAGATGTATGTCGTGCAGAGACGTTAGCTCTGAACTTAATAAGATTGTTCAAATCACACAGTTTGGAGTGGTCAGAACATCACAGTGAAGCCAAACGCCGGTAGACACAAACACTCTGGAACCCCCAACCCTGGAGAAAAGTCAGAGCCTTTAGGTTGGGAACCACCGCCTCAGATGGTTAAAAGTCTTGATGTAGCATTTTAACAGCTGGATTCCTGTCCGGCGACGTGCACTCACCAGTAGAACCGATTAGGGGCGACCCTCTCGTGCACCAGCTGCCACCTCCGTCCAAACTCCACCGAGCTGTAGAGCTGCGGGAAGACAAGCAGGCAGCAGTCAGTGTTGATTCACACGTCGTCGTCACAGCCGGTCCGAGTCGTCGCTTCGCACCACAAACAGCCTTCTCACTATCAAAACGCCGTGTTTGGCCCTGAAGTGCTACGAGTTTGCTCAGGACTTTTCAGCGGGTTTTGTTTTCGCACGTCGATTTACTTTGCGCTTCAGTCACCCGTTTAACAGCGGCGCTGTGACGAGGAGTGGGAGACGGGCGTCCTCACAGCTTCTAAATTAGATTAGAATTTACATAAGATTCAAACACAGTGGAGGAATAACACGGCTTAAGGACATTTAGCAATACAAGCATTGTCTGCCTTCCCACACGGCTCCCCATTACAGCGGAAGAGCTCACAGCGGCTCGTTCCGTAAAGTACCGCTCAAACAATGAAGCTAACAGTGGAGATGTGTGGTTTGCTGTAGCCAGCCTGCGAAGGAGCAAAAGAAATGAAGAGACGAGCGACAGCCAGGGAAAAGGTCTGAATATCATTCACTTTGGAGTCAGTCAATACATTCATTCCATCGAATTAACAGTTGTAGGTGCAATGTGTGTGTGTGTGGGGGGGGTGGGGGTTGAAGTTCATGACCCTAAAAAGATGAAAATAATATAACACCTGGTCTGTGGCTCAAGCCCCGCCCCCTTTCCCTCATCAACCAATCAGCTGAAAACATTTCATTGGTACTGGTGAAAGGCAGAGAGCAGACTGACTGACAGCGTGGATGAACTGCAATGTTCAAGCTGTTCGTCAGCGAGGTAGCATTAGCATGTTTTAGCCAGTTACTGGATGTGAACAGTAATGAATTTAATTCAGTTTGATTACAAAAGTGATAGGCCATGCCAATTCATATAAGTGCGTGAAACACTAAATACGGAGTTGGATTGTTATTGTATTTCGTGGCTCAGTCAGTGAAGGCCATTTGGGGAAGTAAGCCCGCCTCCTGCTGGCGTCATGGAGGATGTGCACGTATACGTGACACGTGTTTGCCTCTTGTCCAGTAGTCACGAAATGAGAGGCCACCTATTACATAATAAATCATTTTAATTTCAAATATGACAGAGCACAATGTTTGCAGACGTGACGACGACGTGAGTAGAGAGCAAGCAGAAAACAAGAAGGAGAGAAGATGAATTAAAGGTCTCATATTATGCAAAATGTATTTTACAATAGTTTTCTAACTATTGATAAGTAATATGTGTCCCCATAGCCTGTGTAGGAGGCCGCACAAGTGAAGAAAGTTTGTCATCTCCCTCACTTTTTAATGAATATGTGTACATAAATGCGAATCAGAGATTTTCCCTTCATGACTTCATACGGGGAAATAACCAATCCCCGTAGTGGATACTACTATCACAGGTAGATGTGCTCTGCCCTCTAAAGTTATGAGCGGCCGCCATTTTTTCTCCTCTTTAACGCGACAGGAAAACAGACATGGAGTAGACGTGGACAGACACAGCTCATTAGCATTTAAAGGTACAGACAAGGAAACAGCCTTAGAGGAAGACTGGCTGGAATTCAGGACCAAGGCTGGATTTGGTGAAATACACTTTGAATACAATGTTGTTGGACCTCTGACCACAACAATGTGAAATTGTTGAAAACTGTATAATGGGACATTTAAGTGCATTTAGAGACAATACAGGATACGTGTCTGAATGAGAGAGTCGAAAGTGGAAAGGTGAAGGTGGAAGAGTTGAAGTAGCCGATGAACCATCCAGAGCACAGAGGAAGTGAAGAAAGAGACGAGGAGACGTGGAGACGAGCCGACGTGCGTCAGAAGGAGAGTGATAAGAGTGAAAGTCTCCGCGTGAAAGGAGGCCGAAGATGTTCAATGTGCAGGATGGATTCAACATGAAGAGACCAGAGGAACAGCTGAGAACAGTCCAAGAGTTGAGATGAAACTGGTTAGGAAATGGTTTGGACATGTTGGAGATGGAGAAGGCGAGGAAGAGGAGATGGTTGGTGTGACAGTGAAGGAGGAAGAGAGGGAGGACAGAGGTGGACGATCTTGTCTATACAACCCTGAAGGAAGCAGCAGAAAGTCGAACAACATCCATTCACAATAAAGCAGGTTAAAATGTATATTTTGCTTGACAACTCCATTTCCTATTGACATTTTTCTCCCTTTGTCACATTCAGCTCTGATAAATTTGATACAGGTTGATATACAGTGCCTTGTGAAAGTATTAGGCCCCCTTGAACCTTTCAACCTTTCGCCACATTTCAGGCTTCAAACATAAAGATATAAAATTTTAATTTTTTTGTCAAGAATCAACAACAAGTGGGACACAATCGTGAAGTGGAACGAAATTTATTGGATAATTTAAACTTTTTTAACAAATAAACTGAAAAGTGGGGCGTGCAATATTATTCGGCCCCTTTACTTTCGGTGCAGCAAACTCACTCCAGAAGTTCAGTGAGGATCTCTGAATGATCCAATGTTGTCCTAAATGACTGATGATGATAAATAGAATCCACCTGTGTGTAATCAAGTCTCCGTATAAATGCACCTGCTCTGTGATCGTCTCAGGGTTCTGTTTAAAGCGCAGAGAGCATCATGAAGACCAAGGAACACACCAGGCAGGTCCGAGATACTGTTGTGGAGAAGTTTAAAGCCGGATTTGGAGACAGAAAGATTTCCCAAGCTTTAAACATCTCAAGGAGCACTGTGCAAGCAATCATATTGAAATGGAAGGAGTATCGGACCACTGCAAATCTACCAAGACCCGGCCGTCCCTCCAAACTTTCATCTCGAGGAAGGAGAACACCGATTAGAGATGCAGCCAAGAGGCCCATGATCACTCTACAGCTGAGGTGGGAGAGTCTGTCCATAGGACAACAATCAGTCGTACACTGCACAAATCTGGCCTTTATGGAAGAGTGGCAAGAAGAAAGCCATTTCTCAAAGATATCCATAAAAAGTCTCGTTTAAAGTTTGCCACAAGCCACCTGGGAGACACACCAAACGTGTGGAAGAAGGTGCTCTGGTCAGATGAAACCAAAATCGAACTTTTTGGCCACAATGCAAAACGATATGTTTGGTGTAAAATCAACACTGCTCATCACCCAGAACACACCATCCCCACTGTCAAACATGGTGGTGGCAGCATCATGGTTTGGGCCTGCTTTTCTTCAGCAGGGACAGGGAAGATGGTTAAAATTGATGGGAAGATGGATGGAGCCAAATACAGGACCATTCTGGAAGAAAACCTGTTGGAGTCTGCAAAAGACCTGAGACTGGGACGGAGATTTATCTTCCAACAGGACAATGATCCAAAACATAAAGTCAAATCTACAATGGGACGGTTCACAAATAAACGTATCCAGGTGTTAGAGTGGCCCAGTCAAAGTCCAGACCTGAATCCAATCAAGAATCTGTGGGAAGAGCTGAAAACTGCTGTTCACAAACGCTCTCCATCCAACCTCACTGAGCTCGAGCTGTTTTCCAAGGAAGAATGGGCAAGAATTTCAGTCTCTCGATGTGCAAAACTGATAGAGACATACCCCAAGCGACTTGCAGCTGTAATTGCAGCAAAAGGTGGCGCTACGAAGTATTAACGCAAGGGGGCCGAATAATATTGCACGCCCCACTTTTCAGTTTTTTATTTGTTAAAGTTTAAATTATCCAATAAATTTCGTTCCACTTCACGATTGTGTCCCATTTGTTGTTGATTCTTGACAAAAATTTTTAATTTTATATCTTTATGTTTGAAGCCTGAAATGTGGCGAAAGGGTGAAAGGTTCAAGGGGGCTGAATACTTTCGCAAGGCACTGTATTTCCCTATATCTGTAACCTTTCTTACAGATTTACAGATATAGGAAAATATATTTTTGAGCAATATTTTCATTTTTCTTTACAAATAATTCAGTTCAGTAAATATTCTCCCTTCACCTCTACTTCAATAATGTGAGCGCCACATTTGAAGTTTCAAGGCTAATGTTGGTTGTGCTTTGGAGGTCTGTGTAAGATGACGCACCGTTCCATCGAAACGACCAGAAAACACTTTCATTTCAGTCTCGTTCTGACTCAAAGTGTGGGTTGGAATCAGAAAAAAAAAAAAGAAGGTAAAAAAAAAATAACACGAATAAACTCATAATTTGATATTTTCCTTTTGTTGTGTCAATAAATCCACAACCTTGAGAGACTGAAGCCGTTTTGTCCTCAAACACGTTCGGCAGAGACGATTACCGCAACACTCAATGGAGCTGCAAACTTATTGCAGTTTCTCGCCTGGACTTTTTATTTTTCCTCCCTATTTCAGGCCTGAGCAGTCATGAATAATGTGTAAACAGTCATTTATTAGCGGAGGAACCCTCCCCTCCCCTCCCCTCCCTCCAAAAAAAAAAAAAAAACAACCCGTGATCGTGTTTGTTTATATTAATTTATTTTGTAATTGCATTTATTTACTGGGAGCAGAGGAGACGAGCAAACTGCTGCATTCGAATCCCATGCAGATTATCACTGCTGTCAGATCAATAAACCACTTTGATTTTATTAAAGCAGAGCTTTGCCTCCTCACAGAGTGTCTCACAATACTCTGAAACACTTAAAACAGAAGACCTACTTGAACTTTTAGAAGCGTTCTCTCTTTTTCCTCTCTTCAGGCAAGCTTTGCACAATACCAAAGATATGCCAAACTACATAATTAGATCAAGAAAATTCAGACGTGTGTCAGAAAAATGATCCCAAATGCTCAGTTTAAATGGGTTGTGTTGCTCATTTTGTGCTTCAAAATTTGTATTTTGGATTTTAAACAGCAAAAAAGTGCAGAAATATGGATGTATTTTCTTTTTTTTTTTTTTTATTAAATTCTACCCCTTAGAATTTATTATTCTATTCATGAATGATGCTTTCATCATTATTATCACAGACTGACCCATATAAATAATAAGTGAGATGATTTACTTAAGTGCATTTATACATTTGGTTTAATGTCAGATTGAGAAAACAAAGGTTGAGTACAATGTTTGTACCTTTGAATTTTATGATAAATTTGCCTTTTTGCTTACTATTGCGGCAACCTTCATCAAGTTTGATCAGATTTAAAAGAAAAACTGCATTTCTTTCGATGTCAGACTTTTTTTTTTTTAAATGTCTCAATCTAAGCTGCAAAATACTTCCATGACAACATTAAAGCATTAGGACTGTAAATGATTTGTCGTCATAACTACCTGCACGTCAAACTCGGCAATTTTCAAAGTAAATCCTGATAATTAATTTTGTTATCCGATTGGAAAATTAGCTTTCACTTAAAATAATTTCAAAAATGACAAATTCTGGGTTTGTTTTATATGTGTGCTCATTTTAAGTCCTGTCCACACGCTGACGTTTCAAGTGAAAATGCATTGTTTTTGTGTTTTCGTCACAGAAAATGTTTGTCATGCCAGGCTGTCTCCCCCCGCTTCGACGGAGATGGAGCCAGCACGTTTTCTGAAATGATCACCTGGGGAGAAGTTTTCAAAAAGTTGTGCTTTCAGTGGCTCCCTTTTGGGAGCACTGAAAACAATCAAGGTTTTTTTTGTTGTTGTTTTCACTTGGGAACCTTGTCGGGCAAACGGGACCTTAGTTTGTCAATGTCGAGCTGCGCGAAGCAGATGTAAACCAAAAGGAAGGGGGGGGGGGGGGGGGGGGGGGGTGAGGCAGGAAATCACTTTGACTAATTACCCTCCTACACCAAGGTAGTATGTAGCCAAGCAAGTGACAGTGACGAGGTGTGTGTGCGTGTGTGTGAGTTTGTGTTTGTGTTACAACCTCCTTCTCAATCAACAAATGAAGCAGCTCAGCCAAACAAAAAAAAAGAGAGGAGTCAATGAAAGTGAAAGAGAAGCAGTTTTTGGAAGGGGGCGATGAACAGAAAAGTCAGAGAGAGAGAGAGAGAGAGAGAGAGAGAGAGAGAGAGAGAGAGAGAGAGAGAGAGAGAGAGAGAGAGAGAGAGAGAGAGAGAGAGAGAGAGAGAGAGAGAGAGAGGTGGGAGGACCAAACATAAGGGGTGCGGCACATCCGGAGGTTCGTCCCGGCCCACAGGAGGACCTGACGGTGCTGCCAGCAGGAGGCACTGCACTGCATCGACTGTAATCAGGATTTGGGCACATTCAGGTCAAAGTTCCAACTCCAGCAAAATATTTTGTATGTTTTTGTTAAACATGGGAATTAAAGTATCAATCACAAGATAACCTGTAGGAAATAAATCAAACATTTTACCTGAGATTTATTTAGCGCGGTAGTGATGCACATGTGCAGTAACAGCGTGTCAGAAAAGTTGGGTATTACTCCGTTTCCACGACAACGGAGTCGCAGCGTTTTTGAAAAGTTCTATTTTGGGGGCTTTTTCAAAAAGCTGCATCGTCAGTGACTCCAAGCACCGTTGTCGTGTAAACCGTCACCCAAAATACAACAAAATGTTTTCATTTTCACTTAAAAACTCTGTATTTAGCAAAGATTGTTTTACTTTGAAGCACTGCATCAGCACATTTGATAAACAAGTTTAATATCTGTTGAGTTAATTTGCATATATGATATTCACATAGTGTATTAAAGCTCTTTGAAAGGTTTGGGGAAAGGACTGCCCTGGATTTTGCCTTGCAGGTGCCCACAGGCTTTGCGCCTCCACCAGAGGACCTCTGGCTGTGTGTGTGTGTGTGTGTGTGTGTGTGTGTGTGTGTGTGTGTGTGTGTGTGTGTGTGTCTGTGTCTGTGTCTGTGTGTGTGTGTTTCAGGTTAGCTAGAAGCCAATGTGTGATGGTTGGAGTCTGGCAGCCCTTCCTGAGTGTAGTACGTAGCGCGGCCCAACACACCGAACTCTGGGCAGAACGTGACAACTCATTTTGGCAGGAACGTCAACTTTTCCGACAACAGTAAAAAAATATCAACATTTATGTATCTTTTTTTTTTTTTTTTTTTTTTTTACACCTGGAGAGAGAAAAAAAGTATTTTTTGCTCTTTTGCCTTCGATTTGAACCCCAGCGAAAATCTGCTGGCTTAGGGGCTAAGCTAACGTGTCAGCTCTATATCAGGATAAAGAAGAGAAAGAATCAGACAAATCTGACAGATGAGCTATTTCAGAGCTGAGACTGAGATATGAAGGCAGAAATAACTGTTTCCAATCTGGCATCAGTGGCAAGTAACAACTGGCTTGGTGGAGAAAAAGAAAGATTCATATGGGTCCCGAGTAACTGAGGTGAAGACATTCTACTGTCTTAAAGTTTCTTCTTACTTGGTACAGCCACCATGAAGTCAATGGCCAATTCAAATACTTGGTAATCTAAACGTGTTATACCTCTCCTGTTATGCTCAGATGAATTATCCAGAAAACAGAGATCCTCTTTTATTACTGGATACCATTATAATAGTATGTATCAAGTGGGTACAAATGAAATTATTCAATACAAAAAATTAAATAAAATAAGAACCCACAAAACAAATAAACATAACAGAGAAAAGAAAAAAATAAGTAAATAAATAACTACTGCCCCCAACATATACAAAGGAGTAGGACGTAGCCTTCTCGTGTTGGACTGACGTTTAGATATTCTAGCATTGTTCATTACGCCACCTGGCGGTATAAAGCAGGTTAGCAGACCAGGGTTTCAGTAAATACACAGGATTCAGTGAAACAGATATTAAATTCTGAACTTTGTCAGCAAATTTGTGTATGTTTCAAAATAGTTTTGTAAATTTTGCTCTTTACGACTTATAATAGCGTTTTCGGTCTCACTCATTTGTGAGCAATAATTTAAAGTCGTGGACGGATTGAAAAACATCAACATGGCTATGGAGCGTGGGTGCACTCACCTTCTGGTCGTGGCTGTAGGCCAGGATCCAGTCCTCCTGCTCGGGGTGGAACAGCAGGCTGAGGATGTAGAAGTTGAGGCGGTACTTCTGGTACGTCGCTCCTTCGTCAGAGCTGATCAGGAGGCTGCTCTCGATCTCCGGGTCGGTCAGCAACATGATCTGGGGGCGGCAGGAGGAGGAGGAGCGCACGTTTAGAGGGATTCACGGTGGTTTACTTACGGGGGGATCAGGCGGGTGAAGACAATGCCAAAGACACAACACGGAGCAGCTTTCACATTCTTTTTTGGAACTTCCTCGTGCGCTTTGTGTCTTTTGTAATGTGTTTTGACAGCATTTGTGCTGTTAGCTTTCACACTACCATTAGCAGCTTGAGCATTAGCGTTCTGAACGTTCACATTTGAGTGAGTTTCCAGGTAGCATTAATGTTCTTGGCTTTTGGATTTTAGCTTCTCTCTTATCAGCGTGGGCATTAGTAATGGCAGCTTCAGCTTTGGCATTGTCAACATTTGCGTTTGTGTTGTGGCTTGAACATTGTTAGCCGTTTCATTGTCATGTGCGGCTTTACCATTAGCATTGGCACTCAGCATCAGATTTTACATTTGTGGCCTCAGCTCATTCATTTCACTGACATAGCCAACTTTTCTCTTAAAATTAAGCAGCCTAAGCACTTGTGTTCCGTCTCTGTGTCAGTTTGAGAGCTTCAACATTTCTCTTGACGACGTTTGCATTTGTATTGTTAGCTTAGCATTAGCGTTGACTGCTTTTGCAATGCTGCTCTTGTTCTCCTTTTATGTTGTAGTGTTTACATTGTTTGTATTTGTTGTTGGCTTTTGCATGTGGGTTATTGCCTTCAGAGTGTTTTGTATTTCGTACTCAAGCTGCGACTTTGGTATTGTGGTGACCAGTTAGTTTTTGTTTTTATGTGCAGATATCAGGCACATCCAACAAATGTAAGCATCATGACATGGAAAAAAAGAAACGTTTGTTTTCACCAAATACATACTGAAAAATATATAGGATACATTTGCGTCCATTTTTCTCATTCTGCTTCATCCTTCCTCATTTGCAATCACTTCATCAACGTGCAGCTCCATGAAAGAGATTAAATGCAGAGACAAGTCAATCAGGGCTGATTTCCATATCAGAGACATAAAGCCTATTATTACAGCTGTGTCTGCAGATTAGCATGTTAAAGACTTGCCATTCACAGTCACTTTTCTCACTGATGATTCCACATCTCAAGCAGCCATTTGTATCTGTTAGGCTTGATGATATAATCAGTATGATACATCTCGCAGCGCCTCGTGTTTGTCTCAGTCAGGCCTCCAACGCCTTGATTTCCCACGAGCTTCTTCCTTTTCTTTGAGGTCCAACATAGTTTCCCTATTCCCCATTTTCGCCAAGCTCTGGCTCAGTCCCCAGAAACATCACACACACACACACAAAAAAGTCCCCAGATGATATGGAATGCAAATATATTTGAGTCAGTAGACTTGAAAACACTGAAGTGTGTCTGCAGCGTTGAGCTGCAGCGGGTGAGACGTTCGGGAAGCTACAACCACATGTGTTTTCAAGGGAAAGCGGGAAACTTCCTTTGCACTCAAGGCTTGAAAACACTGAAAGTGCAACTTTTTGAAAACAGCTCCCAATGTGGAACTTTCAGAAACGCTCAGATTCCGACCCGTGCAAACGGGGAGACCACAACTTTTCTTAAAGGCTGATACTGCGCATGCGCACCACAAGCAGATGGACAATAACAAAAATGCCCGCCTCAAGAGTGACATGACTCCAAGTCCATATTCTCCTGGGACTTGGTTGTTTTATAGTTGAGAATCATCTGTAATAGCAATCCAACTTTGTTGTCGGTCCATCAGTATACTCACTATTGTTACTGTTTATAGCATATATCTATGTAGTTTCATTACAGAAATCTCTAACAGTGCCACCTCCTGGCCTGGCATGTTGACTACATCGTTCTCTGCTGTTTCTGTGAAAATTTGCATTATTCTCAAAGCATTGGCGTGTAAACGCAAAACGTTTCTGAAACAGAAATGCAAATAAACGATGCATTTTCACTTGAATCGTTGTTGTATAAACTTGAGCTAAAACTTAAACTCTACTGTCCAAACTTTGCCTACCTCACTTTAGCCCCTGTTAAAGCCCACACTGTGTAGTCAATGCTAGAAGTCAGCTCTGTGCAGACAAAACGCAGGTCTGTATTTTTATTGATGGCAGCGCTCAGGCTTATGATTTCCAGTGGGGATGCAGCGACTCGTACCCTGCCTGCTGGTCTGTGCCGGCTCGGCCTCCATGGTGCCGACCGGAGAGGATATCACACAAATGTTGATACACTCCTCTCAGGCGCCTTCGGTCATCACTGTCAGCTCAAAGTAATAAACTGCAGGAGCAGCAACACTGTGGGGCTGTTGCCAGTCATTTGACATTTCGGTTCCGTTTTCTTTGCCCTGAGCTTTGTCTGTCAGATGCAAAGGTGAATTAGAGCCATATTAAAGTCTGTGTTTGGAGGTTTAGTTCGACATTTGCGTGAATCATGTTGTTCGACTGTGAGCGGTGTAGTTTGGAATCCTGAAGTTGGCCTTTTAAGCGGTGTTTCCTGGTATTTCATACTAGGTTGTGTTCAGAGGACGCTGAATAACAGCCAGCTGTTCATATATATATGTCATATTGACACTGGTTTCAAAAAAGGGGTTTATTTATTTTGCATCTACATTGACAGTAGAGTTATCATAATTAGCACCATTAGCTTCTACAGTCAGTAGCGTTTTATGAATGATCTGCTGCTAATGCAAAAGATAACTAAAGGAGCAGTTGAAAAAGTTCATAATGCCTTTAGTTTGTTCATAGGTATTTTACTTTCTTCTTTTCAGGTATGTAGGTTTTTACAACGCACCTTTGACATATTTCAAAGTAGTTCTTCCATCAGAAACATCATAGAACGTCATAGAACCTATTTTCAGAGTAATAATCAAGGACTCTTTCTTGGAAATGATGCTTTTGAATCCCGATGGTGACATGTCAACCATGCTGGCAGCTTGTATGACAGCAGTAAATTGCCCATTGCTCGAGAAATTTTGACAGTGCTCTTCAGTCTTGACATTACTGATGAAGACGAAATAACACCGTCAGAACATGTCATGGATATGTTGCAAAAACCTGCTTGCCCGAGCAGAAGAAAGCTAAATACTTGTTGAGGGGCAGCACAATGTCCCCTGCACACATTAGCGCTACAGCTACTCACTTTGCCTGTCCAGTTTTATATAATAGCATTATTGGAGCCAACTCACTGATTTTTCAGTAAATGGTAAATGGATTTCCCTCATATAGCACTATTCTATTGCTTGAGCAGTCCCAAAGCACTTTACATAGTGAGTCACATTCACCCACCCACACACACACACACATTCACACATGGAGGCAGCCGCCATGCCAGGCGCCTGACCCATCCATTGGGAGCAACTTGGAGTACAGTTTCTTGCTCAACGACACTTCCAAATGTGCACAGGCGGAGATAAGAATTGGAACCTGCAACCTTCCAATTAGGAGTCGACCACTCTACCAACCAAGCCACAGTTGCCGCAGCTGCAGCCGGCCCACACATTATCTTTACGGGCACTAACTCACGTTGATATTCCGTTTTATACATGTTAATAGCTTTTGGTGACGTTACAAATTGACTTTCACTTTGAGTCTTTTAGTGTTGACGACTCCCAGGAGTCTTATCTACTGATTTTTAGCATCAGAATCTTTCCTGTGCAGTGACAAACTCACATTTGGATTATTTCGGCAATAAAACTCCACGGAAAAAGAAATAGATTTGTGTAATTTCTCATTTATTTAAAATAACTTATGTAAATAAGCACGGCCGCCCAGCGCTTGTGGTCTCTCGCGCCGGCGCCTTATTAGTCAGCCGTGGTAACAGCAGCCGCAGTCTGCAGACCCGCTCACAGCAGTTCATCAATCACACACTGCAGATAGAAATCCACATACGTGAGCCACATGCCGACCGATCCAATCAAATGCTCTCAGTCCGAACTACAATCTCACATTAACGTTTCATCCCGTTCCACCAAACCGCAGAAAAGAGCAGACAGCTTTATAATTGGCCACTGCGTTTCTGCTGAATTCACAGGAAAACTGGACTTATTGACGCGCTCATAGGAATTTGTAGTCCGCAAACAGTGTGGTGAAAGTTAACGAGAATTAGCAACTCGTTTAATAAAATGTTTAACTTATTTTGATAGCTTCTCAGTATGTCCTGTCTTACTAAGGCGTCAGTTACTTGAGTTACGTCAGTTAGTGGGAGGAAGACGTTCTACAATCTGGATGTTTGCACTTCTTGAAATAAAATGGATCAATGACAAAATACATTTTTAACAGTTACTATTCCACTTTTAGGGGAAAAGTAACAGGTCTGATTTGAACTTAAGTGAATGCGAATGCTAAACGAGTTTGGGGGTCAGTGAGCTGACAGAGACAGCAGCTCTGCTGCTCCTCAACTGTAACCATTTACAAAAGCAGTAGCCACACAAGTAAGAAGTAATCCTGACTTGGGGAAAAGTAGAGGAGCTCGTGTCGCTAACGGTGAGTACCAGTTACTTATGGTGTGTTCAGGAGTAACTTCCGGGAGGCAAATATTTCTGAACATTGTCGAACTGGGAACTTCCTTTTTCAAGACCTCAAAGAAGGTAGTAAGATGTCACCAAACAATACAACATTTATATTCATTAGAATATAGTGTTTCCTAAACATTCAGTGTATAATCTGGACTCAGTTAGACTTGCATACCTAATTTGCAAGCTACAAAAAAACAGGAATATTTAAATTTTTGTGCAAGTCAGGTCAATAAGGAGCATTCATCATAAATGTAATTTTAGCGTTGCACTCATTTACATGTTGAAAGTCACCGTTCTACAGGTTTTGGGCTGCACTGTCATGTGAAATGGAAATTGAGCTTCACCAACTGGTTCCCTTTTGCATGAATGGGTTATTCCCAACAGAATTCATCACACAATATTACACGTGTATTGTTATTGCAATATCAACACGCAAATCACAAACAATGGACGGAACTGTGATCAATGACGTCTCCATGGACATTAATGCTCTCCAAATTCAAATTGACTGAGGAAGAAAAGTGTGATTGAGTGTGATGAATTCAGAAAAAAAATCGACATCTTTGTAAACCTTTTCTGGAACGCATACATGTGACGGCTGCAGGACGGAAGCCACGACAGAAACAAACTCCTGCAGCACGATTTGATTCTGTTCCAGAAAACATTGAAAGAAAAAGAAACGGGAGGATTTGCCTTGTTTGCGTTGGGCAGTCAATCATCCCCGCTGAAGCTCGGCGTGCAGCTTCAGCCCGCGAACACGCTCTGAATCTAGGTTTTGGGTGTGGACGTTTACATGACTTCCCATAAATTAAGTGTCCGTGGGCTCCTCACTGTCCGTGCCAACGCAAACACACCACCGGCCTGAATACAAATATGAGATTACAACCGCGCAGAAAGGATGTAAATGCAGCTTTTATCTTGCACAAATGAAAAGCTACAAGAGAAAACACCCAGAAGATTTTCAGATGAGGACATCAAACAAAACGATGGTGTTGAATGACTGACAGCCGTCACCACCGGAATGGACGTTTCTCTTGTTTACCGCTCAGTTTACCTTCAGCTAATCAATATTTTTAATAAAAGCAGGAGCAAACCTGGCTAACAGATGACGCTGCAATGCTTCTTCTGTGCTTATTTAGCTGATTGATTTGGATGTACATGGACTGAGGGAATGTTTGCTTCTGCAGAAGGAAGATTTTCTCTTTAAGACATAAATCTATCGTTAGCATCCTGCAGAGCAACGAATTGCACATGGACGAACGCAACAATTAGCTAGTCCACTATTTATCAAGCTGATTGCGTAAATATGTTTGGAAGGACACACAGACGGAGCTAAAAGGAGAATGAATTAGGGATGGACTTAGCTAAAGAGGCTAATTCAAATATGGTCGACGGAAGCCGTGAGGGAAAGCACGGTGTAACGCTCTCTTTTGTCAATATGAAATGTTCTGTGCTAAATATGAGCTCAAACCAGCTTTAGCTTTATCGGTGTTTAATGAGTCTGCTTTATAATGTTGCAGGTCAAAGAAAAGTGTGGAATAAAAGGAAGGACCCGTGTCATCAATGAGGTGGCTAATAGCGTGACAAACAAACTGCTAACATCTATACACAAGGTTCATTAGATCGAGATATTTTCAGGTGGACTATTTCACTAAAGTGTTAATTTTTCCAGTCACAAGCAACAATATTAGGTACACCTGGTCAACACGAAAAAAAAAAATTAAGCATAAAAACAAAGAAGAAAGGGGATGGAAGTCTCTTTGAACGCAGCATGTTCAATTCGGTTGTTGCTCGACAAAGTGCTGACCTACCGGGAGCATCTGCAGGACTCACAGTGTGAGAAAATATACAGTCAGCAGCAGCGAAGAGGCCTTGTTGGTGCCAGAGGGGAGATCAGGCTAGTTTTGAATGTCAGAAAATCAAAAAGAATAGTAGCCACACAAGTAGGATGATACTCGTCAGGTGACACCAAAGTTTATACAAGAGCAGGAGAAGGCGAGACAATTCACTTCCTGTCAGCAAACCATGAAACCAAGGCAATGATTCACACACATTCACTAAACTGAAGGTTGAAAATTTGTTTAAAGAGCTGAGAAGTCAGATGAGGAGATAAATAGTACAAATTGAGCTTCATTTAAACCCCACAGTCTAGTGAGTGTAGATCTCACTATGTTCTCGCCATTATGAGCACAGTTCCTTCTGATGGTAACTACCAGTCGGATACGTACGCCACTAATAAACAAAGGTCTGATCAACTTAAACTGCTCTTTTTGATCATAACAAGTTCACTGAACTGAATCCAATGCAGTAGTATCATGAATCTGTCTAAAACAATCCTTAAACTAGTCTAGTTTTAATCCAGAACTGAGAGCAAAACATTTCACACTGGGTTTTGAATAAAACTGGTCTTGAATTGGTTTCAAACCATAACAAAAAGTATTCTCAGACTGCCGATTCCAAAGGGTGCAGGAATCAAGTCACCGAATATGCAGGAAGCACTAGCCTACACCACCAGGATCTACAATACCGACAACAGGACGTCATTCAGGTCAGACAAGTGTGATCACATGGTATCAAAGAGAGGCTGGATGATCAGAACTAAAAGGGTTGACCTACCAGGGAGCAACGTGGGGTACATCCAGCATAACTACAAGTGCATTGACATACTTCCAAAGAGTCATCGACATGCACACTACCAGTCATCAGATACCCAGCTGGGATCACAAGTTGGCCAAAGGAGGAGACGGAAGCCACAGACACCAAAATAAGAAAAGCTCCTCACAATACATTGAGAGTTTCACGTCAAGTCAAACATCCTGAGGCTGTACAATAAGTGAAATGAAGGAGACCAAGGACCAGTGAGTGGAAGAGTAACTATCCAAGATGAAACACACAAAATCCAACAATATACCAAGAAGACGCCCCCCCAAAGGATGAGCTCATAAGTGAATGTCTCAGAAAGCTGAAACTTGAGAATGAGGAGGAGCAAGCAATACGAAGAGAAACGCTCTGACATGGCATGCATGTTGCTGACATCGATAAGACCTTCCAATGACTGGACGATGGCAGCACATGAGCAGTCACTAAGCACAAGAGTTATAGAGGCGAGGCTCTACCAAAGTAGAGAAGACCCAACCTGCAAGGTGTAAGATGCAAGCTGAATCTGTGTAGAAGGAGAAACACAACCAAGTGGCTGGGACAGTGTAAAGGGACATCTGTACCCAGCATGGACTCAAACTACCCAAATCCCAGTGGGACATCCCCCCCGATAGATGATGGAGAACAACAGGGCTAAGATCCTGAGGGACTTCAGCTTCTAGACTTACAAACAGCTGCCGGCCAACCAATCAGACATTGCGGTGGTCAACCAGCAGCAGAGGGCAACAGTGACAGATGTGGCAGTACCGACTGAGGGCAACATTACAAAGAAAGAACAGAAAAAGGTTGAGAAGTGGCAGGAGTTGAAGGAACAGATGGAACAGATGTGGAGGGTTGAAGCTGATGTAGTGGGAGAACTCGGGGTGGTGGCCCTAAAACTAGGAAAGAGGTTGCAGCAGATCTCAGAAGAACATCTGAAGCCTCAGTCCAGAAGAGTGCAGTGCTAGGAACAAGCTACGATACCGCATTAAAACCCTCAAACTCCATGACCCGAGAGAACACTAAAAGGCTATGGGTAAAAGACTATTAAACCAGCTCCTTCAATTCTTTGCTTTGGGACATGTTGATGCTATTCTGAGAAAAGCCGCTGAAATGTTTCTGAAAAGTGAAGCTCACTTCACACTTTTCTGTCAGAAGTCTCAGGTTGCTGTTTATTGTCTCACAGCAGTTTTAGCCTTAAAAAAAAAACCAAACACCAAAAAACATCCAAAGCAGCATTTGTGAGCATCGTGTATGCATTTTTAAATGTGCACCAAAAAACCTTTTTCAAGCAGGTTTGTGCAGCTTTGCCTTCTCTGGGGTCGTCCTATTGGCTCCTCAATCATGATAATGGCTCATTAATAACCGCTCACCAATGAACCCGGAGCAGCCTAATTTATGGTGGGAAAATAACCTTTGGTGAAAAATGGAGAGTCGCTGCCCTGCGGAGCAGCTGAGTGGTCTGGTCGCCGTCCTCAGGAACTTCTCCAGATGTAAAAAAAAAAAAAAGTACTTTGAGCATCTGGAGGAAATAGAACGCACACCAACAGTTTGTGTGCTAGTGTGTGTATTCTCAGGCCAAAAAGGTTAAATATGACAAAGGTTAATGAAGCTCATACATGTCGGCTGGAAGACGTTTAAGTTGTGTTCGGGGAATCTGTCAGTGTTTCTGCAGCAGCATAAATATTCCAACAATGAATATCAGTGAAATTAGCTTCAATTTTTCACATTTCCTGCCATCACCTAATTGGACGGTGACTCTTCGCTATGAATTCTAAACAATACGCAGTGAAAAAAAAAAAACATTCTTTGCAGGTTCTTGGTGGAAAAGCGTTTGAATAAAATGACTGAATATGCTTGGGCATTCTCGCTTCCAGTGTCTTCGCTTCACAGTGGCAGCGACTTGACGCAGAATGATTTAATACAAGTTAATAACCAGTTTTTGCCTGTGTGCCGTTTGTCTTTGCAGAGGAAGAGAAGTGTGGTGAACAACAGAGTGATCCACCTGAGGTTACGGGTTTGAAGACGGAGCCGGCATGGTGCCGGCAGCCAGGTCTGTATTTGAAATCAATTTCACATGATAGAGCAAAGCGAAGCAGGGACAGTGATGGTGGAGAGACGAAGAGGGGTGTGTGTGTGTGTGTGTGTGTGTGTGTGTATGTGTGTGTTGGGGAGGGGGGTCAAGGCTGGTTCACCTGCTTTCAAGAGCACTGCCGTGGTACTTGGATGGATGTTTCTTGAGGCCATTGTGTGTGTGTTATGTTCATCGGTGTTTACAAAGTGAAAATGCCTTAAAAAAACAAAAAACAAAAAGGCAGCAACAGGAATATAACAGAGAGATCACTGAGAGCTGTTTGATTACAGCTGAACCTCAAGGTTTGTGATGACCAACATGAGGTCCATGTCACCTCTTGGGTAGACTAGACCTTTTCTCTGCCAGAAAACCTAAAAACACGTCTGTTGGGTACATGACCTCTTACTGCAGCCACAAATCACTAGGAACCCAATTTCAGATAGTTCCACACGAAGGAGTTATTTTCAGACTTAAGGAAATACATCTGAGAGCAAAATTCACTTACAGTGATGCATGATTCGATGCATCAAGTGCAAAACTTTGGCTGGATTCTGGATGTCCGTTCGCATGACAGTGGTACTCAGAGCCACTGAAAATTCAAGTTTTTGAAAAGTTCCTCCCTAGGTGGAAATTCTCAACAAGGCTCCAACTCCGTTTCTGTGGAAAACAATGCAAAATGTCCTTTTTTCAAAACGCTCCAACTCTGTCTGCACACGTCTGCACATGCTCAAGTAGATCGACAACCTTTGCCTTCAGAGCGTCATGACTCCAAGTCACCCGTAAAAACAAATGTCTGTGAACTCGCCAGTGTTCTCTGTGTGCGTGTGTGTAGATTCACTACAAAGGAAAACCCAACAACCTCCACTATAGAACCCTACGTGAAAACTACATTGGTTTTAGCGTTTCTGCCGTTTCTGTGTGAACGGACAACATTTTCAAAACTTAACTGCTCAAACGCGAAACTTTCCAGAAACAATAATGCAAAAAAAAAAAAAAAATAAAAATATGCGTTTTTACTTGAAACGGGTCCTTGAAGAACTGGAAATTCTCCTTTTTTAGATTTTTCTCCGCAAAGATGCAAATTTTTTTTTTTTGAAAAAGGACACTGTTTTAGCAAAACCATGTCTGTTTTGGGATTGTTATTGTGATGAATGCACTGTATATTGATTTGATGAGATTTCCTGGGATATTCTGAATAAATGTTCCTCTGCGCCACACGGGCGGCAGAAGTTAGCTCCAGGTCGTTCTTCCAGATGAACCCAATCTGGTAATTGAAGCCAAAGGGCAGTCAAAGAGAGGAGCAGATGGAGTCAGGAGAGAGTCAAGTATTCACAAGAGGTTGATAAATGTCAGCGGTAAACATGTGCTGGACTGGGTAAAGGTCTCTGCACCTCCCATCTCCACCGCCAGCACTTCCAGCCAAAAACCTCTGAGGCAGGAACCCAGAGAAACCTGAGAGGATCAGCTCAACAAACACGCTGATTTTCTGTTTTTGGTCACGACTGGAGTGGAGAGGATTTTCACACGGGCGACATTTAAAAATAGTGACAAAGGATTATCCACAAGTTAACACCATTTATTGGACCCGTAAACAACTGAATAACCTTTGAAGGAAAGAAAAACACATGTTAGCCTTTAAAAAATGTAACTGTTTGTTTTTTAATGTCCTCCATATTTATAGAATGACTATAATTTTACCCTAGGGGGGCAGTTAGAGTGTATCTGCCAAGACTTGCCCCCACCAGCGCGTACGATCCAGCCCACGCTACAACCTTACACAGGAAAGTCATTTTTCTTTCTCGATTTGTCCACTGAGGGCAGAAAAATAACACAATAGTGAAAACCCAGAAGTGAAAAACAGATGGCAGCAATGCCCACAAGACAAGACAAGACAAGACAAGACAAGACAAGACAAGACAAGACAAGACAAGACAAGACAAGACAAGACAAGACAAGACAGCATAGCATAGCACAGCACAGCACAGCACAGCACAGCACAGCACAGCACAAGATAAGACAAGACAAGACAAGACAAGACAAGACAACATCAAACATTTCCTATCTTGTTGCTGGCAAACTAGCAGCAGCATGAAATCCGTTCAGGGTGAGTTTGCTAAGAAAATTTGATTTCAGATCGCACTCATCGTTATAAAGACATTTTCGGTTGTTTATTGCTGGTTTAGAAAATAGTTCATTATGTGAATATTTTCAGAATATACCTATTTGCAAAAAAAAAAAACAAAAAAAAAAACTAAGACAAACCTTGAAGTTGCTGTTATTTGCAGGTTGTTCTGATCTTTTTGCTGCCCTGGAACCTTTGAGTTTGTCGCTGACCATTCAAAATGAGATTGAATCGCGTGTTCTGGGATCAGGCCTCGTTTACTCGACAAGGCTCCAAGTGAAAATGCCTCGTTTCTCTTCTTCACGGACTCAGAGCATTGTCAAAAAGCCTCCCTAACTCAAGCATATTTGTTATTTGCAAAGCTTTCACCTTGCAGAACCAAGACTCCCTGTGACCTTCAGGAGTCCCAGATCGAGGTCCGGAGCCACAGCTCCAGCACGTCACCCGTGTAGGACGTTGAAAACGCTGGAATGAAGCTTCCTGCCTGACTGAATCTAAGCAGAGTACAAACTAAAGTTGCTTCTCAAAGTGCATGCATCCCCCCTCTCTCTCTGAAGACACAATATATAAAACGTTTGAGGAAGAAACTTCCCGTGGATGCGAGAATGATGATTTACCTGCGGGGAGCAAAGGTCGAAGCGGCACAATAACACACTAAGTTATAAATAAGCTGCGAGTGCAGAGCTTTAAGCACAGAGCAGCGGCGGCAGATGGGAAAACACTATTTCATCTCTTTATAGCCGCGGTGTGAGACGGGTTCACAGAATATATGTCCCGTTTCTGCTGCGAGGAGCCGGTGAGGGTCAACGAGGAGAAGATCTGCACTCTGTAATAACTCTGTGCTAACAGTTTAATTAATCTCCTGTAGCATGTTAAGAGGTTTCTTTTTTTTTATTGGGCGCTTCCTTCCTCTAATGTCTGCGTCTTTCAATTAGAAACAATGGAGGACGCGTCACTTTTACCGTAACGGGGTTAACATATCGGCAGTGGCAATAAAGTGGCTGTTTCACCAACAAACCAATAAAGGTCTGAGATTATGAGAATCAACAACGCCAGCGGTAAACCATCACTTTGGAGAATGAAGCCTTTGTAAATGTACCTTCCTATATCTAGATTTCTACCGATGGTAGGTTTTCAGAAGACGTCCAGTCAGGATCAGGTAAAGCGAGATCTGTTTTTCTTTTGCTAAGACCAATATGGAGATTCAGAAACCTGAAGACCAAGCTGAAGATCTTCAATAGCAACAGCAAAGCTGCCTTCATCTACGGTGGTGAGACCTGGAAGGGAACCAAAAACAAAAAACCTCCCGGACAGAGCCCTGGTGTGTGTGTGTGTGTGTGTGTGTGTGTGTGTGTGTGTGTGTGTGTGTGTGTGTGTGTGTGTGTGTGTGTGTGTGTGTGTGTGTGTGTGTGTGTGTGTGTGTGTGTGTGTGTCGCAAAAATACATTCAGCCACCAGAATCAATCGAGCAGACCAAAAACCAGTGTGAGCTCATGCTCAGACGTGTGATCTCCTCCTCCTCCTCCTCCTCCTCCTCATTGGACCACCGAGCCGCTGTGTGCTGACGGGAGCCATTGAAGTCCGCTGCTAATTGAAGGCTCCCTGATATTTCCGCTCACCCACACCTGACAAACATGTCAGGTTCTGCTTTTGGCTGTAAATTGGTTTCAGTCCCAGCAAAGCTACGGGCTTTGTGTGTCCGTCGTGTGTGAATGCAGAGAGGCGGGACGAGGAAGATCGGTTTGGATTATCCACCGGCGGCATTGCGACTTCAGACATGTTGATCTGTGTTGAGTTATGAGGAATTCTTCACAGTGAGCATCACTGAATAACTTCACAACGTGACCGCGTGTTAGTATATCGCTTGACGATTCATTTCCTTTGTCACAAAAGATTAGTGAGCAGTGTGTTCGGAAGTAGCCTATTATGGTCATTCCCCTACTTTTGAGGGTAATGTGGGAGATTACATCTTCCTCCCAGTGACTGATGTAAATTCTGCTAACGTGCACATTATAGAGCATCTTCCTCCAACTAACTGATGTAATTCCAGCTGTGCTGACAGCAGGAACAAGTGTTACTTTGGTGAACGATTCCTACAGTAATCCAGTATTTTAGTCGAGTACTTTCGCTTGTGCGACACCGTGTATGATGTGCTTTCTGCATCACGTATTCCACGAGGTACCCAGCCGAACTGAAGATGGTCCGGATGAATCAGGTCGTGTGTCAGAGCGACACATGCTGACTGAGAGCAGATGAACCCGGGGGTGTACCACCCGGTGAGAGCAACACTGAAGTAGTAAGGAGCAGGGAAGTGTTTTTTTTTTTTTGTATGCCAGCAAATCAGCCGTGCTTCAACCCGACGCATGGCGGCTTCTTCGGCCGTGGAGGTATGCAGAGAGCCCGGAGGAGGCGCAACATCTGTCAGCCCCGAGGCACAAGCTCCAAATGGCTGCGGCGAGCGGAGAGGAGAGCGCCTGGGGGGTCCGAGGAGAGACCGGGAGGGGGGGGGGAGAGACTGACAGAGTGTGAGGAACGGGAGAGGAGATGTGGAAGATGACGGGAGGGGTAAATCTAAGTGAGCCTGGGGGTGGTGGGGGTTCCATCTTTATTCCTTTACACGCCATCATGAGACATTGGACACTTTCTCAGCAGGGAGGGAAAAGCTATCCGATTCAGAGTTCTTGAAATCAACACACCGCAGCACTGCCAGAATATACACAGACATCATCTTCTAATAACACACACAGCAGGGGGGGATTTGTCCATTTCTTTTTGGGAGATATATGGATTATATATTCTTGCATAATTTTCTCTATGTATGATCATTAAATATACGTGGAATCACTTTTCCATAATTATATTCGAAACAAGAGAAGCGGGTTAATAGAAAGTAGCAGGGAATATCTATTCTGTGTGCCTGCCTCTTTAAGTGGCAGGATTAGTATCGTAGGCGCCTGTTTATTTCAAAGGATCTGGATCACCTCAGGGTTTTCGCTGGCCGAACATCTATCAGTGCTGAAAATTTGGTGAAAATCTGTCATGTAGTTATAACGTAATCCTTAAAAGCCTAAAAAATGAAATCCTGCCACCTCCAAAACTAATGGAATCTTCCATGGCCTAAAATCTATATATGGTGAAAATTTCAACAAAATCTGTGCGGTAGTTTTGATGTAATCTTGCTAGCAGACACAGAGACAAACAGATAACTATATACCGATGATTTTATTACGTCCTTTTTGGACGTAAACATTTGTAAAAAAAAAAAAAATTAAAAATTGGCTTAAGTGGAAGGGATTTTGGTAAAAAACACAAAATGGGGAAATACCAGTCAGCAGCGAGTGGGAGTGGCATATATTTCTAGTTAACGTATGTTACATATTCATACTATGTTAACTTTGGAAAACTTTTGTCGCACTTTGGATGACAGTGGTCCTCGGAGCCACTGAAAACGCACAATTTAAAGAAAAAATGTCTCCCAAGGTAGAACTTTTTGAAAATGCTTTGACTCATTCGCCATCGAAACGTGTGAGAATGCAACTTTTTGAAAATGTGCCAACTGGTCTCCGTAAAAACGTTTGAAAACACAACATTGTAAAAACATGTCGGCTCCGTCTTCATGGAAACATGTCAAGTCGCAACTTTTTGAAAATGTGCAGACTCTTTCAGCATGGAAACGTCTGAAAACAGAACTTTTTGAAAATGCTCCAACTCAGTCTGCATGGAAACACGTGAAAATACAACTTCTTGAAAACAGGCAGTTGCCATTTCCATGGAAACGTATAAAAACACAACTTTTTGTCATTTAAAAAACAAACAACAGCACCTAATAGTGGCCCAACATGGTAACTACATTGCTTTCAGTGTTTTTGCCATTTGTGTGTAAAAAGACTGAAACAAAAATGCATAAAACGATTTTCACCTGAAACGCTGCGTCAACAAAGGGAAGTTGTTGAATAATACAAGTATACGCAATAGCTTTGTCATTTATCAAAAGAAAATGATGATGTCTTCTCCCGCTTTGGGTGTGAAACAATCCGACTCGTCTACGACCGTCTGCCGGCTCCAGCAGCTTCTGTTAGCTGTCACACTTCCATGCCGTCCGGCCTCTGAGGAAAACAGCAGATCTGAGACAGACTGCGGCTCCGCTTCACAGCCCTGTTTAGATGGCAGCCGTGCTCACCTGCTCGCCGGCCTCACACAAGCCAACAAAACACACAACTTCAACTCCGAAGGAGGAAAAACTCACAAGGACCAAAGTTGAGTTTGAACTTTCTTCTCACAACTTTGTTTATTACTCATTTTCCAACATCGCTCTGATATTTCAAAAACATAATGGAATAAATAAGAAATATTCATCCATCAGGTGCTAATGCACTGCTTTTCCTTCGCGTTTCTTCATTACTCAGTGCAGCCGAATGACTCATGGCTCCAGTTGCGGCTTCAAAATGTCCAATTTTCCATTAAAACTGCTCATGAACTAAACATTTCTCACTCATCTGTGACCTTAATTAGAAGACTAATTGGCTAACAGAGCTCACCCTGTTTGCATTTTTGCAAATTTGAAAATATCAAGTCAATCTGAACGTGCATAGACTCGCTAATGAAAAAGATCCTATGAGCAAACTTTGTATTCGCATACTAATTAATTAAAGGCAATGTCTTACATTTGGAAGTTTTTTGATATAGAATGCAACTGTCAGTCTTTGTTTTACAGAGTTGAAGCGTTTTCTGAAAATTGTGCTCATGCTTTCCTCTTTTCATTTTAGTCTTCACTCTGCAGCACACTCAGGACTTTACTCAGTATTTTGATATTTCATTCCTACACGCCATTTTGCCATTAAAGCGGCCTATGTCCGACTGATGTAATGTCACTCCTGTCCACCAGATGGGAGCAGTGAGCACAGCTCTCAGAATTCCAGCAAATGATTCTAGCCACTTATGTAAATATGCTAGAGACATAAATGCTTCTTCTTTGTCTTTTTTGTGTGACTGAGAACACTTGTCATCTTTAGCGAATCACTCCTTCCTCTTGTGGTAGAAAGTGGTACTACAACAAGTTTAACTTTTAAATCAAACACATCTTTGAGATGACTCAACTATCATTTAACATTCTCAGAGATCTCCCAGAGTTCTTAAATGAGTTATTTTGATTGTCAGGACCACATTCGGGCAAACTTCATCTCATACAGACTGGAGCAACAACTTTATAGCATAGATAGATTTCGTTGCCACGATTCTCTCACGATTGTTATCTTTTATCTGGGACGGCCGGAAACAGTACAGTGTGTCGCTGGTACCTGGTTTTGACGCTAATGCTAGCTCGTTATCGATAATGCAACTAACTTTTGCACACAGACCTCTCGGCTACTAACGTCATTGCCATCTTCTGCTTAGTTGAGGCGCTCGGTGACTCATACTGAAACAGTGTGACCCCTGGTGGAAACATCGGAAAGTGCGGTTAGTTTTACTGAAAGAAATTACAGTTGATGTCTATTTCTATCTACAGTTTTCAGGGTGATCCTGCTGAACGATGAGTTTTGCCATGTTTGAAGTAAAAGCAATCTAACATGCATCGTTAATGTGGCCTGTAATAATTAGTTGGCAGAAGCATTTTGCATTGATATAACAGAAAAATAAGGCAGTAAAGCGATTGGGTGTATGTCTGGATATTAAATGCTAAAAAAAACCGAAGAGGAGGTGACACTGCACACAAAGGCATCAACATTACATCCTGTGGACTATTTTATGTATGAAATGTCTCCACACTCTTGCATCAGGATTCACATCTTTAGACATCTTCCTTTTTTCCTTCCTTTGGAGGATTCTGTTTGTCCTTTTGTTCTGTGTGTGTCATTGCCATTTTGAGGACAGATTGAGGAGATGAAATATTAAAGTTCACTATTAAATCTGCGGCTTGTATCCAGAAAGTGAGACAATGAGGAGAAAAGTCTTTGAAGCTCGTCTCATCGGAGGTGAATTCATATTCCACCCACCCGCAGAGCAGTACAAGGCGCTAATTGTTTTTGAATGCTGCGCACGTACGTGCACATGCAGGCCAGCAGGCGGGCAGGCGGGCGGAGCCACCGGGACCAAAACACTGAGCCTGCTGACTGTTTTTAGGAGGTACATTAATGGCAAAGAAAAAAATGAAATAAAAAATGAGTTCCCCAGCAGATTCTGAGTCCGTCCGTCACTCAAATGCTTCCCCGGCAAACTTCTCCTTTGTTTTCGAACCATTATAGCTAATGCCCATTTGTGTGACTGGTTTTGTTTCCGACCAGCACTCAACCATTTACTGTAATAATGTACTCTCACACCAAATTTCAGGCTAAAACCTCAAATTGATTCCCCTAATGTGTACTCGAGCTGCGTCCCCTCATGCCCGGCCTCAGTATGAAGCCACCGTATGAAAATGGATGTAATTGCTGTGTTGTCAGACTGTTTTTCTCCATGAGTGACCTGCAGGCCATGCCTCTTTATATTTATTTATTTTGGCTCCGTCATTTAGATATTTTTTTTTCTCTCCTCCTCTCCACTCATCCATGCTCACTTGCTCTCTGTCAGTTTATTTGCTGTCTCACAGCCCCCCTCCCCTCCTCCCTCCTGTTGTCGTCCCTGCCACTGCATAACCCCCCCCCCCCACACACACACACACACACACACACACACACACACGCACACAGGCCTGATTTACTTCCACCCCGGGGTTGTAGAGAGGGGGCTTTTGTCTGTGACCAGCCGCAGTCACATGGCACGAGCCAAAGTGACGAACCTGCTGCACCCTCCAGTGTGTGTGTGTGTGTGGGGGGGGGGTTTCCAAATCACAGTGTTCTTGAGGTGCTTGGAAGAACTCTACATTAGCTTCCACAGCTCAGGCCACGCCCATATCGTTGCTTTGCAGCGATCACCAATCACTGCAAAGCAACAATAGACAAACAACAGATTGCTCGACATCTAGATCCTTGTGGTTCCCAACCTGCCCCTCTTTGTTTTAGGCTCAGTTTAATTCACACTGTTTCGAGTGAAACGTTTTTTGCGTTTTGAATTTCAGAAAAATTGCACATTTAAAGGGTGTAACATTTTGAAAACGATGACCATTTACATGAAAATGGAAGAAATGCTGAAAACGACATTGTTTTCATGCCGGGCCAGGAGATGGTGCTGTTGCTCTACCAGCGGTCGGCAGCCCGTGGCTCCGGAGCCGCATGCGTCTCTATTGTCCCTCTGCTGCGACTCCTTGAGCCTCGGTTCCACTGCAGTTCATCCCGGAGCGGGGCGGGGCGGTACGCTGAGTCAGAGTGCACCCAGAACCAAATGTGTTGCGCAGTCCCACTACAGAGAGTTCGGTAAAATGTGGGCGGGGTTATAAACCACGCGGTAGAACACGTCATTACGCAACAATGGTGGCGCGAAGAGTGCAGTAGTTGCAGTCACAGCTCACGGCAGATGCAGTTGCACGGCCGTCTGCGTCAGGTTTCAATACACCCAGTCAACAAAACCACCAGTGTTTGCAAAGCGGCGTATGTGAACAATAACGGGAGTGTTTACAGCAGATGAGATATTTTGATATTGCAGACTTGTTTAGAGTGACGATCATCACTACCAATCAGCAGACGTGTGGAGAAACGATGCTTCATGCTCACAGCCACAAAGAGCTGCAATTACTCACTTAACGCTAAATAATCCGGAATTACACAACTGAATGACATTGAAAGCCACACCACTCACAGTCATGGTTCCAAAAACCCAGATCTCCCGCATATATGCACTGATTTAATAATATTATACCGACGACGGTGGGTGGGGGGGGACCAAGACAAAACGACCAGGTTGGATTGTTATTACAGTGACTGTCAACTATAAAACTACCAAGTCCCAGGACAACATGGCCTGGGAGTCATGACACTCTGGAGGCAAACACTGTTGTTATTGTCCATCTACTTGCACATGTGCACAAGAACTATTTACTCCGTCTATGGTGCGCCTGTGCAGTAGCTTCTGGTAGCTTTTTTAAATGTTCCACCTTGGGAGCCATATTCAAAAAGTTGCGTTTTGAACGAACAGCAATTGAGAAAGTGAAACTGTGGATTATAGTGTTTGTAATGCTTTACTATTGGCAATAATAAAAACATTTTTATTTGTTGAAGCTAAAGACTTTCACTTATTTATCTCACCGATAAATGGAAGCACTGCGCCGTTTCCCAGGTCTGCCGTAGTCTTGCTCTGTTTTTCGTTGACATGTGAGGACCTAATTGAAACAACCTCTGAGTAGGATAACCCAGATTAGATTATCTATCTTTTGCAAAAAAACACTGAAATGTCAAACTATATATTACAAAATTAAATAAATTCTACATCCATAATATGAAGACAAAACATCCTTGCAAGAAAGATCTTCTATGTTGTCACGTTCTTCCAGGGAGGTCCCGTCCTTCACTGACCAAACAGGAAGTGATGGCATGTGATGAGGTTCACGGCATCGTGGGGGTGCAGCAGTTTGGCTGAGACTTCCGTTTTGTTCGTAACACGACGTGTGAGGCAGAGAGACTGTCGACACGTGCGAGACAGAGATAATTAGCACGCATGCCTGCAAGCGAGGGTGACGGGTGATAGACAGGAGACAGACAAAAGCAGATCTTGTGTGTGTGTGTGTGTGTGCGTGCGTGCGTGCATGTGCGTGCTTAATATTAACAGCCTGTCAGGGTGTTAGCAGGTCTTCATCACTCCACTGCCCAGAGTTGTTAAGCTGGTCGGTGTTTGGGACACAAAGACTGTTGTGAGTTGCTGGTGTTTCCTCTGCAGACGCCTTTAAAGCTTCACAGAGGCTGAGCAGACGTCCGGCTGGTTTACGAGCAAAACGCTACAAAAGGTTATTGACTAGGGGAGAAACGTCCACATCAGCAGGGGAAGCTCATTTAAAGTCAGTGTCTTCGAGTGAAAACGGAAAACTTTTGTTTTGGAGTCTCGCAGTCACTGAAAACACATCCATCCATCCATCCATCCATCCATTTTCTCCCGCTTATCCATTTCCGGGTCGCGGGGGTGTCAGTCTGAGCACTGTCACCCAGATAACTTTCGACCGATTAAGAACCTTTCCTGCAGGTGGTGAGTCCACGGGAAGGTGGCGCCCGGCGTGGGACATCAACCCACTACCTTGAGATTGCGAGTCACCGAAAACACGACTTTTTGAAAACGCTCCGACTCTGTTACATTCTGTCAACAATGATGATTTAACAATAACACTCTGTGGATAATGTGTGGCCACCCAAGTCAACCGTCTTGGACACGGCCCTGTTCCACCAACAATGGGTTTTTTTGTTGCCGCCTCTGAGAATCAGGCAGCGAGACTTCCTTCCTCCATATTTCTACACTGCTTTGCCTCCGTGACGAACAGTCCCTGAACTAGAAAGTTATCAACTGTCACAACCGCTCTATTGTTTTCTGTTCCTGCGGCCGGACAAAAACACAGACGGGGAAAAAAAAGAAATCTGACAAAGAGGAAAACTCAGCCAGGCAACAGTATTTGCACTCATTTCCATCACGGACAAAAGAAAGAGAGGGGAAAAAAAAAAACCAAACAGATAAATGGCTCACACGCTAATGGACCAGAGCTGTAATGGAACCTCAACAAAATGACCTAGATGGACCGGACCGAGGGAAAGTGGTTAACTTTCACGATTCACTGTTGTGCTGCTGATATTTTGTTCAGTAACTGTTTGTTCAGTAACTGAGTAGAACAGGAAGTTTCACCACAAGTGAAAAAAATTTTTTCTCTTATATTAAAGAAAACTGTTTATAGGTTTGCCTCCAAGATAAGCTGCAAACCCGAATATTGAAAACATCGGGCTAGCCAAAGCCTTGAAGCCCTTCTCGACCAATCGGAGCCCTCTCAGGGGGGTATCCAGGTGAAAACAATCAAGGGGTTAATTTCCATCCCTCAAGCTAAAATCGACACTAATACCTTAAGTCTGAGAAGTTGTGAAAAAATATTGAAGATAAGTGTTTTCCAACATTTTTTCTCTTGGACCCCCCGCCACATTGGGAACTGCTGCTATAGAAAAGGCACATTTGGATAAAAGATGTGCAGATACGGAAAGAAGAGGGACATCAGAGTCTCACCACCTTGGCCGGATGCAGAGGACATCTCGACTGAGGCTGTTCTGTCTTGTGAGCTCGCACAGTTTGAGCTGATGGTGTTTCTCTGCCGTTACGATCACTATTAGAAACAATCTGAAAACTTGGCTCCGTGATAGATTTTCATTATCGTGAAATTCTGCCCCAGAGAGCACTTGAGCCTCTAAATGAGGCTCTAAACTCATGGATCCATTACTGAATTTGACCACGGCGGAAAACATTTCATTTTCTCATCATCAACACCACAAATAAGACTGAAAACTCCGGGTCACAAAAGTAATCCAACATTCTTCCCTACAAGTCCTGATTATACTGCTTTAATTTGACTGTGACATTTGATCATTGCCAGTCACAACATAACACCCGATGAGACCGTACAGATTGAGTTTTATCTATCTTGGTAATATCTTACAATATTACCAGAACCCAGTTGGACAAAACTAAAAATCCTTCTCTCCTTTTGTTTCGGTTATGTTTCTCAATGCGACTCTTTCAAGACAAGCTGTAATTTCTTGGGCTTCGTTGACATTTGAGGAGTGAATTAAAGTAGTTACGAGTGTCTCAGCGGTGCCGTCGGTGAACGCAGATCTGAATGTGATAAAACAGAAGTCTCACTGTGTGGATGTTTTTGTCGGGTTTGACAGGGAGCTCAGATGATTGAAGTATGCAAACGACTGGAGAGAACAAGACGTTTGACCCGAAAACGATTTGAGTCAACAACATGTGCAAAACAAACATCGCTGAAGACCGACTGAACCGCTATAAAAGAAGTTTCTATGTATTGTTAATTAATGCTCCACAAATTCAACAACACAAAGTCATCAATCTACTCTCTTAAATCGCTGTGTGTTAAGTCAAGTGCGAGAGGAAGAGCACTCTTCTCTCAGAACACTTCATCTCCTTAAATTGTCTCTCTTGATTGAGAATCATGTCATTATCTCAATACTCAACATCATTGCGTACGCTGACCAATTATTACCTTGGACTGCAGCTTTATTGTATCAGAAATGCTCATCTGTGATTTGCTGAAACGTCACAGCGAAGACAAACACTGGTGGCCACGCCCACTCTCACCAACACACAAAGCGAGAAGCTTTCCAAATGATTCGGCAGTTTTTTTTAAGGGTTGTTACAGAGTCTTGAAGGAAGCGCCACAGTTCATCTGATCTTCTTTTAAATGTTTTGTGAGTTCTTGATACATTTGTAGACGATTCTTGAGGTTTCTGAGACGTTTCTTTGATCGTGTTCAGTGACTCAGTTGGTAATGAGTCATTTTCTAACTCCGGCGCTGGTGGTTTGATCCCTGGTTCACTCTGTACATGTGTCAAAGCGTCCTTGGGTGAGACACTGAACCACAAGTCGCCTCAGTGTTGTGCGAGCATGTGGGATGACAGCTGCTGTATGGATGAAGATGATGTCGCATTTAGACTGTTTCTTTTGGTGCTCGTCGTGTTCCTGCACTGACCGACACATAAAGACCTCTAAGTCAGTGTTCAGGTTGCATCCCCCTTCATCTCATTGACGTCGGTAGTCTCGGTCTCCGACTCCCCAACGATCCGAATCGTGTGGGCGGACGAGAGGGCAGAGGTGTGGTTGCATTTCATCGTCATTATTAAAAGATAATTAACTCAAATTGTGACCTCCTCCTGATTAGAGGCGTGTAGAGGGAGTCGCGAGCGGAGACAGATGGCTGTGAACCGTCAACTGACCCGAACCAGGAGGAGAGGTAGGGCGGGGACGGCATGGGAGGAGAGGAGGGGGTGGGGAGGGCACAGGGACACGGAGGCCTTTTACCTCCGTCTTTTGTGTCTGCCTTATAATTGATTTCTATTCATCAGAGAGAGTGCGGAGTCTTCGCTTGCAGCTACCTGCCCCCGTGGATTCGGGGTGTTAATAAATGATCGAGACTTCAATGCGTCTTCCTGACATTGTCGAAAGTGACAGAGGAGAGACAGACTTGAGGCGGAGAGCGATGAGTCACTCGGTATCAGTGTGTGTGGACGGATTCGTCTCCTGCACACCGCGGCACACAAACAAGAGCGAGCTCAAACTCACGGCCCTACCTTTCTCTTGTTGTTGGGGCTCACGTACAGGTAGCTGAGGATCGTCTTCGCTCCCACTTTGTCGTTCAGCTTCTGGTACGTGGCGCCGTAGTCGGTCGACCTGAAATGTAATCAGAGAGGTGCGATGAACACTCCGAGCCATCAAGTGAGGACGCGCTGATGTGATGAAGCAACGTCAAGCCCAGCGGGTGAACAGAGGCCACTTACAGACCTACCGAGGGGGAACATTATGTGAAGTTTCAAAACATTCAAGCAATTGTGTAAACACGGTTTCCCAAAATCATTGGACGACTCAGAAGAACAAAGGGAAAAGGAGATTGCTGCGCTGTGTTCAGTCCGCTGAGGGACTTTCAGAGAGTTTCAGAGTCTTCTGAGAAGACAATGACCTCTGCTGCATCGGATAACGCCGTCCTCGGGCGTCTTACGGGACAGCTCGTTTTCAAATCTTTGATCATAACGTTAGCCTGCTGTCTTAGGCCCCATTTACGCGACATCTCAAGTGAAAACGCATTGCTATAGCGTTTTCATTTGAGAAAACGTTTTCGTTTACACGACAATGGTAGAAAAGCTGAAAATAACGTTGTTTTCATGTTGCGTCACTAGTGGGTGCTGTTGGCGCTGCAATGAAACCACACGAACATGTGCGCAGAGAACAATACGCTGTAAACATTAGCAACGGTGAGTACACGGCCGGGGTGCGCATTTCCATCGATCTCCGTCTCATTTCCACTGAGATGGAGTATAGGGGCATTTTCAAAAAGTTGAGTTTTTTTGTAGCTCAGAGCGCCATTGTCGTGTAAATGGAATGCAAGGTTTGCCTTTTCACTTACTAACTTTTTTCACATTGGACACAACAGCAGGAAACACAAGGGGGCAGGGAAAATTACCTGAAACAACAGGAGTGCGAAATATAACAGGACCCAACAATCACAGAAATGTTTTTCCAGATTTCTTGAGCATGACAAGCCGTACTAATTTAAACAGCAGAAGTAGCACTATTAGTTGTCATTTTCATATAAGAAATGCACGCACTTGCACAGACAGATAGACACACACACACACACACACACACACACACACACACACAAACTAATACTAGTTTTTCATTTCATCGCATTTTCTCTCTGTTTCAGTTGTTTAGACCCTCTAAAACACATTTGGAAAACAAACTGAGGACTAAAGAGTAACGTGACTCTGCAACAAGGTCCACATGCATTTGTGCACCAGCTCTGGCCCCTGAAGCCCCCCCCCCCCCCTTCTCCTCCTGAACTCAGATGTTTAGTTCAGAGATTAAGCATGAAGCCCCTTGGTTTTGGAAGATAGTAATCCAAAACAAACATAAAAAAAAAAAAATCCTAACTGTTTCCCTCTACAGTGTTTGGTATTGTAGAACTCGACTGGCCTGACCTCGTCTCCCGCCCTCCCAGGAATATTGGGATGAGCCAGATCTCATCAGCCATCGTCAGTGACGGACATTACTAATGCTCTCGTCCCTTAATGTGAGCAAATCGAGTCAGAATCTAAAATCTTAAGTGCACACTTAAAAAATGAAGTGGAGGCTTCTCCGCAAACAGACAAATGGTCACAGAGGTTTTTCTTTTTTTTCTTTTTTTTATCAGCCCAGTCAACTGGACAAAACACTGGCATTGAGTCAAGACCTTTATTTGTCAGAAACACAGTATAAACATGCAGTGAAATGTCTTCAGCGTCTGTTCCATACCTAAACACACAAACAAAAATAAATAAAATAAATAAAAGTATACACACAAGGCAAAAGTAAACAGTCTATTGTTCTGTGTTCAGCAGGCGGACAGCCAGAGGGAGGAAGCTCCTGCTCATTCTCTCGGTGTTTGCCTCCAGGCAGCAGAGAGAAGTCTGTGCTGGGGCGGAAGGGCGAACTCGCAACCTTCCTGGCCTGTAACCTGCATCGCGCAAACTATCTGGATCTCTGGAGTTCCTTTCTGGATATCTGTCTATGTGGATATCATCGATCTCAACAGCAAGAACAATGGAGGCAATCAGTTGACTGTAGAGACGCTGTCCTCTTGCCTACTATTTTACTAAAATCCCTTCGATAATACTAACTACCTGTTTCTGAACTATACTGAAAAAAATGAGTAAAGCTTACATTTTGCATTCAGGAGATAATGTGGGGCTGAACAATTATTATTTATTGGAGCTAACTTGACAGCTTTAGTGATGTGTATTCCCCTCTGGAACATTCATCCCGCTGAATTATTTGTGCCGCTGTTTGTTGGGAAAAGAAAAAGACAAAACAAAACTTAGTATCCTATCACAAATAGTGATTAATGCTACTTCACCAACAAGCCAAACAAGACACATGAGATAAATGTTGTTGTTTTTTTAAAGTAAATTTCTGCTGGTCAACAACAGCCTCCAATCGATCGTAACAACTAACAGTGTAAGATCTATCTGAGGACGACCACGAGACAAAGGTCAGAAACGTTTTTTTCAGTCTCGCCACTGAAGTTCATGTGTCCTGTATCCAAACACGGTTTGT
Source organism: Lipophrys pholis (assembly GCF_963383615.2). Taxonomy (NCBI): domain Eukaryota; kingdom Metazoa; phylum Chordata; class Actinopteri; order Blenniiformes; family Blenniidae; genus Lipophrys; species Lipophrys pholis. Next base: position 9,364,020 of record NC_137628.1, read on the forward strand.
ACCAACGTCAGTAAATGCAATCCACCTAATCTACTGAATGCTTGAGAGGATAAAAACCGGAGCAAACTTACACGTATAAGCCGATCTATTATCAAAACACGCTGAGGATCGGTCATCAGACACATCAATTTAGCATATTTATCTTCATAAATATGGAAAATCAAGTATGTGTACCGGATTATACAAAAGACTGGAAAAAATCTTATGCCAGTGGATTAATTTAGACTGTGCAATGTGATTTATTATCTCTGAAAGTGTTTGAAAAACCAGGATCCAACAAGCTCCGTCAGCAGAGATGCTGCTCATATCGAGCTCCACATGACTTTTATCAGTCGACTTCATTAGAAGATATTTCCTGTGTTGTTTCTTGAATTTGGATTTTGTGACATAATCTTCTTTTTTAAGTTGGTTTTTAATATTCTGGATGTATCCTTTAATTCTCTGATGTGTTTGGTCATTTCTCCACCAACCGGATTTAGTGTTGTGGTACTCGAGACCAGTATTTTTAAGATATTGGTCTTGACTTGGTTTTGGCTTCTCATAATCTTGGTCTTGGGATAATCTGGTCTTGGTTCTGACTCAGTCTCTTGACCTTTAAGTCTTGATCTTGGGGTACTGCGGTTCTGATCTTGAGTCGGTCTCGGGTTCGGTGGTCTTGACTAAAGGAGTTGTGTAGACTGGAGCACTAGTTGCTGGGTACTTTAATATTCTGCAGACACCACTTCTTCACAAACATCCACATCCACACATGACACATTTAAAATCTGCTCCTCTTATTTCTCTCTGCTCTGTTATCTCTACATGTGAGCTTTATTTATATCCACTATCTCCACTTCACTCCTTCCGCGGTGCGCACTGTGCATCACAGAGACCGAGTCTAGTCGCCGGTCTTGGAGCTGAATCTTCACGGTGCGGGAGAGCAGGCCGGATTCTTTCTCTCCGTCACTGACGGGAAAATCTGCAGCTTTTAGTGCAGTCGCTATTTATTAGGACTTCCGCGGTGCATCTCCTCCGCGATCTGGACAGACTCGCTGTGGATGTCACAGATACCAGGGATTCATTTTTAAGCTCCCCACAGTGACGAATAAGCTCCGTAAAAAAAGGAGATTTAATGCTTAGCTGCTTGCCCGCACAATTAATAACGTGTGACGTTACATTATTAGATTTAAAGATGCCATCTGAACCTAAATAAAACAAGAACCTGTCAATCTATTTCTTCCCTTGAAATTATTTACAATTATGTGCCTTTTATTGGCTGTTTAACATAACTCCTGCATGTTTTCTAATGGCTTTAAGTGTGTGTGCTCTGTATGTAAGTGAATTTGCTGTTTGGATGCATCATTTGGCACAAAATACATTTCTGGTTTGTTATATTTTCCATAATCTATTAAAAAAAAAAAGAAAAAGCCTGAAACACTGGCAGACCTTGTTAAATCATGTTGGGATCAGTGTTGGAAAGAAACCAACTCATCTACTGGAAATGTATTGTGAGAGGCCAATAGAAGTGTAAACTGATGTATTAAAGAAGACTGGATTAACACAGTTTAGCGAAACATGATGGGTCTAAGAATCAGACTAACTCTACAGAGAGAATCTTAAATTAATCTATGAAAACAATTACTGAAAAAGCAGCTCGAATGAGCCAATATAAGAAATAATAATAATAATAATAATAATAATAATAATAACAATAACAATAATGGTAGGAACAATAAGAAGAAGAACAATAATGATAATAATCCAGCCAATACTATACATCACCACTCTGATCATAACTGTTCTACTTTATCCATCAAGAAGACAACGTCTTGCCAAAAGAAACATTTATTCAGAGTGTGTGTGAGATATTCTGAAAGAGAGCGATGGCTGGATGTTGAAAGAAAGGAGAAAGTGATTTGGGGAACAAAACGCACTTTGTGGCTGTTGTTTCTGTCACAGCATGTGGCTCGCTGCAGCATTGGGTCTGAAAAAGCTTGGGATCACTCATCTCAACAAACATCGGACTGCAGGGAGCTTCACACTGCGGGGCCAAATTAATTGCGGGCGCGAAGCACTTAAAATGCAACATACCGGCAACTTACGGGCAAGCTGTGATACTCATGTCGGAGCCTGTGATGTCACACTCCTCCAACACAGTTTTCAATAACTCCGCAATAGCTGGCTCTATGCCTCCTGAAATGAGATGTACCTCTGAGTTGGAATAACGTAGTGGGGTTCCAACGTGTTGACCATAAACTGGAAACCTGAGCTTTCAACAATGTCGAGCTCCTGACAAACAAAATAGACCACCGGCTCTATAATCTTCTTTATTGACGTAGAAGGCAGCTTGTTCTCTGTGTGGAGAGTCGTTTGTTTCGGGTTCGTAGGTCTCTGTGAAGGCGAAGCTGCTAATTTACGAACTTGAGAGTATGGACTGGGAGTCATGACCCTCTGGATTGCTGTTATTGTCTATCCATCTACTCACACATGTGCAGAAGAACTAAATGCTACAACCACGGTGCACATGCACACTAGCAGCGTTTCCACAAGGAGACTGAGCCTGAGCAGAAAGTTGCGTTTTACCCCAGTTTCCATGGAGACAGAATCGGAGCGTTTTCGAAAATGTGTACCTTGGGAGCCATTCTTTAAAAAAAAGCACCATTGACTTGAAAACGCTGTTGTGCAAAGAAGGCCTTACCAGATTTTAAGGCCCCGTTTACACGACAACGAATTCGAGTGTATCCGCAAAACTTTCTTCACTTTTGGGGGGTCCGTTTACACGGCACCAGTTTTTAATCCGGCTCCCAAGGTGGAAAGATTCTTTCACGGTGCAAATCCGTCCTGCGGAGACTGCCGGAGGCAACAGAGCCTGTTACTGCGCATGCACATCTCTCCCCCTCCCGCTCATTCAGTTGTAAACAAACATGGCGGCCGCGTAGTGGTACGACCCGCGGTCTATATTCTAGTTTTATCGTCCAGATCAGTAGTTTAATAGTTGAGACTCACCCCTGATAGCATCCGATGCATCATCAATCCATGCGGATGTCGGGTTCTCTGCACACGTCTGTGTAGTTTCATAACAAAATCAAGCAACAGCGCCCTCCAGTGGACCGGCATACTAACTACATCGTTGTCTCTGTGTCCGCTGCTGCAGTGTAAACGCCCCAACTTTTTTTTTGCGGATTAGGTGTTGTCACGTGAAACGTTGTCGTGTAAACAGGGCCTAAGTGTCAACTCAGGTAAAGCTGCTGCTCGCATAACACAGGATGGTCATGTTGAATTGACCTCACTGTCGTGTAATGTAAAGTACTCCGAGAACGTGATAGAATTGCCATGTTCTCACTGAAAAACTGTACGATTCCGTACAGCCAAAATCAAAATTGTGAGGTGAAAAATCAGTGACAAAGCCTAAAATTCATCTTGCAATCGCCTGAAGCTCATGGAAAAGAACTTTTATACACAATCAGTGTGTTTAAACCACTAATACTACAAATACTTTAATTTCTCATGGTGAGTCAAGAGGAGAAATAGTGTGTTTGATTTATAAATGAAAGTTCAGGGACGTGGCTCAGAATGTGTGATAAAGAGAAACACTGAATGACGTTGCGATGCAGAAAACTGCTCGAACACCAGATGCAGACCTTGACTCAGTATTCAGGTCCACTTCCCGCCTCCCTCCGGATTCAGTCTTTCACTTTGATCCTGCAACAGGAGCCGGGCATATTTGTGTGGCGACAGAAGAGATTTCAACAGTTTGAGGCCATCTTTGATTGAAATATTCAAACTCCGGTCGAACTGCTCATGCAAAATTTGTGTTTTAGCATTGCAGCCGTCTTTCAAAGTTTGAAGAACTTATCTAAACTGTCAGGCTTCATTTATTGGGATGGGCCTGACGCTCCATCGAGGAGTTATTCTAATCTCTCATGAAGATAGAGGAAAAAAGCCCAAAGCATGCCAATGTTAAAAGATTGAGCCAAGACGCAGCAGAACGCCTCGTGTGACTTCAAATGAAGCAATCACTCACATCGACTGATGTTTTGCTTTTTTTTATACGCTGCCTTCAGTTGCGCGCCGAATCCAGACACAAAGACCGTGTTCAAAAAGGTTCCGACGAGCTTCTCTTTAAGTTTGAAAGCGGCCATGAAAACACAGAAAAAATATTCATGGGAAACGGTGAATTTGGTCTCTTTGGGTTGTAACCCTTCGAGATTTACTCGAGCCTGGAGTCCGCTGGCGTCCATCAGACAGTGACATCACCGTGGGTATTGATGGGCTGCTGTCTCGCGGGCGTTTGATTCAGGGCGCGATGACGTCTTCTCGGTGTCACTGCGGCTTTGAACAGGAGGCCGTGAAACATGGCCGACCTCAGCAGGTCCAGGCGAGATGAAAGACACATTAAATGGAAACCGATCGTTTCTCAAGGACGAGAATTGTGAGTGAAGCGGAGCATGAGGCTGCCGAGCGGCCGTCAGCTGGTTTCATGCGGAGAGGGTTACATCCGGGGGAGGGGGGAAAAAAAATACCTAGAGGGAGGGTCATAATCTTCTCAACATTAGAAGAAATGATGATAAAAGGGATGACTCAGATTAAAATTCAGACAAGCTGATTAAGGCATTTAAATATCGTTCTGATTTTTTATCCAGTAAGTATGTAGATGCCTTTAATTCAAAATATCTAGTTGTTAATATGATCTACTCTGAAAACTTGAAAGAGCGGCATTGCGTTCACACAATCGTGGAAGGTGATCTACCAACGTGACACACAGAGGATCAATCTGATTCACAATTTCTACAAAATTTGTAGAAATACCAGAAGACGTTTCCTCTGATTAATTGACATCCTGCAATGTCATTTAAAAAAGTGACAGAAACTTGGCTTATGATTGTTTTTGTTTTAGCGCCTTTGTAAATCAGCAACGTTTTTAGCAGAGCAGTTGCTGTGATCGAATCTGATTGGATCGTCAGAGAGTTCACTCTCCAGCGCCATCTATAGCGAGCTGCGGGAACAAAATCACAGTTGTGTTGATGTAAGAGGGGTTTTGTCAACCTACAATGGCTGAGGGGGGAAGAGAAAGGGATTGGCTTGTAGATTTATTGTCAAAACCATTTTGTAGAGGTCATCAACACAGGGAAGGTGCAAGTTACTTAAGTTCATTACAACTTCCACAGCAGGATTCTGGACTATATTATTCACCAGACAGACCAGATTTCAAGACCAAGAAAAGCTGACGTTTGTCTCCTCGACCCCCAGAATTTTCAGGAAGAGCAGCCACTTTTTTATGCCGCTGCAGCAGAAGGAGAGTTGTGCACTCCGGATTGTTTTCATCAGTAAATGTATTTATTACAAGAGTATCTATGTGATGCAACGGCTCTATATACTGCATTTCTGCATAATAAAATGATTTTTTTTAAGCCATGAAAAAGTTATTGAGGAGTGGATTGATTCAGACTGAGCCCTCGTCAAGGCCCACGTTTCTGAAATGCACAGCCCGCCACTGTGATTAATGAAGTTTCTTAAATGGTGTAATTAACATTTAGCATGATAGCATTTTTGATATCCCTGGTGCAATATTGGCAAAATCGCCTCTTTTGGATGAGAGCAGAGTTTGCATGTCCTTTATGTGAAGTCGTGAATATTGTCTGTGATCAGATGGTCACAAAGCAGAATTGCATCATAACAACATTATTCATTAGAAAACACATATAAATGACGATACGGCAAGTCCTTTTTATGATTTCCTTGAATTTCACTGTGCTTCCACTATAATTTCAGATACCTGTATTTGCTGTCTGCCTGGTACGGAGGGTTTTCTCGCCGCCTTCTGCACGCGGCTGTAAAATGCAGCTCTGACGGCGCTGCACACTGAGTTCATCTGCTGAGAGCATGTCGGCTCTGCAGGGCGCTGCAAGGTGAGCTCACACTGTCCACATGCTGGATGGGCAGATATCCCACTTCGTAGTTGGAGGGTGCGATAAACAGACCTCATTCTCCAAGCTGTGTTCGGGGGGGGGGGGGGGGGTTCGGATGTGCTGCTGAAAATGTGAACAGAACCACTATTCCCACTCTGCATAATCGCCAAGTCTGGAGGGTTACGAGAGTTTTATGTCTCTTCAAATTTAAAAGTTTTCGGCGCAAAAAAAACCTGTGAAACAATCAAACACCTGGACAGAAAAGACATTATTAAGACAGCGCCAATGAGTGAGACTCATTAAAATGTACACAAGAGGGATCCTCTTTATGTTACAAGCTACTTTCTGTTCAGGACGAGTAAAGTAACCACCACTTTTGAAGAAGTATCGGCAGTTGGGTTCTCCTTTTAAAAAAGTTGCACAACCCTGGAAAAATACTTCATAGCTACTACTTTTACAGAGGATTCAATGTCCACACAAAGAAATCCAGTCTAAAAGGAGCATGATACCAGACTCCATCTGTACGACTATATTTCAAGTGAAAACGCAGCTGTTCTGCCTTTTCCTTGTTCGTTTACGCGGCAACGTTTTTGTTTCCGCGGAAAAAGCAGTGCCAAGTCACGAGTTGGTTGGTTTAGTAATGAAACCACACACACACACACACACACACACACACACACACACACACACACACACACACACACACACACACACACACACACACACACACAGTTTTCAAAAAGTGGCATTTCCCCCCATCTACGCCGAGACAGAATCGGAGCATTTTCAAAAAGGTCCACCTTTGGAGTGGTTTTCAAAAACTTCTGTGGCTTTGGACCCCAAAAAAGCCATGCCTGTTTTCTGTTTTCACTTGAAAATTGTTGTAATTGGGCCGAGAATACTTTACTGATATGAGTCCAACGCAATCCAGAAAGCAGCACAAAATTAGTCTGGAACGCCAGAAAATCGGTTCAAAATGTCTTTAAAACCCAAACAAAAACCTCTCAAAGATGAGTCGGAAGCTCGTCTAAAACCAGCACAAGACTATCCTGAAACGACACCAGTAATCTTAATAAGTGGTAAGAAATCAAGTTCAGTCCATGGCGAGTCTTAAACAGTCCAAAATTGGACTGAAATCAGGAAGAACAAGTTTTAGGATGAATCCAACATGAGCCAGAAGATTCCTACTCCGTGTACCGAAGCAAAATCAGCAAAATCCAGTCTGCGTCCCAGTTCTTATGTGTCTTTTGCTTATGAGAAAGTAGAAGGGACTCAAAATGTCATACTGTGTCTCTGGTTGGAAGAGTAAAGTGGATCAGCTTCCTCCGCTCTGACACTTCCACTGATCCACAGGCAGAACATGGCCCAACCCACAACAAAGAGGCCGGAATCCTTTCGGGTTTAAATATGCTATCTTCTAGTTTCCTCAAATGATATATTGGAGGGTCCCCCCCCACCCCCACCCCCACCCCCCTCCCCCCACCAAACTGTCTCAGCCATGATTTGTGCCTATAGGAGGAGTTTATTGAACCCTGTAAGGACACGAGCGTGGTATCGGTCTTATTACAGCGACACGGCTCACTGAGGAAAACGGATTGTGGAATATGTGCGGACGACTGAGCTACACCCCATTAAATCTGGCAACACACACATACACACACACACACACTCTCTCAAAGAATAAAGCCTCCACACTTTTTTTTATTTTTTTTTTATTTTGCACTTCCTCCGAAATAGATTAGAATTATGTCCGTAGCGGCATATTAAAAGCCCCATTAGATGGCGTTTCAATTATAATTTCCGGAGTCTACACTGTGCATTGATAGGCAGCTCCTAGCCAGCCTTTACGCTCTCCGCGGGGAGTTTGATTAATCGCGGTTTGGAGGATGAGCGCCGCGCGTGCATCCCGGGACGGTTAGCGTGAGGTCAGCGGCTGCATTACCGGGCAGAAAACACCGGCAGCGGCGCCCCAGACCCTGGACAAACGGCAACACCGGTGAATTTATGGAACCCTCGGGTCGCTCGCACAGTATATCTTTAGAGTGGCAGACTAATTTATACCCCTGCCCCTCCCTCCATCACTCTCTCTTTCTCCATCCGCTTGCTCTCTCTCCATCACTCTCCTGCCCGTCAGGACGGAGACGCGCCGCTCTTAAAGCCACACCAGATTTGAAGACGTTTGAGACAAAGAGGCTTTAAATGATGCAAGCTGGCAGAGAGGAGCATCCTCACGTCACCGATGGGAGATTTTCTTCTTTTCATGCAGACATGCACAACATTTTTTTCACAGGGGAACGCATAAAAACCTAAAATGCGTGTGTTTGATTTCAAGGGCACCTGAATCAGAGCTCATACTCTTTTAAAGGAGCATCTGGTGTCTAAGTGATGTAGAGAACTGAAGAGTTTTGAGGAAAATCATTGATAAATGTTCCTATTTTTTCTTATCATTAACCAAAATGTAACTTTTTTTTTCTGCACTTTTTCCTATAATATTTGATTTTTTGACCTTAAATTTTATTAACCATTTCTACCAAGGAGCAGACAGATAGAGACAGCTCTTAGAAAGGGAAGCTAACTGCTATTCAAGCATGCTAATGCTGATCAAAGCGGATACCAGCTAATGCTAAAGCTACTTCGAGTCGGACATCTTGCATGTTTTGTTTTTTTGTTTTTTTCAGGAGTTAGTTCAGGATCAATGAGGCTCCTCCTCAAGGAAACAGGAGTTTAGTGAAACAGGAACAATATACTAAAGGCAACTGTGATGAGTGATGCAACAGGCCTGTGAACATAATCTAAAAGTGCGTACTTTTTGAATAGAACCAGGAATAGTACCAGGAACCATTACAGTAGCGTTCCCTGTGTTGACTGTACTCTAAGATTTAATCAAAATTTAATTATGGGGTGATTTTCCCCTAAATAGTCAACGGTTTCAAAAGGTTTTTAATAAAATGTGGGGGTGTGGTCTGCAGTGGTGAACAATTCTGATTGGATGACTTCCGACCACATCGTCTTTCAGCTTCTATGTTGAAAGAAAACTCTGATTTCTCTCCTTTGTGCATTAATGAAACCGAGAACTGGAACATTTCTACCATTTTGAATTTGTCTTGCTACCAGAACTCGTCTCCTTTCCAGGAATCGCCATAAATCTCCAGTCAAACCAGGAAGTCGTTTTCTCTTTCACTCTCATAGCGTCTTTGTTGGTCTTCTCTTTATCGCCCCTAGAGGATTAGAGGTGAAGTGCATCTACATTTACTGCAGGCACTTCAGGTCGCAGAAGAAATTGCAGACAACAATGAGTCCGGAAACCTTTTTTTGTGTGCCTCAAAGAGGAGTACCTGGAACTAATCCCTGAAGATTCAGACCAGCTCAGATCTTTTTTTTTTTTTTTGCACTCTGAAGTTTCGAAATGGCTGAAACTCTGCGAGTGAAGGCAGTGAAAACAAACGCAAAAGAAATAAATAAAGCTAGTTAAATCAAAGCGCGGTGCTGTCTGCTGTGTGTGTGTGTGTGTGTGTGTGTGTGTGTGTGTGTGTGTGTGTGTGTGTGTGTCATCAGTGACAGACGGCTTGACAGACTTCTGCCTTTGCCATCACAACACATGATGGGTATAAAAGTTTCAAGCTGTTACCTCATGCTGCTGTTTGGGGGCCGCAGCAGGCAGAGACGCCTGGTTTGGCTTCAGACTCCCCGAGGAGCGCTGGATTCGTGGCAGAGCGGCCGGCTATCTTAAATGCATTTATCGGCTGCTCTGGCCCTCGGTCTATCTTCCCGGCTGTAAATCGTCCACTAATGTTCCGCACCCTCATTATCCTCCTCGCTCTCTCAAAATGTGCATCATCTGTTCGCTCATCTGTCTTTCCTGTCAATCTGTCGGGCTTCCCCAAACGCACCTTTAATCATCCGGCCATTACGAGAGCCTCTTGTTTTCTCAGGGCTTCAAGATTTATCATAACGTTAGTTCGGCGGCCGCGGTAGATGCGCCATTACGGGGGGTAATGTGGCGGCGTCATCCGAGACACACTCGCTCCCCCGTGAAGTGGGAGCACTCGTATAACGGAACATTTATCGACGAGGCTGATCCTTGAGGCGGCCTCGGTGGCGAACCAGCTGCTGTTGTTTGGTCTGCGAGGTGTTTCTTTCAAAGCGCAGACGACGAGCAGGAATACACTCCGCCAGTAAAACTAATTGCGCAGCTGTCAATATCAAAGGTAACCTGTCAGGGAGGATATGAAGAGCCACGCGAGCAGGTAACGAAACCCCCTTGTTCTGTTGAGTTGAGAAATTGAGGGAAATTTGTTTGGAGTGACAGAAAGTGCAGACAAAGTGGTGACGCAATACTCATTGGTTTGTCTTAAAGGAACAGTAAAGGAACAAGAACAACAGTGATAGAAATATTGAAGGGAAACCTAATCACGTCGAACGCTTTTAAATGTAAAAAAGCCAATTATGTAATACCTTACTAATAGCCTAGTCTAATATTAAAAACAGAATACAACCCCTGTAGCTACAAAGTATGAATTCTTAATGAATGACGATTCCATCCAAAACCTATTCCAAAAACGTGTTAGTTACAGCAATATAATTATAACATATAACGTCTATCAATATTCATATTTTACGGTTGTCACACTTTTAAATCACATGGCATGGAACCGGTTTCAAGACTAATTTATGCTGACACAGCTAAATTCTACCATCCTATGAAAGAGGGGGAAGCAAATAAAAAAAAAAAACTCAGGGTCATCAACAACATTAAAATGTGGCCGTAAATATCCAAATAAAATAACACATAAGTTTATCGTACAAGTTGAGGTGACCCAATAAAATTAAGTCAGGTCCTTTCAGGTTATGTTAAATGAACCTTTACAAATGATGTTGGACTAATCGATTGTGATTAGGTGACGAAAACACAAATAAATCATGTTGACGCAACATATTGCCATATTTATTCAGTTCATTCAGCAAGTGTACTTGTTTTTGACATGAAAACTGCACAAACATTTCTAATCAATTCGTCATATTTTATAGACATTACATGATTGGCTGCAGTTATTACATGTTCAATAATTTATGGTTTTTCAATAACATGAACATGAAACCACTTCTCACTGCCCTTTATTATATGTGTGAAATTCATTTAAAATTCTGTGATTTGATTTTTTTCAGTTTTGTGTATGTATGGTTATTTTTCTTTTAAAATGGATTTATTGATAATAACTTTGAAATATTGTAATATTAATAAGCAATTCAGTTATTGTTGTTGAGTTCAGGGGCCACAAACAGCTCAGCTCATGGCATGACTTAAAGCTCACATACTGCTACTTTAAAGTCCAGGCACATAAGTGAACCGATTGCTGTAATATGAACTTTACAGTGACGTCAAATTCGAAATTAACAGATAACTAATGACTGTTGGTCAATCACTATGAAAGTTTCAAGAGTTTTATGTCTGATTTGTAGTCATATAAAGTCCCAAATCAATCGTATCAGTCAATTATTCAAACACAATGGAAGGTCGAGACCGCTGTGATTTCTCCCAGTGTATCAGAACATATAAAGAAAATGTATTTACAGTAGAAATAGTTACTGTGGACAATGTGAACAACAGCAGCAGATATTCGTAGCCTCACTACAGTGAAGAAATCCTGGTTTTAGTTGGTTTTCTCCTCACTGTTTGATGAAAGCGGCAGCAAATGAAATAACTCTGACGCATTAGGAACAAATAGCACGTCCCGCCATTCATCTTATATTCCCTCTTTATCCATCTCAGGGTCACCCAGCCCGGAGTCCATACCTCCTCACAATGAGCCAAACTCTATTTACATAGCACTTTTGTCAACAGCGCAACAGAATGATTTTGATCAAACTCACCGAGACAGACAAAACAAATGCAGAATAACTAAATAAGTTTTGGGTTTGTTTTTTTTCCCCCTGTGCATTTAAAGGGATTCATTTTGCATTTGTCAGATCATCACATTCAGGGAAAGTGCAGAAGTGCTTTGATGGCAATAAAAAGCAAAACTCGATCTTATTATAATTTGCGAATATGGACTCAAAGCAGTGTGACTTGAAGTCTGAGAGGCTCCTGGGCGATCCAATACTTTCACAGTATTGAACTACACCATTAAATGTGGATTATACACTCAAAAATTAACCATTTTTACTACTTCTAGTCCAAAAATCAATGATATAGACTTTAGACTCTTTAAATAATAACTACAAATTATTGATATAAGGAAAATGTGCACTTGCGAGATTTATTGACTGTGTCTACAGATCCAAGCATATTCTAGCACAACTCTAATTATTTGGTCAATAAACAGATACACTAAGTGGTAACGGTCAGATTGTTTGCTGGAGTTGAATAAAAAACTATGTGGCATTTATGCAATTATAGGAAATACTACACAAAAAAACCCACAGCTCTCATTCACTATGAACAATTGTTTTTATTCTTCAGATTCTTTTCTTAAATGTATCTCTATGGTCTATTTATCCACCTTTTATTGAATTATTGTTATTGTCAAAAATACTTCTAATGAATAATACATTATAATACCAAGGTATAGCAGAGCCAATAGTTCACTGTTTAAGGTCCTGTTTCTACAATGCTTCAACTGAAAACGCATCATATTTGCTTTTTTGTGTCAGAAAAGGTTTCTGTTCACACTGAAACATTTTGAAAAACACGCTGGAAATGATGTAGTTGGCATGCCGGGCCACAAGTTGGCACTGTTGGTTTCTTTTGTAATGAAACTACACACACAGCAACGTTGTTGTCCAAGTTTCCTTTTTTCAATCGAAAATTGCCTTGATAATTACATGTAATTTTATGTTTACTAAAAGAAGGAACTGAAAAGCGTTAGCCATGTTTTTAATAAAAATCTCACTCTGCTAAAGCTTTTTTTGCCTTTTTGGAACGTTCAGTTCTGGTGATGAAGGTAGAAGCTTTAAATTGATCTGCTCGTTCTAAAAATGTGGTCTGAATGGTTCATTCAAAGCCCGAGGTGTTTTTATTACTAGTTTTACGTTAAAGCTGTGATTGTTTGACAGGGAAATTACAGTTTTCTACAACAATTACAAAGTGTTTTTAACCTCACAGAGAGAATGTTACTAATTCTGCTTATCGCCATGCCTCCTTTACGAGGAGCCTTTATAAAAAAAAAACCTCTTCACTCACTTAACGCTGCTTTCACCACGAGTGGAGCCACATAAAGTGAATCGCTCAAACCCACACGGCTATAGTTAGACTTACATATGTGCCTTATTTCATACAGCGTCGGAGCATAACATCGCTTCAGCAAAAAAACTTCATCAATCTGTGAAGGAGAAGAACTTTTCTCTGTCTGCTGAAATATACTTTTCCTAATCCACTCATCCAACCTGAAACCAGATAACGTTCAGTACTGTGGACACACAAACGTGTGGGAGGAAATCAGAGGAACTGTAAGATTAGATATAATATTAGAAATGGATTTCATTTATATAGCGCTTTTTTAACTGCGTTAGCCGTCCCAAAACGCTTTACATGGCTCCTCATATTTACCCATTCACACACACACACACACACACACACACACACACACACACACACACACACACACACACACACACACACACACACACACACACACACACACACACACACACACACACACACACACACACACACATTCAGGCTGCTGCCATAAAAGATTGCTGTCAATCCATTGGGAGTAATTTGGAGTTCCATATCCTGCTCAAGGACACTTCGGCATGTGGACAGGTGAACCTACACCCTTCTGATTGGGAGACAACTGCTATACCAACTGAGCCATGCCACCACATTGCCCAATAAGTGTTTAAATTTTTTGAATAATTATGCTGTTCTTATCTTGGAATATTCCGTTTTTAAATGTCATTACAGGTTGTAATTATTATTCTAATTGTTTTTTTTTAAGATTTTTGTATATACTTTGCATTTATCTTTTCTTGGCCTTGCATACTTTCCTATGTAGCTGCTAAAATGAAGTTCAAAAAGCTGCTGAAGTGGGACCTCAAACGGCTCTCAGACCAACTAGAGAGAATATATATCCTCTGAGAATTGTCTTAATTTACTCTTTTTGGTAGATCACCAGATGCTGCTTCTCTCATCAATTGTGAATAAAGGCCTCAGCGCCGTCAACTTCCACCTCATTTTTTTCCACTACGGTTTTTTTCTCAATCAGTTCTTGGACTCACGTTTAGAGGTGCCAATCTGAATCCTCACTGCTTTACACTCAAACACCTACAGTTTTTTATTTTTAAATTTTTTTCAAGCTGGAGGGCTTCATGTGCCGGAACTAGTAGAATGACATCATCTGCATACAGCAAGAATTCCTCTCCATCTTTTTCTGAAGCTTCTCTTGAATATGTTCATATAAGCGGCATGGTTATTTACAGCACTACTAAAACAAAAAACAAAAAAAACACTTCATAATGACGATTCATTCAGCACATATTCTTTCGTGAAAACTTTCTCTGTTTGAGACACTAATGTAGTCATTTTCTTTCCTAAAAGGCATCGAGCGGAATTACATCAGAATCCTGTCAGAAGAGAGCGTGACGCTGGGAGCAAGGCTACGCTGCTAACGAGGCTGGTCAAGGTAATTTGCTGGATAACGCTCGCCAGCTTCACTGCTGTTGATTAGTGACTTTCATGTGAGGGACTTCTGGTGCCTGCAGACATTCAAACCGATCGAGGACACTGCTCCCGAGGCCCGTCATGTTCCTCTGACGGTTGTTCTTCTTCTTCTTCTTAAGTTTTTCCCATTAATTGACATTAATGGATCCTTCAAAGAAGCACTCGCCTTTATTTCAATCAGCAGAGCTCAGAGCTTTTTAAAAACATCAGTAAAATGCAGAACCAACTCCAACGATCCCGTCTGACCAATTTATTGTGATCTGCTTGAGGCTCTTCTGGAAACGTGGTGGGCTCACGCCGCGTGACGAGCTTACCTCCATAATGAACTCTCTGTCACGCTGTTGAGGTTGAAGTCAAAGAGTTTGGTCAGCATCAGGATCACCTGCAAAGACACAAGACGAGGACTGCGATCAGAGCACACGTTACTATAAAACCGGCGGCAATGAGAAGAAGCCGCTGCACATCAGTGAGACATTTAAAGGTCCCATATGATACAGTTTTTCAATAATTCCGTTGTTCGAGGTCCAACATCATTGGATTCAAAGTGTATTTTCCCTAAATCCAGCCTTGGACTGGTTTCATCCAGTCTAAAAGTCTGTCTAGTGGCTCTACTGAGAACTGTCCCTGTTCACGACTACTCCAGAACCGTCTCAGGGACAAGAGCTTTACGGTGTTTCAGATTATGTGGTTTCCTCGTTAACTGGTGACCCCTTAGCTTTCCTTTTTGCTGCTAATAACAGATGTTAAAAACCCAACAGAAATCCGTTGTCTTTCCTGACGAACGCCGTTTAACCGCTTTTACAATGAAGCTTCTCATTTTTATCATATCCCATTACGAGCAGCAATGACAGGTGCTAACAGGGAAACCAGTTAATGTGAAGCGCCGGTACCATGCGCTAATATTTATGGTGGATTTATCGCTGGAGTCGTTGTCGTTCAACCAGTTAGAAGCAGAAGGAGACTCGAGGCAAGTTAAAAATAGTGTGTCTGAATCTGTGACTTTGGTCGTGTGTGTTGTTACAGTTACTACCAAGAAGCTAATGCTAGCTAGTGCTAACTGTAAGGATAGCTGTTGCGTTCTTTTCTTATACTGAATTTGTTCAGATTATCAGTCACCTTTGTGAGTTGGTATCTCTCTGTGGGAAGTGAGTAACCACTCTCAGAGGGAGTGGTTATTTCCCAGCATGACATGATTCGCCTGTATGAGTACACGTATGCTAAAAGGTGGAGCAAGCAGGAGAGAACCGACTTTCTTCACTTCTGGGTCCTCATACACAGGATATGAGAACACTAGTTACTGTTAGAAAACCATTATAAAAATTTTTTTGCATAATATGTGACCTTTAAATTTCCACCGCTGAGTTTCCTTTCACTCTGAGACAAAACCTCAAGGAAAAAAGCCTAAGAAGCTCTTTAACTTTAAAGCGATTTACTGGAAATTGTCTTTTATGAAGAGGCACTTGAATCTGGTTACAGGAGTCTTTGTGTAAGACGAGGAGATGTGTATTTTGTTCCAATGAAACTCAATACATTTGAGCACCAGAGATTTACTTTCTCTCGACTCAACTCCGAGAGCCGCGGCAAGACTCCTCCAAACCTGGGCAGTCGCCTCATCCCATCTTAATTGTTCTAAACTCAGAACTCAATCATATCGGATTGATTCCGAGCACTGCCGTGTAAATACTGCTCATTCCTGCGACGCCCTCAAGGTGCACGGGATGAGGGGAAAGTGGGTCAGCTCCAGTCTTCGGGGAAAAACAGAGGCAGAAACTTACATTTTGCTCGGAGCGTGAAAGAAGTAAAGAAGCACGGGAAACTCACAATCTATTTACTTTGTGACTGGAGGTGTATTTGAAATGGATGAAACTCTAAAGCGGCAGAAGAGGCGAGAAGCTGCGCTCAGGGATTGCTGCAGTTTCACTCTAATATGTTCTTCTCTTCACCAGTTGTTGAGTGTCTTCGCTTCTCTGGCTCATGAGTTATGATTCATTTTGATAATGTCTGTGTGGAGCTCCTCGGAGACTTTTTCCAGCATCTGTCTGATGACCTGCGTGTGTTTCTGATAACCGAGGGCACAGTCGCCATGTTGGCGCGGCGTGGGCGGCGCGTCTTTCACCACGTCGCTATCTGGGACTTTGCTGTGTGGGAAAACGGCTGGCTGGACGAGGCGGGCGATGCACGCCGGAGTAAGGTAAACAAGCGAGTGCGTGCAACTTATACTTGTTGCCTTGAAGTCACGACACGCTGCGCACACGCCGCCGTACCCCGTCGGCTCGGCCGCCTTTGATACCCGCGCCGCCCGTTATTGAGCCACTCGAATGACTTGTGTGTGTGTGTGTGTGTGTGTGACTTTGTGATACAGCTTCACCAGCATGGGGTTCCTGTGCGTACAAGCCGAACAGATGCACCTTGCGTAGCTGAATTACATCTCGAGGTCGGGGCTCCTGTGATCAGGCTTATTAAGTATGCATCAACATCTGCAGCAACACCCCCCCCAGAACACGCTCTGGAACGTGCAGTTGTCCGATCCCGCAGGTTGGCGAAGGCTTCAGGAGGAGAGGATGTATTGTGGAAAACAAGCGCCAGGACAACAGAAAGCCGTTGAAAAGGCCCTGATTAAAAGCGGTGCAGGAAGTGGCGCTGCGTTTCCAGTGCGGGGAGAATTAGTCTTGGGAATGAATAACCTTAAATGTCCGGACGAGACCTTTGCATGCTAATGACTGACCGAGTCCATTTAGGCGCCCAGCTGGAGGCTGAATTCACACCCCAACCACACAGTTTCTCTCTTTCCCTGCACGCATTCACTTTCCATTTCTTTATTTATGTCTGCGCTCAAACAGTTTTCTCACAGTCTGTGTTTGCTTGTGGACATGGAATCAACCGCTGCAGAGACACAAAACTCATTATCAGAGCTTTTCCGACCTTTTCAGGAACATCGTCACCATCTGAAATGAAGACATGTTGTAAGGTCAAACTAAGGTGGGAGTAAACATTAAGCTTCATGGTAGATATGATTGAGGTTAAATTGGGTGTATTTGCAGGGATTAGAATCTGTTTAAAAAACAAAATGCATATTTTTCATGTTAATGATGTCATGCTTTAAGGTGAGAATAAAGTGAGGGAGTGTGTGTGTGTGTGGGGAGGGGTGCTCCGGACACGCTCACATATGTTTACAGTTTACCTACATTGTGCAAATGCAATAGAGTTCTAATAGATTTTTTATTTATTTATTTATTGGGAGCAAGAAAAACTTCAGTTTACAGTCCGGTTATTAGTAGTTCAGACTGAGTTCCGAGTCTGTCTGCTGGTAAAGAATGTAAGTCAATGCAATGTCTTATGTTCAACTTCATGCAACTTAATGTAAGGTCAGAACACCGTTATGGTTACAGTGGACACACACGCGCACACACGCGCACACACGCACACACACACACGCATGTATCTTTTTTCACACTTCCCAGAGATTACTTTTCTAGGTGTTAAAATGAGGTCTCATTGAAGAATAAATCACAGATCAGAAAAGAATGTCCTCAAAATGGACAAAAGCACAACGTGTGTGTGTGTGTGTGTGTGTGTGTGTGTGTGTGTGTGTGTGTGTGTGTGTGTGTGTGTGTGTGTGTGTGTGTGTGTGTGTGTGTGTGTGTGTGTGTGTGTGTGTGTGTGTGTGTGTGTGTGTGTGTGTGTGTGTGTGTGAGAGTGTGTTCGAGAGAGGGAGAGTTGAAGGTAAGGGTAATGGTGCCATTATGTTTCTAACATGTCCAAGCCTCTTCGCTGTGCGTCTGTGGATGAATGCTGGCAAAGGGGAGAGCAGTTAAGCTTTTACAGCACCGACTCGTCCCTCATGAGGTTGTGTGTATGTCTGTGTGTGTCTATGCGGTCTGTGTGTACGTATGCGAGCAGAGGCTGTGTTAAAGGTGGAGGTAGAGGCCCTGCGCCCCGGCGTCATTAGTTGAAGGGCAGTGTGCATGCGGCCCTTCTGTCTGCCACATATGGGGTCTTTGTGGGCAGTGGTCAGCGGGCGGCCCTGTCAGATGGCCTCCCACTGGAAAGTGCATATGCTCCATCACTGACCGGGCCAATTAGGCCTTGTGGGCCTCTCCTACTGTTAATGCTGCGACGGCGAGGCGAGGCGAGGCTGCCTCCCGTTCGTCAGCAGTGAGCAGGAAGGAGATGTGCAGAGGAGCGTGAAGGCATCACGGAGAGCATCGGGACGCTGCCATTAACAGAAGCTTAAAACTCCACACAGGATTTCCTAATCTGCACCGCCGCACCTCTCGCCACGTGGATTTGTGCCTCCGAGACAAGATGACACCGCCAGACGTGTGGAAACAAACCCTGAGTGGAAGAAGGTTTGCTCAGGAGCCCGCCGCCGCCGAGGGGTGTCAGAAAAAATGTGGCTACGGGATCAGCAGTCAGTCCCTGCTCCCTCGAGTCACGTTAACAAGACAAACAAAACAAGAGCAACATTGTTATCCCGGGAGCAAACTCGCATCGTAAAAAAAGTTGAAGTCTGTAACTTGGGTCGTGTTGGAAAAAATAAGAAAAGAAAAGAAATCCGCATGTGAACATGAAATACAAAATCTACTCGTACACATTCTCACAGCTGTTTGAGGAGACTCAGGTCCCATTCATCCATTTTTCAAGTGAAAATGGAAAACTGGCGTTGTGTTTCGGGGGTTCGTCAAGACAACGATGCTCGCAGACACTGAATGTGCAAGTTTTTGAAAATGGCTCCCAAGGTGGAACTTTTCGAAAACACCCCAGCTCTCTTTGTGTATCCAAGAGAAACTTTACTGAAACTATATCATTTTCAGCGTTTCGGCCTTAATCGAAAACCAAGTTGTTTGGTGGATTTTAATGATGAAATCCCTGAAACAATCGGAATGATATTAAAGTGCCAAAGCGAGCAGCACTGCAACCAGATCAGGTTCTCAAGCAAAATGCAGAAATGCTTTTGAGTATTGCAATAACCATACCATTCACGATTAACACAACAACATATGTAGATGAGGTTAATATAATTGTCCCCAGTTTAGACCATTTCTTTTGTTTATTTTTTTCACATTAGGTTTGGTCATTACTTTCTTGACTGCTGTGCCTCCGACTTCCTGCCGGGTTAATAATTGACAGTGACATTCCATTAAGAATTAATTATCTTTTAAGTCGCGGGAATTTTGTCAATTATCGTCGATTAATTGCACTTTTCTTTCACATTTTAAATTCCGTCATTGTCAATTTGCAGAGCATGAAAGCGCCACTTATAGAAATGTGATTTATTGCAGTTCAGTTGGTATTTTGCATTATGTATATCAATATTAATATGATACATTTGTGGTATAGTTCGCAGCAAACTCGTGTCAGCACGCAAATGTAAAGATTTATGTTAATTGCACACTGGGTAAACTCTTGACCTTAAGTTGGGGGGGGGGGGGGGGGGTTAAAAAGTAGCCGAGTATTTCGGATGGAAAACTACAGAAATATGTGATGATAATGTGTTTCAGGAAACTGAAAATTACCTTTTTTCACACCACAAATGAGTAAAGATTAGTGAAACTGTTCTGAGGGGATTCGGTGGAAATGAGCGATGATTGAGGTGTAATGTTGGTTTCATTAGAAATCTTTGGGAATTAATCACCTGCAGGTTAATTGGCAGTAAATTACTCGGAGAGTCTCGGTGGGCTTTGGGATACACTATCAGTGAGTTTAATCCGCCATTCCTGCTGGTTTCAAACGGTTTAGTTTATAATTAAATCTGTTTGTGTCCCAAAATGTCTGAAATGTGAAGTTTTAGGGGGGGGGGGGGGATAGTTTGGTCCCTTCGCTTCAACTTCCGAGCTTAATAAGACCATTAAAATGTGATTTATCCCGTATTTGATTGTTGAGCAGAGATCAAAGTAAATAAAAAAAAAAAACAACAAGGCAGGATTCATCTCAGGAGGTTGTTAAGGAAGGTTTTCAAAATGTGCAAAGAAGAAAAAAAAAAGTGGTATTAGTCATGCAGAGGGAAGCCTGAGCTGGAGGTGGGGATCAGTAACAACTGTGCAAAGCTTTGGGTGATTCAAATATCTCCCCATTATTCCTTTTTAATCAAAACTATGCCTTTGCTGCCAGCAAACACTGTTATCTCTCATACTGTTTAGTAATTGTCCTTGGATGGAGGAGAGAAAATATCACCCAGGATCAAAATACCCTCCCCCCCCCCCCAACATGCATATACAAACAACAATTACCATTTCCTGGGGCACACGGAGGCAGAATAAACAAATGTGAAATGCGAGAGTATCGGCACACATGGGGAGTCTGTAAAAGCAGGGTTCATGATCTGCAGGGTGATTCCAAACTATTAGTTTTTCCCACATCTTATTTTTTTTTTTTTTTGCAATCATGTGGGAGCAGATTCTTCTGAGGGACACATCTTTTAACACTTTTTCATTACTGAGAGAAAATGCTCAAGAAATGCAAAGGAAATAATTTTTTCACAAAGTTTCCCGGCATGTGTGTAATCAATTTCTGCGGCTTCTTTATCGTCTGTAATGAAAACAGTGAAATCGACACGTACGGTGATGTAAATAAGTTTCAGGTGAAGCTGTCAGACTCTCTCGGGGGGGGGATGACTGAGCCTGGAGCGTTTCTCTCCTGTGGATCCTCCTGTCACGTCTCTCTTTGGAACATTTATTGTTTGTGTTGATAACTAATAAAAAAATAAATAAAAAAACACAAACCAAGCACAGCCGGTTTCCTGCTGCTACTTGTCACACATCAACAAAACGAATTCACTGAGATGAGAACTGATGAGGATCAATCATTGTGCAGACCTGCAGGGAGAAGTCACACCAACATGCAGGGACGCCAATATAAAACACTCCATATCCAGGCCCCGCCCCCTTTCCTCCTTGCCAGTGATTGGCTGGGGGCAGATTGATGAACGAACGATGAACATCGCGGCAACTCTGTTTATCTCAGGCGACGACGTCTCGAGCGCATCGTTGTTGCGTTTTTGTGAAAGAAAATTTTCACCTTCACACGGCGACATTTTGAAAGTAATGTCCGCGTACACTGGAGGAATTGTAACTTTTTTGGAAACGTCGCTACTGCACATGTGCGCCATGGCCATTGGAAAGAGTTCTTCTGCACCTGCCGAGTCGATGGACAATAATAATGTTCCCTCCGTCGTGTCGTGGCTCTCAGTCCATATTCTCCAGGTACTTGGTAGTTTTATAGTCGGCGGTCGATCGGAACAGTAACCCGACCTGGCCGTCTGTCCGTGCGAATGTCCGTGTCCTCTTATTGTTAATGTTTATAGCGTGTCGATGTCGGAGCTCATCCGCGTGTGGTTTCGTTACCAAAAAAAAAAAGCCCAACAGCGCCAACCCATGGTCTTGATTTGCGAACGGTATTGTCCCGGCCCCAACAATGCTTTTTCACTTGAAACTGAGCCCGGAGGTAAAATACTTGTTAGCTTAATTGGTGTACGTGTGAAACTCTCTGCTTTCTCTCATCTTATTTCCTCAAAAGGTATTTATGGTGACTGGATTTCACTTACATAATATAGTCGACAGAGCTTTAATGAAATTGCTGCTGACATGTAGAGAAAGGCTGGTGGGTATCGAACCGTGAAACCCCAGCTTACACGGGCCTCATTTAGCTTCTCTCCCGCTTTTGAAACGTTACATTCCGCTGTCGAGCGATTCTCTCTTCTTCTGTCTCAAGCCAACAGGAAACGTCTCCATTATTTCCCGTGCGTGTGAGGTTTGCCGAGAAGCTTCCTGGAAGACGTCGGAAGACGACACCTTCAGCGTGTCGCCTCTCTGATCCGTGCAGACCCGTCACCTTTGTTTTTCGGCCCGCTTCCGCCGCCGCCGCCATGACAACGACGCGGGTTTCGGGATTCGCCGCCGGTGCGTCTCTCTTGATCTGGAGCCTCCTAATTGGTTGTTAACCCGCTCTACTACTTGCAGATTTTGCTGCACGGATTCCCTGTGTGAAAATTATTGCAATTAAGTCGCCGATCTTTCAAGTGCGGAGCTCTTAATGCTTCTGAAGACATGAAAGGCTCGAACAAGACATTACCAGCATACTTACTGGTAATGAGCATTAAAAGTACTCTGAGAAATGATTGTACATAATGAGTTTTTTTTTTTTTTGGGGGGGGGGGGGGGGGGGGGGGGGGGTGACAAAACAAGTTGGAGCACCAAGCCCTTCTCTTTAACTGGAGTGTTCGGAAGCTTTCTGCCATGAATTATGCACACGAGGAAAACTGTTGTGCAAACATATGGACTGATATGCATGCAGATGTAGATTCAGACCTTCGTGCGAGTCCGTCTCCATCATCTCAGCCTCGAATTTATCCCACAGCTTCACATGGAAGCCGACCAGCACACATGCCGTTTCGTCTGCTCACAGGCGTCTCCGCTGCAGGATTACATCTACATACATTGTTCTGCACTGCTGCGAATGAGGCAATGTTACGTAATCCGTTACTGTAATGCTGCGTGGCGAGAACAGCAGAGGAGCAACAAAGGCTGAGGCTTCAGTGTTTATGTTTCTTTCAGTAATGCTGGTAGTAACTGATTACTTTTATGAAATCAAGACGTTCGTTACAGTTTACTAAAGCTTTGGTTGACCGGTTACCTGGTACTTTTGCGGCGCATACTGAATGTCCGTACCCTTCTCCGATCGCTGTTGTCCAAAGTGGATACTGTTTCACTAAACTTCTATTTACCGGAGGACGACCTCTTCGCTAACTCACTTACAATAGCTGAAGTGTCCTTTCCCGTTGACTTTGAGGGGCCGAGACCAAGTCAAGACCTTGAAATGTCAAGACGGCCGTGACGGTCCCCCTGTTGGTATTGCGGTGGCGCCAACAACCGCTCTCGAGTGTTACAACACTACAGCTGGAGAGCTGCCATCTTACCATTAGCATTATCCAGATCTGTTATCTTACAGTTACTTTGTCACTTCAGTCATCTTTACCTGGGAAGGATTTCTAACTCGGTACCATTCTTCTCATCATAAGTCTTCATATCCGTTTCTTTTGAAAAGAACTCGCATCCAAATTATAGAGCAGAGAGCTAAAACTTTTTCTCTTTTGTGAACATGTATTAAAAAAACAAAACCAAAAAAAAAAGTCTGACTCTGTGTAAACTGGAAATGGACACTGTAATTTTGATGACCACCTTTTGTAAGAACTGCGCCTGGCAATCAAGACGAGCTCTTCCCTCACATCTGCTATAATTGTCTCGGAGTGCAGCGGCTATCAGAGAGACAGTCAGCTTTACTTCATGACTTCTATTTTTATACCACTGTGAAGTTTCACTTCGACAAAGAAGCTGCTTGCCCTGTAATTCACTCAAACTGTCGTGGGACTGGCGTCTCTAAAGAAAAGGGGGGGAGGGGTTACTCACTACTGCTCACGTGAAGCGGAGACAGGCCGAGTCTCACCTTGTGGAAACTAATTCAGAACTCATCAGGATGTCAATAAAATTACAGACAAATGTGAGACGCAGAAGTAGAGTTTATTGTTCCTATTTTACAGTCCAGTCCACCACTACCCTGAAATTTAACTAAAATCACAGAGACATTCCAAATCATGTCAAACTGTGAGGGAATTTGTGAAGAAAGACGAACAGGTAAATCTTAGTGTGCAGCGATGGACTTTAGACATTTGAAATAAGGTTGTTGAAGAATGAATAAGCCACTTAGGATACAACCGTCCACTGTACCTCTTCCTATAAGCTTATTTTCCAAATCAAACATGGTTTCTGCAGTTCATAAGGCATTTTGCTTGGAACCAAAAAGTGAAATAAGGCAATTCAGGGAAGAATGATTGGGCCTTCTAAGCTGTGAGCTGGAGTCTCCGAGGTTTAGACATTATTGCAGCTTTTTCTTATGGTCTCATCCTGCAGCTGCCAGGTCAACATCGCCGCCTCCCCGACAACTCGTCTGGACAAATCAACTGGTCAAAGTTTCCCAATGTTTCCTACCGACACCGTTCCTTCCTCAACCGGCATTTAGACTGAGGCTATTCAACCAGACATTTTGTCACTGTCATGTTTTGACTTGGTTGTATAATTTAACTCTATAAAGTCTCAATTTTTTATTTTGTTTTATTTCAGCATCATTTTAATAAGTAGAAATCATCCAATACCTGAGGCAGCAGAGCACTCCAATAAAATAATGCTACCTCCACCGCACATTTCAGGTAGTAGGATTTACTTTCTCCTGAAATGAGTAGTTTTCAGATTTTATTTTTGTTTCAAATGTCTTTGGAAATCCAGTACCAAAATTCAGCAAAGTAGCCCAATGCCATGATGGTGCCTCTACCATGTTTTTCAGTGGGTATGCCTGATCTTTCTGTGCTTAGTATTTGGCAACAGCCATTGATCAGCATACTATTAATTGTCAAATGCTCCTCTTTTTAAGTTTGTACTTAGCTGTATGGTAAATCAATGATCACATGACATTGTTATTGTCATGTTTAAGCTGGTCTGTGCTCATTTTAATCTTATTCATAACACTACATGGACACTTTTTTGTTTTGCGCTTCTGGGTGCAACCATTGGCTCATTGCAAACAGATTCACATCAATGAGTTTCCTCAATTTGGTTGAAAAAATGTTTACTTATTCTTTTTTTTTCATTGATACAATCAAATTGTTCAGTATCAGAGGCAGCAAAGCAGCCCCACAGCATAATGACTCATCCATCATGGTTTATGGAAGGTAGGCCGAACTTTCTTCCAACAACTGGTAATCTCCAGAATTTATTGTTTTGGATTATCTGTACACATTTCTATTTAATTTTATATTCACATATCAATCCTACATATGGATACTTATTAAACATTGTCCCTAATTCTTTGTGCTGCCGAATCTGTGATTGGATATCTAAATCTTTTTGTGGTGAAGATTTTATTGTTTCTTTGATAAAACCAAAGCCTCCAGTACCAGAGGGAACACAGCAGCCTGACTACATGATGCTCCCTCCACCATGTTTTACTGAAGGTAGACTAGAGTTTCTTCCTAATGCCCATCACCATAAGAGTTCATTTTTTCTTTGATATGTGTGGTGGATCAAGTACCAGATACAGCGAAGCAGCCCCATAACATGATGGTGCTCCCACCATGCTTTATAGCGGATAGACTGGACTCGTCTTTCTTGTTGGCCCATATTTATGTCTTTTTTTTTCACAGTAGTATTCTGCTACTTGGTTTTTATTCTTTGGTGAATAAAACTGAAGCTCTTTCCATATCTTGTCTGTTGTACTTACTCTTAGCCCACTTCTCTCAGTGAGTTTTTTTTTTAGTTATGTAACAAATCAAAAACCTTGACGTATTGTTACTGTATTATTTTAGGCTTGTCTGTATACATTTTTCTTTTACGTCCGAGTGTATATCTTCTCTGCATTGTCATTTATTGCATCCACGGTGGCAGTGGCTGAGTCCGACAGTGAGAAAATACGCCTGTGGGAGGACAATGTTTGCATGTAGGAATAAAAAAAAAAAAAAAAAGACTGCGTCAACGGCGTCTGGTAGGAGTGAACCCGACTGAGCTCGGTAACAACTTCCGAAGCCTGAAAAAGAGTCTGTTCAGACAATCAATCACTGTTTTGCACTTTGTCAAAAGGGGAGGAGATAACGCCTGACACAATTATTAAAAAGAAATTCATGGACACTCATCCTGCTGATAAGAGACAGAGCATCAATCCCAGTGCATAATGTCTTCCGCACGCTGCATGAAAACTGAAACAACCTTGTTTAACTTCAAAAATGCATTAGGCACCTCAATGAGTTGCACTTTGGAAAAAAACAAACCAAAACATCTTGTTATGGTCAATTCATCAAAAGAAACACACAGATTTCAATCATGTCTATCATTTCGGTTGAATACACTCAGATGTGTTCCACATGCAAACTGGAGCCAGAAGTTGCAAGATGGAATATCAAACTCTGCGAAGTTTGCAAGAACTGCTGCAGGCTGTGCCTTGCCCCGGAGATAGTCGTATGTGTCCCCAAGCTGCGTTGGAAAGAAAAATCTGGAGTTTTAATGCAACGCAGGGAAAGGATTATGGCGGCTCTGCTGTCTGCACAGTGTGAACTTTACTCTTCTACTTTAGCTCCACAAATTCTAGTAACATCCAGAGCTTCACCAGCTGCAGACGAATCTGCCGTTTCTGTTTCTCCTGAATGAACCCTGAAAGCCAGAAGTCAAGTTTCATCCATCTGTTATGCAGATGAAGTTCGAGTTTTAACGTAAGGCATGCACAGTGTATTACTGCACTGCTGTCAAGCGTGATAGGACCACCAGGAAGATCCACTACACCCATGACCACTAATAGCGTGTAAGTAACTTAATTTCTATTCAGCTCTTCCCTTTTGCAGCAAATCACTACAACTTACATGGATGTTTTTACACCGAGTCGCCTTCCCGAGGAGACCAAGATTCAGATCTAAATCTCTCAAAGCCAAGGTCAAGACATAACCCAATCACCACAAAGCAAACGCCAATAATCACTGATGGAGCCAAAAACGATGAACACCAGTGGTGTAGTCCCGGAGATACACCGGTACACAGATGGCAAAGCACTAATATGACCCTGAGTATTTCAAATGTGGATTTTAGTACATTGAAGATGAAAAAAAAAGAGCATGAAACCATTCAAACTGAGCCTAATATGAAAGTAGCTCTGTCTACTGTCAACCCAGACTTTGAAACCGTACTGAGAGTAAAGCACGTCTCTGAATATCTAATTAACTTCCACAAATGACCTGGTTAGGTGGAAATGTTATTTTGAGCTGTTCTGATATTCATTCTATTCCCTTGTGTACAAGCAGTTGTCATGGTCCTCTTTTGTGTCCAATTAATTTACTCTGAAAGGTATGCTGTACAGAAAAATATATAGAAAATGATTTCAACAAATATTTTTGAAAAATACATTTTGTTGGTTGAATTCTGAAAAGGAGGGTCACAACTTAGTGACCATGGGAAAATGTGGGTCCCAGAGTGAGGCCAGTCGAGAACCCCGGGTCTATATGGCCCCGAATCGAAAAGAAATTGTGTTTACCCCGTATCCGCACTCCACT
Organism: Lipophrys pholis; assembly: GCF_963383615.2. Classification (NCBI taxonomy): domain Eukaryota; kingdom Metazoa; phylum Chordata; class Actinopteri; order Blenniiformes; family Blenniidae; genus Lipophrys; species Lipophrys pholis. Next base: position 9,391,651 of record NC_137628.1, read on the forward strand.
ACACCACTGATCAAAACCACAAGTTACTGTACAACAAAACAAGTTACTTTTCCATTTCAGTAACTGAACTAACCAATACTTTTTAGCCCTCTAACCACCATGAGCACATATTTTGTTCGAGTCGTGTTAGATGGTGCCAGGCCCAATTCTTACGTGGCCTTGAGAATCGACTGAATGAAAAGCTGAAGGACCAACGTGTTTGATGATGGACACTCAGGTCTGGTCTCGGGTCAAATGAAGATTTGTTATTGTTTACAATGGGCTTCCAATGGACTGTGATTAATCAAAAGAAAATACACTGGCTGCTGAAGTCGATTAATTATTCAAATTGACTCTGTCAGGAGTACCAGTGGTTGGATAATTGTTTAATACGTCTATAAAGGAACTTACAATAACATCATCCCCAGCCAAACACTGTGGAAACAGAGGAACAAAAAGGAAAGACTTGTCAACCATGTCAAAGAGAATTAAGGCTCATTGATTTTGCTTAATTTCATCTCGTTTGGAAGCTTTCGGGCTGGGTAGCTGTTGCCCAAGGCGATGCAAGATTAAAAGAAGCCCCCTTAGGACCTGCCTGGAGAGCAAACCGATGGTGGTAACTAACACGCTCTTATGTTTCCTCACATCTCTCCCTTTGTTCACATTATTCTGAATTAAAGATTCCCCATTCTCATCATTTGCATTTGATTAAAGGTGATTAGATAAGGCTGCGATGAAAAAAAAACAAAAAAAAAAAAAAACAGCACCTTAACTTCACTACAGCTTAATCAACTCCGACAACAACGCACCGCTGACACTGACCCTCTTTTGTTTTTCGCCGGCTTCTCCTGGATCATCAAAGCGTCGGCGAGATTGCTCTCGCCGACAGCGGCATTATACGATTAATTCACTTTGCGGGGCATATCTTTGCTAAGAGGGGCCGACAGTGTTTAAAGGCAAGACAGAAAATGAGATGACGATAAGACAAAAGAGGACGAGGCCTTTCAGGGAGGAGCGTTGACAAGGCGGCGTACAGGAATGCAAATTGTAATCACGCCGGTCGTGACCTTGTCTCGACGCCGCGGTAATGAGATGATCAAGCGGCGTCCCCCGGGAGCCTGGGGTCTGCCTTCCTTCCTCTGCATGGACGCTGACAGTCGCACCGCTGCCCACACAGTTATTAGGAGCATCGCGACACACAGTCACAGACAAGATGAACAACTGGTGGTTCCAACCGAAGTGGTAAAATCTTCAGACATGCTTGTGCAAATAAAAAAATAAAAGAAATAGAGGAAAATGAGAAATGAAGTTCCTTCCACCATTTATGAATATCAAAGTAATTTTACTAATGATTATCATTAGTAAGTGATGGCGAGGCAAATATTTATTTCTTACCATTTCATTAAACTCCTGTTTGGTGTCATCCCAGATAGACGATTCCCCTTTAGACGACTTAGTTTAAAATCGCGAAAAAGAAGCATGTCGGACTAAAAACATTTAGACGACTTATTATAATAAGTGAATTATTTGTAACATTTCAGTCACCTAGGATGAACGGGAATGTATTTTTTACACATAAAGACACATAGTTTATATATTTATATGTTTTATAATGACACATAACGAGTCTTCAACAGTGGCCGCTTCCCTGCAGCGGTGAACGGACAACTCATCCACTGCGTCGGCCATTATTTAAGTTTGCGGTGAGGTATAGTACTGACTGTACTGACAAAGTACACTGGTACTTTGTCAGGTTTGTGACATTTCCCTGCGTAAGTGATTTATTTTTTTTTATTTTTCTTTGAGAGCTGAGGACACACTCACCCCCGTCGCCAGGGAATGATTTCTAAAAAAACTTGACTGCTGTCTCACACTAGTCTTCAATTCGCTCCTGCACGAGTAGCAATTACCTCCTCCAGCGTCGAGCCAATTTTTAATTACCGTGGGTAAATATGCACCCAGTGAAATTGATCAACCAAATTACATGTAAGTGCTGATCGAGCAAATATGGTGGAACAAGGAGAGGAATTGTAACTTTGAGCCGGGCTCTCGCTCTACCATGAGCTCCTACATCCTCCTAATCACAATATCTCCTGGATACACAACAGTAATTACATTCCAGTGAATACACCGACGGCTGAAGTACAATAAAGCCCCTCTATTCACATTTCTCCCACCGACACAGAAGAACGAAGGATGTCATTTGCTCAGCAGAAATGTGCAGATTTACCGGGGGATTTTCAAAGCCCACAAATCAATCCGCTGTGAGCAATTTGACAAATCAGGCAGTGACCTTTTCACAGATTCACTTTGTGGCTTTGATCGTAGTCTGGATAAGTTTCATTTCATCCGAAATTGACAGATTCTACTCCGGCGAATCCGATGGATCAGTCACACAAAGGTCTGTTGTCTTTCTCGTGAGTTACTGTTGAGAACTGTTTATCCCCCAACCTTAACACGACTGCTACAAGGTCAGTTCAACATGTTTTTCGATGGATTCCAGACTTGGTCATTGAGTCCTTATTGATAAAAACTTAAAGCTACTTATGCACCTGTCAGCTGCTAATTCTCGAGGACGTTTCCTCGACTCTGCTGCTTTTAGCTGACCGCAGACAATCCCCACCGCTTCACTCCGCTCGTTCCTTGTGCACAGAGGTGAGCCGGGTCTTTATTTTGCGGATGTAGGATCTCACAGTAAGCAATAAATACACGTGCAGATACCAGAGTGGAAAGTTATGGTTTACCAATAACTCTGCAGTTTATGGCCCTCTGTGGCGGGGCTGTATTTATTGTATTTATGCATTTTACTGCTGCACCCTCGCCCTCAGCAATAGACTCCACTGTTCCCCTTTCTCAATGCGCCTCATATTAATTTATGCATTAACTTGGAAAAGGTCCAGTGTGAGATTTCCAATGGCATCCACGCGCCGGCGCGAGCTGAAATGATACCACAGTAAGTAATTGGGTGGTGTTAGGAAAACCATTAAAACCTATAAAGTGGCTGGCAGAAGCAGGTCAACAATCAATCACTCTCACATCTCAACATGGTTCAGTTCCTACAAGCTACTTTTTAATAGCACTTGGCTTTGTTGTGTTCAGCCCGAGTCTTGACCCACAGTAACTAAATACAGAATATTTTACTCCCACCCAGTCGGTGTGGTCTATATACGGTATACAGTGTCTGATGGGCATTGGGCTTATTGTATTGAGTCTAACTTGTAAGTGATAATCGAAAACTGTCGTTGTGTTTTTGGGATCTGTCTACAATAACAACGGTGTTTAAAGGCACGGAAAATGCCACTTTTTGAAAATGGAACCTTTTGAAGACGCTCCGAATTCGTCTGTGTGTCGACAGGAAATCGCAACTTTTCTGAAATGTTGCTATTGCGAAGGAGTAAATGGACAACAACTACGTTTACCTCCAGAGTGTCACGACTGCCAGTTCATATTCTCCTGGGACTTTTTTGTAGTTTTTAAGTTGATAGTCACCGTGACAACGATCCAACTTGGTCGTCAATGTACTCCCGTTCCTAATGTTTATTGTGTATTGTTTACTGCGTGCATGTAAAAACAAACAACAGCTAACTACATAGTTTTCAGTATTTCTGCCATTTCCCTGTAAATGGATATCTTGCTATCTTGCCGTTGCTACGTGAATGTCCAACTTTCTGAAAGGAAAACACACAAAAGATGTGTTGTCACTTGCAACTATGTGTAAAACAGGGCTTAACTCGAGTGAATGGCCTTGTGTTGATATTGCAGGACTTCAGGGCTTCAATTTTGGGTACAATATTAAATTTGAAGGAGATAAGAGACCCACCCCCACCCCAACCCCACCCAATTACCCCAGACAGAAGTGTCTTTATATTTGGGTCTTTTGTTGTTGTTTTCTTTACTGTCTGAAAGGTGACAACCAGATTGATTTATTTGTGTGTCTGGACTGGCTCAAAAGTGGCAGTTAAAATTAAGGTCAAAAATACTGTTTGATATGAATGATCTCCTCAGGATCGAGACCTGAAAAACCACACAGGGAGACGCAACCTTGTTTTACATCCACTCTGTAGTCAAAGAAGTGCACGGAGCCCATCAGTGGTATCGACCTGAGGTTTACAGTGAAGGCTCCCGGTCATTTACGCCCTGCTGACAGGCGGCAGCAGATAGACATTGATCATGTTTGCTCATGTCCTCCACATTAACCTGCAGGTAATGACACCTATTCAGATCAATTGTTGAGACTGCTACCGTCTGGGAATGGATTCTGTGGTTAGAAACCACTGAGCAGCCCCGGCTGGTACTTAAAGAGAAAAACGACTCAATTCTTCTGATTCGCCTGCTTTCCTTTCAGTTTCAGCTGCCAAAGTTACTCATTTGTCCTTGGATTTATTCCTATAACAGGGGAGCCAGCAAGCCTTCTGCCTCGGCTTGTGTGTACACACACACACACACACACACCAAGGCGGGCTCCACCGCCTGGCCTTGAATGACTTCCTGTGTGGGCTAGGTTGAATTCTTGGTCAGGACCGGTATCACGAGGAGATGGATCACATGCCAACAGTCTCTCAGTCAGAGTCAAAGTCCGACAGTTTGGCGTCAACCTTCCCGACGAAATGCTGCATCGCTTGGAAGAAGCAGCTGTAGCCAACGCTGAATCACCTGACGCAAATCTGCTGCGAGTCCCGACTTTTCTCAGGTCTCCTCGACAGAACACGAATGGAGGCAATTTGTATGATGATGATATTTAGGAAGACCTTCAAGAGGTAGTAAACAGCAGCAGCAGCAACAACAACACATGGCGTATTGTGAAGGATAAATGATAAAAACTTGAAGATTGATTATCCTCAGCAGGTCACCTTGCAGAAGGTGTACAGTCTATTTGTGATACTCCGAGACACTCCCTTTGGAAAGATTGTTTCTCTGCCTTTTGCTCATCCTATTCACCGTGTGTCTCCTTCCAAATCAGATGTTCGAGGAGCAATCCCCCATCTTTGCCCAGCTCATGTATCAAACTGTCCTTGGGAAAAAAAACTCAACCTCAAGTCTCCTCAAATGGAGTTTGAGCACCGATGGATCATGCCAGTTGTGTTCAAATGGCTCAAGCGGTGAAATACGACATGTGAGTAAAATCCATTTGCGATGTAACTACACGTACAAGAAGCAGGAGGCGGCTTCAGTCCGGTGTCCTGGGAACAGTTGTGGGTTAAAAGCTTGTCTTGTGGAACCGCAGTGGCCTGGATGGGCCAAAACACTCATTGGCTGACGAATACAATGCTGATCGCGTATCCTGTACTCAGAAATAGCCACCAAAAATAGTCAATAACAATAGCCACTGATCATTGAGCCATGAAACTGCTTTGTAAATGCTCATTACTAATAAATATGTTTTACCACTTGTGTTTTAGTTCTTCAAACAAAAAAACAAAAAAAAGTCCTTCGCCTTGAGTTAACATGACCTTGATGGTTTTACCGCATGAAAAATAGGATGTTGCTCTCAAACCAAGCTCAGATTTGAAAACACTCCAAAGTAACCAACAAATAAAGTAATCTAAGTATTTGCCTAATTCATCTGGAAAGAGGACCTGAGAAATAGAATTTCACTGCGAGATTAGAAACAGAACACAGGACAATTAAAGATCTTCAAGAGCGAAAACAGTGAGTGCAGCCTTCAGTGTGCTTCATAGACCAAACATCAAACCAAATAAACTCCCAACAGCCACAACCAAGAGATAAAAGAAGGACACTCATTTTAGCTCTTATATATTCCAGTCTACCTCTTGTAAGGCATGGCAGAGGCACCATCATGCTGTAGGGCTGCTTTGATGAACATCATCTGACAATCCCAAACATTCAACGCCGTTTGTTGGTCCAAACGTGTGATCACAACCCTCAACAATGGGCAACTTAAGAAAAATAATGTCCTCGATTAGCAACCAGGATGTTTACGTTTGATACGCGCTCCAACATGGCAGGTCTGTTTTAGCTTCAGACGCAAAAAACAAAGAAGATCCTACATATGGATTAAATAAATTCATTAACCAGCCATAACATTATGACCACCGACATTCGTCAACAAAAAGCGATCACGGCAATTCCCTCATTTCCTCTATTATTCAAACAAAACTCACTTTAGATATTGTTTTCCTTTGTAACATGGGACTCCTTCATTAATCAGAATGGACTCTTTATTTCCATTTATCAAACTTTCTATGCTCATGTTTTTCCTGACACAGTATGACCAAATGAGCAGCTTGTTTGCATCCATGTTTCCTCATGTCTCCCTCATGGTGGTTTTCATGTTATGGCTGAGTGGTTAAGTTTGGAGATGTTACGTTCATTTCTTTTTTTTTTTAAAAATCAATCTTCTTATTGATGTCAAATCTTGATTTACGGGATGAAAATCCCTCCAACTGAACTAATCCTCTTCTGCTCTTTTGGACCAATAGTTTTTTTTGTTTTGTTTTTTTCTTTCCATCATTCATTTCATGATTAACACGAAAACAAATCCACACAAAGGTTGTTTTTTTTTCTCCCCAGCTGTACAACTCCGCGTCCTGCTTCCTGTCCTGACCTCCTAATTAAAACGTCTCCAACTATGATGAAAGGTGAGACTTTTGTCTGTTACTGCGTCGCCGTTTTGTTCAGACACAAGAGATAATCAAAAGGAAGGAGCGCGGAGGGCGGCACTAAAAGAAACAGAGGAAGCAGCCCGAGTCCGAACCACAGCAACTTCCCCTGATGGATGTCTTTCAGACGGGCTCACAGTTCGGAGAGAAAGGATGCCTGGTGTTGGACTGCACCATTCTATATTCACCATTATTATCTATACGATTACCAAGCAATGGTGTACAGCGGGAGCACTGGTGCTTGATGGTATTATTAGCTGTTCTGCATGCTCACTCTCCCTGCCTGAGAGTTTCTTCTCTCTTTTACCTTTTTTTTCCCAGTTTGAGCTGCTAAAAATGGCAGCGCATTCAAGGTTTCCCAGTCCTTCGCCTCCTGGAGTATATGTTGATTGACCTTTCTGATTTTGGTTCGTCTTTCAATGTGCCTCCAGAGCGGAAAACACTTTGAATCCAAGATGGGGGGGGGGGGGGGGGGGGGGGGAGTGTAAACCATTTAGTGAAGATGAGGGAAAGGATGAATAAATCAAGTGGAACATGGAGTTACATGATGCTGCTGTGCTGTACATCAGATCAGGCAGAAATAATGAATAGATTATAAATAAATAATTGTTTTTATTTCGCATGTCGCTCCTGCTGCAAGGTCAGTCTGTCTTTTCGGAAGGGGAAAAAAAAAGCAAAAAAAAAAGCAAAAGAGTTGCTGGATTAGTGTTCATAGCACTTTCGCACAAACACATCCACAGTCCAAGTCTCAGCGGTACAAAAATGGATGGGCAGCAGATGGTAGGCTACAAAAACAGCCCTGAAAGTAACAGCTTATCCGGTCATGATCGGACAGACTTTGCATCCAGGGTGAGGGGACTGCAGAAAGCTTCATTATATGTTAACATCTTTATAGTTGATTCCAGTGGAGCCCCGTGTTTGCAGGAGGTTGATGCGGCAGAGTGGATGGTCAGAGGGCTGAACACGTCGGTGTGTCCCTGGACGGCGAGCGGTAGCCGAGGGGCAGATTGCAGCGTGTAGGTGGTAAAAGGCAGAGAGGAAGTTTGTGGTTTTTCGCTCTTTTCTTTCTTTGTGTTCGCACTCGCACTCTGCAATCTGCAGTCAATCTTCTCAGTGTGCTGCGCCTCACTCTCCCTCCCCTGCCAATTTCGCCTCTCACTCTTGTTGCTGAGGCAGGTTTTTGCCCGTTTCCAGGGCGCCGTCGCATCACATCACCGTCGTCTCGTTCAGCGGGGATTCGGACGCGGGACAGGCCCATTCTGTGCGCCCACGTCTGAAATCACGAAGACGTCTGCTGAGAGATGGAGGCAGCGGCTAACAGGAACAAGTCGTACCCAGTGAATAGTCTGAAGACCTTTGGCAGGAGTCTGCGCAGTGGCTGCGGACCAGTGGCTCACAAAGTGTTTGGCGGGCTTCATCTGGAATCACAGGACGGATTGAGAAGGTTCCTTTTCCTGAGAGGTGCCTTTTCCCAGAATTGCCCAAAATGATGCATCACTTTTCATTTTTGAAAAGAAATGATTATACAAAAACAATATAAGACGACATATCAAAATGATTCAGTGCCAAAGCATAGATGGGTCTGATCTGATGGTCGCAGACTGGATACAAGCACCCAGCTATTGTAGGACTAGTCACACTCCCCTCAGGATCTCAGCAGCTGTTAAGAGTGAAAAGAAATCATGAACCATAACATGCAGATTACACTCTGGAGGAGGGATGTGTATAATCTCGTGGCAGGTCGTTTTCATCAATGCCATCAAGGTATCACTTTTTATATCCACTATGACTGACAACCTTTTCTAAACAAATAGTTTTCTCTCTTATTAAAAAGCGAAGCTAAAATGTGACCTCCCAAACAGGTCCTGGACCACAGATGCTCCTCCAACCATTCTATTCTATTTTACCATATTTTGTCTTTCTAATTCAGTATTTTGTTTATTTGTCTTCTTGAAAGTATTTTTTAATCCAGTTATATTTCACCTAATGCTGACATCCATGTCAGCTTTTAAAAAAGCTTGTAAAAAAAAACCCAAATGGACATCTAATGATCTGTTTACGAGCAAGCACAACTACGCTTCTGTTTTGCTGCAATACATAAATATATATTAATGCATCTGTTCATGCTATCGAGCAATTATACTGTCGGTAATAGATGTGGACAACAATAACTTTGCATATGTCAGAGGTAATTGAGGAAACGAATGCAAACTGCACGTTCAGCTTCTTCGTAAATATCCCGTTTATTGTTTGGATTGAATCTGTTTCTGAAGCCTGTTGAGTGGAGTCGCTCATAAATGAGTAACACGGTCGAGAAACACGCAGCGTCTCACCACAAACAGTCTGTGAAAGGAAGATAATGAAGCAAATTAGTCCAATTAGGTTAATTATTGGGACTAATTAACTGAATTTAATGATGTCATGAAAAGGTTTCTGCAGACTGCTGAAAATCTGTAATTCAGCGTCTGGAGCTGTTTAACTTTCCGCCAACACGATCCGATCATCTCCGCGATAAAGACGGAATTAATGAGAGGATTTTCTGTCTGCGCCGCGCGGCTGGTGAAAACTCGGCTTTTTAACTCGTCTCCTGCTGAAATGACACGACGTGAGGAGGAAATTACCTTCGCCGCTGGTGTTCTGACGGGGCTTTGCAGCTTACCGCGTCTCTGTTGTTTCCCCGAGCTGTGAAGGGAAGAGGAGCTTCACCGCCACCGGAAAACCGTCGCTTGGATTATTTATGACGAGCGACAAAAAGCGACTGATTGAGGCGACTGAAATGTTTGTGGTTTGCAACATTTATTTACCCCCAAAAAGCCCTCCAGGCCCCACCCCTGCTACTTCCGCCTCGCGGTTCCTGATCTGCATTCATGTTACAGTGAAGCCAAATTCCACTGGCAGACTAAAGCGCCTAGTGCTCTAAATGACACTCAGCATTAAGCTTCAGCCATTGATAAAGCTGGAACCGCAGTTTTTTTGGACAACGGCTCCCAAAGTGGAACTTTTACAAAAACCCTCCAACTCTGTTTCAGCGGGAGGAAACACACCTTTTCTCAAACGTGGAACGTCCCGCGGGAAGGTCCCAAGACCGATTCTTGACTCTTTGTCATTTTCCTGGCAGGCGCTTGTTTCCTGCAGCTTAATGCCGGAGGATCTCACGTTCAACCCCTCGGAGGCTCCACAGCACATCATGGCTTCATGCACAGGTCTGTTTATCTAAACAAGAAGCCATTCCTCCTCCTCCTCATCCTCCCGCCTTAACCCTCGGTGTCTTGTCCTGCTGCCACAGCGCATTCCTAAATACGTGTTAAATCCATCGGCCGTGCTTGGCGTGGCGGCGCGCGCGCTCTCCTCGCTGCGATGGTGGAGTTGTTTCACTGCATAGATCTCATTACTTAAAACCCTCAGCACTGAAACAGAAGGTCAGGGATCAGCAAATCCTCACTTCTGGCCAGGCTTATGATTCCATTCTGATGCAATTTTGCCTCTCCAATTCCCTGATTATCACACTCCTGCCCGCCAATTTGAGATCTCATCTGTTGAAGTTCAGACGCATTCACTGCGCTTCACTTTTCACCGAGATCTGGCACCGACAAACCGCTCCGCCACCCACTTCTCCTCAACAATTGATAGCTTTCTTTGCTTATTTTTTTTTTTTTGTCTTCCTACTGCTTGCACAGCTCTCACTGACACACTTTGAACGAGGAAGCTCCATCTGAGAAAGGGACCCGTTAAGCATTTTGTGTTTTGTTTCATGAGGAGAAAAGCGTTAACTCTAACATCCAGGCGTAAAAATACCTCACAATCAAAGCTGGCCTCAGCAAGGAGCCGCGCCGTTCTCCGGTTGTTCTGCTTCCAGTTGTTTACCACCTTGAATTTATTTCACTAATAATACATGGGATCTCTCTAAGCAACACCCGTGCCTGGAGCTGCGATTTAATTTGATGCCTCACGCTGAGGTGACGAAGATCATTTTAATTTGTCCGACGTAAATTTCATTTTTCATCGTGTTGAGGTAACCTTTGGGAGACTCAAGCAATTAAATATTGATAACAGGGAAGGTAAATGTGAGCAAAATTTAAAAAAAAAATGGTCTAAAATAGTGTTTCCCAGCTCGGAGTCCAGGACCTTTAGAGAGTTTGTTAAAATTATATTTGGACATGTCAAATAAAAACCGTCTAATATGCTGTTTAAAACCTGAAGCGCAAGCATTGTGCTTTCCATGTTGCTGAGAGTTTGGGTGTTCACTAGATAGTTTTAATACAGAGAAATCCAATGAGGTGACGGCAACCATTTTTTTGAGACAATCTCAGAAATTCCATTGACAAAAGGTTTGTGTCTACTGTTTTGCATCTCAATAAACACAACATATACTGGCAGTAAAAGTCCTGAGAAGAATGGCTGAAATTGTAAAGTATTACAGGCCGGGTTTACGCGACAAAGTTTCAAGTGAAACCTGTCATTCAAAATTGAGTTTGACTTTCTATTCATTAAAGTTTTGCGTTTACACAGCAATGACCTTGGGAGTCATTGTCAGAAAGGCACGCAAAACGCGACAAAAGTTTTCCATTTAGTAACAATAACAAACGCTGAGCTCGAGTAAGCATTAGTCACTGTTGATCATGTGGTCGAGTTCGGGTTAGGCATTACAGCGCTGGAAAGAGCCACACCCACCAGTTTGACATTCTGCTCCCATAAAGACAAAACGACATGAATAAATCACTAAAAATGACTTTTTTTTTCTTTTAGAGAGGACAACAACCAAAGTTGTTACAAAAGGTGCATCAGTCTGCAGATGGATGATAATGTAACATGAATTTCTCATGCAACGATGTTTATAGTCCCAACTCAGCATGTTAAGACACACATAACTTATCTACTTACTGTATTTTTTAGGATGTAAAACTTAAAATAATCTTAATAAATGAATAAAACTCATTCATTAAGCCGCCATAAAGTAAATATGCTTTGATAGTAAATGTATAGAAGTGTGTTTTAAATACTTAATAAAGTAGATGTAATTTCATGTACGTTCCATTGTATTATTTCAGTTGTTTGAAACCCAGTTTGGGTAAATAGAACTTTCTGATCGATAGCGGCGTGACACTCTAGAGTCACAGGGGCCCCAAACATGGCTGTAAATCCGATTACTTGCGGGACGAACACCCAGAGGGACATTTTGATCTCCAACCCTGGAAAGGAGCCACTTTGAAATGTTGCGCTCTAACACAATAACGTCACTGTCAATTGAATCCAAATGAAGTCAATTACACGGCGCGCACAAAAAGAAAGGCCGTAAACAGGCACACATGGTCCCCGCACGCAAATCTAATGCATATCCCGGAAGCCATTCCAACAATCCCGTAATTTCATCACAAAAAGTAGCATCCGGCGGCGCGTAATTAGCCGTCTCCGAGGTGACAAATGCGGCGGCAACGAGACAAACAGGTGGCCGATCTGATTATGACGGCGTCAAGGTGGAAGGGGAAGCCGCACGGGCTCGCAGCTATTCTCCAAGGTGGAGCATGATTTATAGAGGACCGAAAGAAGAGGAATTAGTCCAGATATACAGCATGAAGAGGATGGAAAGGCTGAGGACAGGGGTCCTCGACCTCCATGACCAAAAGAGCCATTTTCAAGATTTTCCACCAAATGAAATTAGCCTGGAGCCGTAAAACATGCTAATTATCTTGAATGAAGAAAAGAACTTCTAAAAAAAAATTGCTATACATACAAAAAGTGTTAAAGGTACAATTTAGATATAATTGAATACATTTTGAGCTGTTCTGGGTCTTGTTAAAGTGTAATGAAATGTAATGTATTATCAAGCTTGAGCCATTTTATGTATCTTGACTATTTTAGCCACTTTAGCTGTTTATAAACACTCATTTTTCTATTGGTTAGTGCAGTTTTAGCTATACAAGCTATTTTCCTTTTTGTCTTCCTTTTTACCTTTTTCCTATTTTCCACTTTTCCTTAATATTTATTATTTTCATCTTTTTTATCCTTGCTTTCCCCCCATTTTTCTTCTTTTTCAGTTTGATTTCTTTTTTATCTTTCTTTACCCATTTTTCTTCTTTTTTTCCCATTTTTCTTCTCTTTTTTTAATCTTTTGCTTTGTGCCCCTTCTTTCTTGTTTATTCTTTCTTTTCTTTCCCCCATGCTCTGGCAGACTCCCCTGTTTTACCTTCTTTAGCTAATTTGCAGCCTGGAAATTCTGCAATTTTTGGGGGGAAAATCTGTGTGGATCGCAAATGAAATGAATAGGAAAACAAATGTTTCCTTACGTTACATGTTCTGAAAGCTTCATGGAGCCGCTACAGAAGAGCCGAAGAGCCACATGTGGCTCCATAGCAGCAGGTTGCAGACCCCTGGTCTAGAACTTAGCATAGCTTAGTAGAGAAGTTAAAGATTTACATAGTTCTTGCTCACTTTGAGACTTTGCAACTCCTCCAACTACAAGCATATTCGAGTTTAAGCTGCTGTTTATCGACAATAAAAATTGCATCATGCATAAATGCAACTTTAATGTTGCCCATTATCCCACAACCTGATTCCCTTTGATGCAACCGTTCTCAGGGACCCTTTAAAGGGAGCTGCTTAGTGAGAGCTGTAAAGATTCAAGGGTGAATAATGTCCCGACTCGCCTTATCAGAGTCTGACACGCGAGCTGACAAAGTATTACCATAACAAGCTGCAGTGCATTTTCATGACTTTGCAGATTTGTTCGTGTCAGCAAAACAAAATATGGTTGCAACAACAGGCGCACCCCTGATCTGAAGACATTAAAGGGGAAAAGAAAAGCGAGGAGAACAATGCCAGGGAGCCTTTGAAAGTGCATTCATTATGCATCCGCTGTTAGCAACACATATCGCTCACTCTTCAACAATAAGGTCACAAAAGCCTGAAGAAAAACACAATTTGTTTGCTGGTCTGATGCTGGTCTGATGCTGGTCTGATGCTGGTCTCAAAGGTTTGAAAGCAAATATGTGCTAGTCTGCAGCCCATGCTGGTTTATGCTGATTTAGGACGTGTATTGTATTGTCACTATTCTTTGCTGGTTTCTGTAATTCTATTCTGGTTTCTGGAGGTCTATGCTGGTCTAATGCTGGCTTAAGTTTGTCTGATGTGGATCCATGCTGGACTGATGCTGGTTCAGGTTGGTCAAAGCTGTTTATCTTGATTTGTGCTGGTCTAATGCTGATTTTTCATGGCGCAACGATTAATCCATGTTGGTTCGGTTCTGGTTTATGCTGTTCTATGTTAGTTTTTGTAAGTCTATGTTGAACTGATGCCGGTTTATACAGGTTTACGTTGGTCTGATGCTGGTTTATGGTGGTGTTTTGCTGATGTCTGCTGTTGGTCAATGCTGTATTACGTTTGCCAAAGCTGGTTTTCACTGGAGTATTACTGTTCTTTGTTGTTCTGATGTTGATCCATGCTGGTTTGATGTTCTATGTTGGTTTCTGTAGATCTGTAGGTTTGGGTTAGACAAAGCAGGTTTATCCTGTTTTATAATGGTCTATGCTCGTGTTATTTACATGAAGCTGCTCTCTACTGGTTTTAGGCTTATTGGTGCTGGTCTGGTTCCATCCTATGCTAATTAACCAATCTATACTAGTCTATGTTGGCAAGGTTGGTCCAATGATGATCTTGGTTGGTCTGATGCTTGTCTGAATAGATCTAATGTTGGTTATTTAAATGTTTATGCTTGATGCTGGTTCATTTCTGTTTATGATAGTGAAGTATTTTTCTACCCTGAGCAGTAATTGTCTGTGCTGGTCTGATACAGATCTTTTCTGGTGTTGCTCCAGCTGAATCAACACAAAAACTAGCATCCAAACAGCAGGCACTGTGTTTTTATGTTGGTAAGCTGGAGGCATATTAAAAAGGAAATTATGCTGGGTTGTTGTTTTTTCTTTTTTTTAACGCAGGTGAAACAGACTCTGAGATCCAATTTTAGAACAAAGGCCTTTTCCAGCAACACTACTTTAAAAAAACTAAAAAATTAATTTTATTTACTGTATCAGGAAAACAATTTAACAGCTTTTACAAGGTAATGTTTGGGGAGAAATGTGTGGCATTAATAGATGCACCTGTTAATCATCATTTCATAGACGTCCAAAACAAAAACAAAAAAAGAGGGAGAGAGACAGGAAGCCTCTTCCCCTACGAGACAAAATTCAAGAGTCATGCCAAGTACTTGCAAATGCGGTCTGAGCCCCTCGGTAGTGATCCTTTAAGCTGCTATCAGCACAAATACAACAGAAAGCCACTGCTTTACATTTTCATTGATTGAAGATTAACTTTTCTTGTGATTAAAAACCTGCTTCCAAAGACAAGTGCCTTGGCTCGGCTATTAGGCAGTATCTTACCTTCGGCTCCTCCACAACACCCGCCCGCCCGCCCCCACCTCCCCGTTACTGTCAGCAAATCTGATATCACAGCTTCATGGCGCAGCTAATCAGCTACTCACAACAGTCCTGAGTGGAGACGCTGCAGCCTCTGCAGCTGCAGAGGAAGCTGTTCTGTACAGTATGTTACAGTTATTTGAGAGATCAATAAACGGCTGTCACACATGTTTAACCTCCATCAGGACAAATAGAGAGACAAACATGAGCTCCCAATAATGAGCATCACTCGGTCCATGTTGGTATTTTTGGCCTTTTTACACTCAAAAAGTCCTCAATGTGAAGATTTACAAGCACAAAAGCTATTAAATTGTCTCATTGGCCTTTAGCTTCACCTTTTGTGATTGAATTTCCTTTAAGTGACTATCGGGTCCAATATCTAGCACGAACAGTGAGATCATTTATTTCTCAGATCTCATCTGATATAACTCCACCTCCCACCAGAAAAACACAACCATGTTTAAAATGGATGCCAATAAAATCATTTTAATTGCAGGTATGCTGAACAGCCATGACCTCACTCATGCTTCCTCAAATTGTATGTAACTGTAGTATACCTGTGTCTTTTCGGCTGATTATTTTTATAGGGACAAATCCTTGCAACTTGCACAATAAATCTACAGAGACCAGGTATCGAACACAGATGGAGACAACCTGATGAAATTAGGTTCAAATTATTCAGATGTCGAACGAGGGAAGAGTGGAAAGAATCATAATCTTAATCGCTTAAAATTAAGAGTGTTGATCGCTTTGCTTTAATGTATTTTATTTCTTTGTAAAGCACAGTGGATTTTTTTGGTGTCTGAATGGTGCCCTATAAATAAATTTCCCTCTCCTGAAAAATAACATAATACTAAAATATAATCCATTATTATTTGTAATGAGAATTAAAACATTTTTTTTTAAGTTTTGTCCTCGGGGTCAATGGCCCACATGGTTACTATGGCAATACTCCCCTCTCACTTCCAACTACCGAAACCTTAAAAGAATCCTTACATTTCCCAAATTGCAAATACGTCAAAAACAAACCATTATAAACACTGCAAATGATTTGACATGTTTTAAATCCCACTGTGCATTCGATCCATTAACAGAAGCTCAAAGTATTTGCATCCAGAACACACAGGCTCAGCTTCTACAGACTGTATATGTGGACACAATATCATGTTTAGCCCTGTTATGATATGCACAAACCTTAATTTGTGCATATTTACTAATTTCACTCTGCAAGTGGCTCCAATCCACTAAGAAAATGTTAAATATTTAGAAGATTGATTTAAAAAAAACAACAACACATTTCTCAAGTGCAGCAGATAAAACAACACTGAGAGTTGATTACCTCATTGCGAACACCCAAGCCTCAAAGGTCAGGGTGAACTTGTAAAATCATACATATTGCAAGAGTTCTATAAGTTTTTGGGACATTTCCCTGTATTTTGAATCATTAAAACTGGCGACGTGTTGAGATTGTACATGTAGATTGTAGTCATTCTTTGGTTTTGTGAAAATATAGACATTTTCATCACATATACTCCAAAAAAACAAAGAAAAACTTTTGGTGTTTAAATTTAAAGGTTATTATAGCAGGATTTTAGCAGTTGGGCCCATTCAAGATGAAGTGGGGCTGTGGTTTTGACACCCCTGCTTTAGTAAGTCAGGGCTTTCGTCTAGTCACATGACTCACAGGAAGTAAGAACACGTTGGAGGGAAAACATCAAAGGTGAAGAACAACATGTTCATTTGGCTTCTGTTCGTTTTACTCGAAACCCTCTCAAACAAATGCTTTTTTCCTTTCGAGGTCACCGTGTGCCTGCTTGTTTTTCCACAGCGGATTAGTTAATGAAACATTAGAATACGGAGATGATTTATATAACCACGCAGGAGGAATTGCAACAGTTAGCAGATGGAATATGATGTGAAATATGTTTGCCGGCGTGTACAAACAGCTCACAGTGCTCAGCTGCGCGTTTGCTTCATTTTGTTGTTGTTGTTTTTTTCTTTTTCTTTTCCATGAATAGAAGAAACACTGAAGTGATCCCGGCGATGCGGTGCACTTCTGGTGAAAGGATGAAGCAGTTAATGCATCTGTAATATATGCAGTCCATTTTATAGTAAGCTGGGGAATTAGCTGATAGCTTGGAACAGAAATTGCAGGTATAAGCAGAACAGGCAGAAAATTAACGTGGCCATTCTGGTCTTTGGCCGATCAGCCAAGATCATCCCACATTTTCTTTTTAATGCACTGAGGTTGAGAACTAAAAGGGAAATAAGAGTAGAGAAAAAGGACAGGAATGCTATTTTCCATTTTTAATGGATCATATGCAGGTTTTCTTTTGATCACTGGACCCTGGGCTGCCTGCTCTCCTGTAATGTGTATTTATTAGAGGTCCTTCAGTTCACATTTTAATCTTTATGAAACATAAAAATAATTAGAAACAAGCAAAGTTCGGCGGTACCAGGGAGAGGAAGCCGGAAAGCCTTTCTTCCGTGTTCAGATTTATTACCTGCATATCATCGCTCATGAATTAAACATTACTCCACATTTGGAGGCAATTTTATCAATTTAGAGATTATGGCTTTGTTAAAATTCTCTAACTGAGCCTATAAAACAGCCACTTTGGATGCCTGGTACGGGCGGCGTACAGACGCAGTCCTTCTGTCACTTTGCAATATTCAGGTAAATGTATAATAAAGATTAATGCCCTGCATGGGAATAAAAGCCGGAGACTTTTAGAATGGCAGCAAATCATAATGACGTGCAGTGTTTCCACTTTCTGCGCTTCCATCCCAGCATGCACCGGGGCGCCGCTCGCTGACGCAGCGTTATGACCGTGAAAGCCAGTCGTTTCAAACAATCTACGAGCAACTGGGAAGAAAGAAATGTCCCATATCAGAGTGGGAAAAAAGACTTGACTTGCCATAACTTCAGAAAAACACGCGGCTCCAAACCCAATCGAGGACTTTCCTTCTGGGAGCCGTCTCTCCGTCTTTGTGGGAATAACTGGAAATGTTGAAAAAGTCCAAATGAAAAAATAAATCCACACGGTGGTAGCCTGTGCCTTTTGAGTGAGCTGGACGTCCTCTATTCGTCCTCAGATTCCGGTGTTTCGGCCTACTAGCCAAGCGTGTCCACTATTTGGTTAAACAGTATCGTCATCATTTTTCCAGCCATTAAAATACTTGCATCTTGGCTCAAATGATCATAAGATACTTAGATAAACTTGTTCTTAGTTTGTTCGTGTGTTTCCAAAATGCGTGTTACTCTCTGCGTTCCCTTCAGCTCATCAGCAAGTTCTAAACAGGAAGAAGGGTTCTATAACCCTTTTTATGAGGAACTGAATGGAACGTACCAAGTGCGGCAGAGATTAGAGGGGAGCACAAATTGTGTTACCGGTTGTTATGTCTTTAATTTCCCTGGATTTCTGTTATTTTAGGACTTTGGTGAAACTGTAGGATGGTAATGAGAAGCTGTTATGGGTGAATTACTTTAGTGAGTGTATTTGTTGCACCTCAAAGTGAAGAGGATTAATCTTGTTTATGGATTGGTCGCATGGGAGGGGCAACAGGTAACGCCTGCTGCCTGCCTGAAGGCTGATAAGAGTTGAGTTTTTGTAAGAGCATTGCGCTTGGTCTTAATTACTGGCCATTGTTCGGAGCTGAGTTTTGGTTATTTTTCATCCTTTTTGAGTAATTTGTGAGTTATCTATATCCTCTTTATTATTGTTTGTGTTTTTTTTTTGTCATCATGCAATACAACCTGAGATCTTTATGTGAACCTCTGGGCAGCACTGTAAATAGATGCACTCCTGCCTCGCCATGTGCGCCGTGTCCACCACTCGGCCAGCCATCACACAAGTCACCATGACTCTACATAAACCTTGGAAAAACGTCTCTCTGACTTTAGTAAAAAACAACATATTTTGCATTGACAAGTGATTGGAAAAACAAAATGCACTTGAACGCTGCCAAACTTAGAACTTTCAACCGGGGAGGTTGTATATTTTAAAGAGCTCGGGGAAGCAAAACAATCAGCGCTCAAAGTAATTGTTGTGCATCTTGGTGATGCATTTTTATAATAAGCAATTTACGTCGCTGTTAAAGGTTTGATAAGTAAACATATTGATTAAACAAGTGACTCCAACTGTTTTCCCATTTCCAAGTAGTTTTGTTCACCGGGAATACTGAAAGTTGTGATCTCCAAGTGTTAAAAATACACATAGTCAAACTCATGGTTTTCTTGAATTAATCTATATTGTCTCTAATACTGTGGACCTTCTTCTCTCATTTCACTGACCACAGTGAAGCCAAATGCTGGCGGACACACCCACTCCCACCAAACAAAAGCACTGGGAAGTTACTCTAAATTCTAGAGTCTACAGATGACTTTCTGTTACCTCACACAGCCCGGGTAACAGTAAGATGGTGATGAAAACTGTTCTCGTCACCACTCACACTTTCTGAAAAGTCTTCTGTATGCCTTTTCCTTTTTGCTGAAAGCCAGGACTTCCAAATGCAATTGTGTTGTGTGTATGGAAGCATATGCATAATGACAATAATATGATTCTGAAAGTGTCTTATTCTGATTTCTTTTGCTTACGCAAATCTAATTTCAAACACCTCAGATCACACAAAGCATTGGATCACACCTCAAGGGGGTCTCCGGGTTTGGTACCACAAGTTTGAACCATCAAAATCAACCACTTGTATTTCTCAAGGCGCAATGTGTACTACTAGTTGTGTCCTTTTTTGGTTTGTTTTAAATCCCAACCCATTTTCCTTGTATGGCTCCCACACCGACGACCTGTCTTCTAAGTCATTACCGACAAGCCTCAGACTCCTCCGTGATTTACTGCAGAATCCCTCCCACGGGGGTCTCCAGGTTTGGAACCAGAGGTGAAAACCATTGACAAAGAGGGTCTTCCTCTGTACAGAGATTATTTCAATTAATGAAGACGGAGCAGTAAATGGTTTAATGTAATTGTAGGTGTAGAGTCATTAGAAATACACGGTGGGACATTATCCGACCCCTGTGTAATCAATTTAAGGAGAAACATCTCATTAGGGGCCAGCAGCGGCGCCACTGATCTCCATACAACAGCTGGCAAGGGCACCATAAAGGGGCCACCACGGCTGATGCTTCTCGCATTAACTTTCAACTTATGGATACTGTGGCTCTTCTCCAGCGATATCTCCGGCCCACCGTTATGACTGCCAAGGTCATATCTGATGAAAACATGATGAAGCAGCAGTTTATCTTTCCACTTTTTTCCTCCTTTCCTTCCCCCCTCTCTCTCTCTCTCTCTCGCTTCATATCTTCCCCTCTTACCAGTCTCCCTCCTCTCCACCTTTCAGTCCCTGCTCTCCTGGCACAGAGTTATTGAACAGTGGGGGACCGCCGAGTTTTAATTACAAGCAGATCCGCAGAGTTAATTGAACATAGTGCGAGCCCTAATTTCACTTTGCAGCAAATCAAGATGTTAGTTATGTAAATTCAGCGCTGTCCCACTGGGGGACCGGGGGACTTCTGCCAGACGCCAAAGTCATCCTGTCCCTCCCTCCCCGGCTCCAAGCTGCTGCCTCTGCAACTTACCTGAAGGACTTTTATTAGAATGGCCTCTTGAAGACTCTTCATATACTCACCGTTTCCAGCACGGCAGCAGTAAAGCGTGGGACTTTTAATACAATGGCAAACCACCACGACGCCAACAAAAACTGAACCACAACACCTGTTCTTTTAATAGAGAAAAATATGAAGAAGTCTCCAATGAAGTGAACAAAATCTGTCATCTCTCCCCCTGGCCTGTTTCAATTTTTAAAAAAGTGTGTGCTCCAATGAAGCGAATCAGAAATCAAACCCTATATAGTGTCATCAGGGGTTTAGCCAATCAGAAATCAAGGTTGGCCCTTCCTTTGACCCTCCCACAATTTGGCAGCTCTGCTCTGGCACATGGCACCACCAGAGGAAGTACTTCCTCCTCTTCCCAAGATGGGCACGTGTGGGTGGAGCCAGTCCAGCAGATTCTGAATGCAGCTCATATGATCCAGTATTGAAATGGCTGAAATTAAGGAAAAGCTAGATTTGGGGCATAAGAAAATTTGAATAAAAGGTTTTTGGACCGAGGAGGCTTATGTGAAAGTGTTGAAAAGCTGTATAGTATGAACCCTTTAATGTGAAGTATACAACAAAAGCATTTTACTTTTAACATTCTGAATACCACCGTTTGCATACGATGTCACTCATGGTTTTACTCTTGGTTAAATGCCCACATAATGCATGCACACTGATCGCATAATCTATCTGTGTGCCTGCAATTTAGCACACTATGAAAAATATCTTTGTGAATCAGACTCTGGTTAGATTGAACGGTAAAGATAGAAGATCTCCTGAACGTTGTATATGATCTTGTCTTTCTGAACGTAGACAATGAAAATCCGTGCTGCGAGACTTCATACTCCCTCTCTGGGGCACCGAAGTCAGTATTGTTTAGATTGTACATACAGCGGCTTCAAAGGTTTATCAACTAATGGAGGCTTTGCGGCCATGAAGCTCCATCAAAAGAGCAACAGATCCCTTCTGGTTTTTGTGAGTGAAATGTGACGGCTGAGCCCACTGCAGGCCACACACATTGATTCCTTCGCCCAAAATCTGGCATTCATGTGCTGCAAATACACAGTGAAGACTGACAGCTGTGGAGAGCCAGCCCAAGCACGAACGCACGCCATCGAGCATTTTAATGAGATCAAATAGATTAGAAGGAATCCGTTACTGCTGACTGGGTGGTAACTGTAGCCTGCATCATACAGTCCTCTCAAACGTGCCAAGGGCTTGAGGGAACATGGGGGGGGGGGGGGGGGGATCCAATTTGTAAACAATATGATGCCATTAAATTCATCAGTGGGCAACATAAACCCAAATGTTACTGTGGTTCATGTTTGTCAGGGTGATTTGATTTCCAAAGCGATGATGAGGTCTAAAGGAGGAAGGATGTGCAAATGGAAAGCTCCCATTCTGAATGTAACAGGATAGAGCTGTTAAAGAGAAGAGTTGGGAGAGTTCCTTGTATGTGTTGATTGAATTAAACTCTCTGAGGGTTTGATTGGTCTGCTGACGTCCAAATAGCTTTTTTTTTTTAGGTCCTCTGACAGCGAGTGCACCCGTCCTGCTGCTTCTGCAGGGGCCTCATTCACTCTCTATAAGGTCTGTTTGCTCTGCGGGCCTCGTGGGAAATCCCATCCAGCCACAGGCAAGGCTGATAACAAAAGAAAATGGTCTCTCTCCCGCCGTCTCTCTCACTCCATCCACGCTCCTGTCTTATCTTAAATACCTTGAAGTGGATGGAGGCACTGGTTTGTTAGAAGCTGTCTGTGGAGCCCCAATGAGAGTGTGTGTGTGTGTGTGTGTGTGGGGGGGGGTGGGGGGGGGGGGGGGTGGGGGGGGGGCTCTCAGGGGCTGATAGGACCATAGCTGCCTACACATTCGACACAACATGGGGCGGTTTTACGCGGTCGGAGCTTGTGCATTTTTCATGTGCTGCAGAGAAATTGAGCTCAAATTCTATAAATATGAAAAAAAAGATGCTCAAAGAAGTGATGGAGGCGCTGAAAAAGTGAAGCAAGTTTCTCCTGTCGCTTCTGTTGTGGAGAAATCTCTCGGCCCCAAAAGATTTTTGAAGCAGGATTTGTGACATCTCTCGGATTTAGAAGAAGGAAAAAGTGTCTTTACCGCTGTCTGGCCACCACCAGGGGGCACTGGCCATGGCCAATGAGCATCAGAACTGGTGAATGGAGTCATAGAAGAAGACGGATCAGGTATTCCTTGAGTCCTTTCGTTGGTGACCAGTTGTGTGTGCCTGGTTTGCCTGAGCGCCAACAGAATCAATGTGGTGCTTTGGTTAATGTTCTGCTGGGAAACTTTGGGTCCTGCCATCGATGTGGAAGTTACGTGGACATAAAGCGCCTACCTAAGCAGGGTTACACAAAACATACATAACGTTCATCCTCTTCAGTATAATGCCCCCCTGACTGGAAACAAGTGTTGACTTGGCCTGATGGAGCTTTTGTAGGATGTGTTGGAATAACAAGTTTGATCCATGAAGGCTCCACTTTATCATTTCCAAGACTTAGAAGATCTGCAGCTAAAATCCTGTGTAGATACTAGAGACACCATCAGAGCTTTTGTGGACTCCATTCCTTGAAGGGTCAAAAAGGGAGACCTACACGATCTAAAGAGTTCAATAAAGGATCATTATGCCTTCAGTTTGTTATTAAGTATTCTCTTTTCTTCTGTTCAGGCAAGTTGACTGTTTTCAACATACCTTTGGTGACACTTCTGACAAAGACGGGAGAACACAGTCGAAACATGTAAACATGTCCGGACAGAGGAAAAGAGATGTGATATTATTATATAAGTTGGTCGCAATATCGTGGCTGCTTGTGGTCAGATTACCTGAGAGCCACAAAAATGTGTCACACATCAAGTCACAAAGACTTCAACCTTTGTTGGTCAGCTGACGAGAAGACGAGGTTCCTCCCCGTTCTGCTTCTACCTGCAGTTTCTGGTCCAGAAACAATATCTTTTCTCGAGGTTCTCGAGGAGTTGAAGGCATTTTAGAGACTAATAACAGTTGAAACGGTCACAGACTTAAAAAAATTATCTTGGATGTATTGACTGTGGATGTGATGGACAATGTCTGAAAAAAAAAGCTTGTTTCGTGTGTCTTCTTTGTCGTGGACACGTCGCAAACTGAGACACGGAAACTCTGAAAGATGAGAAACTCCTTTCGGAGGTATGAGAGAATAAATGTCATCCATTCTTCTCCTTTAGGTATAGTCATTCTTCTGTGACCCGACCGAGGATTGTGCCCGCGCTCTGTCGGGCTCTTTGTGAAAGCCAGGATAACTGAATGCAGCAGCAGGAGGGCTTGTGATCGGCAACGCGAAAAGCTCCTTCTCAAGTCCCCCTGAGAAGAAATGGCTGCCGCCGTCTCGCCCCGACTTCCACAATGAGTGTGTCGCATGGGCTCCTTCAGCCACATCGCTTTCCAAGACGAGACAGCGTGAGAGACTCGGGGAGAGGAGAGGGGGGAGTCAAAGGCGTAGTCGCGGCACTCACTTAAATGTCACACTGTCTGTTTAATTTGCATGTGGGAAGCGTCAGGACGGGAGTGACTGCCAACACACAGACAGGAAGGAGGCCGCCGATCTCCCGGAAGACTCCTGGCGACCCGTCGAGTGCAAACAGCAGAAAGTCGCGTGTTTAAAGTTGCAGTTTATCATTAAAGGAATATTCTACAGCTCTGGGAAGCCGCCGAGACGACCGTGTGCAGGTGCTTCATGCGGCGGTGCTTATTTTTCCCTCCTTTTCCCCGACGAATCGTCACTTCTGACACTAGTCAAGGAATCTCAGAATAATTCAGTGTTTTAAACTCGTGCGGATACTATTTAGTCTCACATCCATCATTCATGTTTCAGACAAATCGGTTGGCCCAGAAAAGATCTTAGAGAGAGAGAGAGAGAGAGAGAGAGCGAGATAGAGAGAGAGATTTTTTTTTTTTTTTTACCTCACTTTTGAACAAAAGACAGAGAAAAGAAGCGATTGCTGTAATAATTACAGGCGGTAAAATCAGAGCAAACAGGAGCCGGGTATCACAGGCAGCGAAGCAAAGTGTCGCCTGTGTTCTCTGGGAACGAGGAGCGGCCTCGGCACCGACAATGAAAAGCTGCCTCGCTCTTCGTCGCTGTCCTCCTCTCGCTTTACATTCACCCTTTTTCTCCCCCTCTCATCCCTACAGACTAATTATTTTCTGAAGATCCGACTCTGCTGAATTCCACTTGTCTTTCATTTCGCTTCCCAAGCACATCCATGGGTTGTTTTGTTTTTTTGTTAGTTTTTTTTGTTTTGTTTTGTTGGTTGCCTCAGGTTTGTTTATGATTCCTTCAGCTGCCGTCTGTTTACAAGGAAACAGGAAGCGCTTGGATGTACAATAGTCAGGTTGAAGGTGTGATCCACTAATTTGTTGGTTATTTTGTTCACACTGCAACATCCAGGCAAAGGGCCAGTGTTTTAAATCAGTGCTTCATGACGGAAAAGTTGATTTTACTGTTGCTTAATTGAAACCACAGCTTATAATACAACATTTTCAAGTAAGAAAACTGAAAACTTTCATTGTGTTTTGGGTGCCTGTTCACACAACGGCGGTTCTCAGAGTCACTGAAAACAGCTTTCGAGGTGAAACGTTTCGGAAATGCTCTGGAATTGGGAAAACAGAACTTTCCGAAACTCCGTCTCCATGGAAATGGGGAAACATAAATCTTCTATAGCCAAAGTAAATAATTAGTAAATATTAAATCCAGAGTGTCGTGACTCCCAGTCCATATTCTCCTGGGACTTGGTAGTTTTATTGTTGACAGTCAACATAATAGCGTCTCAATTTCAGTATCTATAAATACGTTTATCCAAGTAGTCCCTATTGTTAGTTTTTAGTGTATTGTTCTCTGTTTGCATGTATGGTTTCATTATAAAAACAACCAATAGTACCAACTCCTGTTTCCATGTAAACAGACATTGTTTTCAAAACATTACTGTGTAAATGCCAAACTTTTCTGAAACTAAAACACACAAAAAAATGGGATTTGACTTAGAACATTGTCCATGTAAAAGGGACCTGAGTGAGTGATTTCATAAAAAGTGATCACAAAATGCTTGTTATTCAAAAAACATCTGATATCCATCCGGCTCCATTCTTTGTATGTCGGTCTGGGCGCGCCCACTGCTGTTTGGCTTCACTAAGATGGTGCATCAGCCTTTCTTAGATGCTCAAATAGAAAAAGCGAAAAGATACTGTGACATGTCACTTGACAATGTTATCACAGCCAATTAGTGCAAAGAAATTAATCAGTAATCAATGATAAATTGAAGTCGTGCAGGGAAAAAAAAAAAAAAAACCCTGAAAAGTTTTTTCTTTCTTTGCTGCCACGCTGTCAACACTCCTCCCAAAAACACGATAAGCTCGGAGCCTCCAGCACACAAACACGTTTTATTTGGCTTATTCAAATCTCCAGACTTGGGTGGATTGTGGCTGACAAGACATATGTGTTTTCCTTCTTATGAGCCACACGTCTCTGGCTACATTCACACACACACACACACACACACACACACACACACACACACACACACACACACACACACACACACACACACACACACACACACACACACACACACACACACACACACACACACACACACACACACACACACACACACACACACACACACACACACACACACACACACACACACACACACGCTAATGATTGATAATGTTTTATTAATGCAAAATATTCTCTGCCACGGATCTAAACAAATTGTGGCAATTTAGTTCTCCCAACGCACAGTATCAATCACTCCTGCAGCGGAAGCGTCGTGCATCAACGTCATTTTTTACTCCAAAGGAGGTGCAAGAGGTCCTCAAGCAGCAGCTGCACGTTCTCTGCCAGGAGCGAATCAAAAGTTTTTCTCCTCCAAAGCCTGACAACAATTTCTGAATTGTTTACGCGCTAAATGATTTACTTGCAGACTAAAGCTTTAATTGCAGCACTTGTTTTCATATATCGTGAACAATTTATGAAGGCTGAGTTTGACATGAGGGAATGAGCGAAATGCAGGGTGTTTTATTCCGTGGGCCTAATGAGTAGCCAGTCAAAGACGAACAGCAAAGGAAGCCCCAGGGCACGCCGCACCGGGGGCTTTGTCTTTCTTTTCGCGCTCTGACATGGACGCGGTCTCATGCGGAAGTCTCAATTATCACAGAAAGGTGTGCATGATTTGGTATCAGCGCTGCTCACAGAGAGTTGGAGGAGGGTGGGGTTGACAATAAAAGCAACCGAGCGTGCCGAATATCTGTGTACAGTGTGCACCTTGTGTATAATTAGCGAGGCTCACGACGGGCCCGCCGCCACATGCAGCAGCATCGCATACACATGAAAGCAGTTTCCAGCAGGAGCCGGGACACAATTGTTGGCTTATTATTTTACAAATTTGTAGAAAACACGTATAACACATTAGATATGTGTAACAGTAAATTCAAGAGTTGTTTGATTTTTATGGCAGGTACATGCTTATGGAGCTTTATGATAAGATTGTAGCTACTGGGACATTTTCTAAGGGGGCGTTCACACTTGGCTGTTTGATCGGGACCAGAATTCACATCAGAAGGGAAGTCTGCTTCGTTTGGGGCATCTGTGAACGCTCCCCTGAGGCCTGATCCGGATCTAACAAGCAGACTCTGGTCCCTGTGAAAACATCTCTCACATAAAAATATGACTTGATATCTAATTATATGAAATAGTTAGATAACTTACTGAACTCATGTTTACTGGAGGAGGAGACTCATTAATCCTGAAGAAACTCAGCAACATTAAAGGTGTCTCATTGGAATGAGCATTAGCCTGCATCCACAGTGGCTGATTAGCATTAGTGTGCTAAATTAGCTGTTAGCTTCACTTTCTAAGAGCCATCTACAATAGATCTATGGACACCTTAGTTTTACTCAAGAAACAGTGTTTAGTTTAATAAAGTCACAAGTTAACTAGTAACTAGTCCCGCAACACACTTGTATAACACAAATCTGGTGTCACATCGTTATATCACCATTCACATTATACGTATTGCAAAAGACTGACTGAATAGAAATAAAATACATGGATTTTCACGGGTCCTGAGGATGTTGTCACGTCAGTTACAGAAATGTCACATCCACCGTCCCCAGCACGACGCACGCCCTGAATGCACCCTCTACTCTGTTTATGAGTTAATAGAAGTCTGAAAGTGTTGTTGATGGCAGCGAGAAAAGCTTCTGGCAGTCACCTGTGAGTGATGTCTGCCAGTCCGACCTTCACAGCTCGGCCTGCGCCTCGAGGAGGACGATGGGCGAATGGAAACAGGAGGTCCGGCTGACAGCTGAGAGGATCACTCACTCCGGACAGGTCATTGTTCATGTCGGAGGTTAAAAGGACAGAGGTCTGTCGGGGCTTTAGGAAGAAGCCTCGACTTTCTGACGGAGTTCCAGATTTGGATTAATCGTGCAGCTGCACAGCAGGGGGCAGGATAAAGAAAGGGAGGCTGGATTCTGGGTGTTTCATTAGTAAAATACAATTTCAGACTCTTTAAAAACTCCTATAGTGTATGTTCAAGAGGAAATCTAATCCTACTTTGACTTTGTCTGTGGATGTGGATATAGACTATGTAGGTCACTGTTCGAAAACTTTTAAGTTGGTATCTAAACTACTGCCTTCAAAGTGTGACAAAAACTAGTTCCATATGTCTGCTGGTAAATGGTGGAACTGTTATCAATGTAACACAAACTGTAGAAGCACAATTTAGTATCAAACAGACCTCAGACACCACCATAAATACCCGTAACCAAACTCTTGCAATTACCCTAATCAACACTTCAGTAAACATGGCGATCTTACCAGTGGCAGCTGGTGCTGTAGTACTCGATAGACCGTCTTAGTTGCGAGACCACATTGTTAAGGTCTTGGTATTGACTCGGTCATGGCCTTCTACAGTCATGGTCTTGGGTGGTCTCGCCAAACCCTCAAACGTCAAACCCTTGTCTTGCCTTGGGATTCTCTGGTCTTGATCTTTACTTGGTCGCAGCCCCTTAAAGTCTTGGTCTTGGTTTTAGGATTCTCTGGTCTTGATCTTAACATGGTCTCGGGCTAGGTGGTCTTTACTACAACAGCTAGAACAGCTAATTGTGACACACATGTCGACACACACAATAAAAGTTTGAAAAGCACATCTTCCGTTCCAATAGTCCAGCTATATACTAAATTACATATTTAATTAGATTAATGAGATTTATGATTTTGGTTCATTTCAATTCAGGCAAGTCATCTTGAGCCATCACTCACATTACCCTGAACGCATCATGTGTGCTCTTAATGGAATCAAGTGATCAATTAGACTTTGGTTTACGGGGGGGGGGGGGGGGACGCCTTGATCTGCGCCGCGCTCATTTGAGTAAGAAGCATCTGCCTCGGCGGCTAATTACGTCCCAAACTAATGCGAATCATGTATTATCATCGTC
Source organism: Lipophrys pholis (assembly GCF_963383615.2). NCBI lineage: Eukaryota > Metazoa > Chordata > Actinopteri > Blenniiformes > Blenniidae > Lipophrys > Lipophrys pholis. The sequence continues at coordinate 9,420,757 of NC_137628.1, forward strand.
TCTCCTCCGAGCTGAAAGAGGTTTAAAAACAATCCTCCTGTAATGAGCCGCGGTTTGGTAAAAAGATCAGGCTGTGAAAAGCTGCTTCCTTCATGTTAAAGCAGGACTGTGGTGAGCAGGAGCTCCGTCAGAACAAAGAGGGCGTCACGCTGCGCTTCACACCCACTTCCTGATTAAGAAACCGACAGTGTGGAAGCAAAAGGAAATACATTGCAAACATTTCAACAAGGAAACCACAGAAATACCATTATGAGCCTTTTCTGAGGGGTGCCCTTCGATTACATTGAATGAACAATCACAGAAAATATCTCCATCGCTCCCTGGTGGCTGGTGTCATTATAGCACCACCCCCCTCTATGTTAGCAAAGCAAACATGACTCGGAAAAAAGATCATTTCTGATTTGTCTTGTTAGCTTTTATTGATCAGTCTCAAAACAAACTGATCTTAAATATTTTTGAACAGAATCTGAATTCATCATTTTTCCTACGCTATCTTATTGTATTCATCTTTCATGAGAAACGTATTACCTATTTCAACTTTTATCTGGTTGTGGTTCTTAATTTCCAAATTTTTCTTATGTTTTAATAGAATATTATCATATTTTAGGTCTCAAAACCAAATTTAAATACATATTTATTAAATCACAATAATAATATACTACAAAAACCACATAGAATGTGAAATAGATATATAGTTTGCATGTCCCCCCTGTGGTGCGTGCGTTATGCTCATTCCTTAATGCCTCAGATCAAAATGACCCAACAGTTTCCGTTTGTTGGTTGAACTTTGAACGAACTGAATGGAGAACTTTATGACACAGGTTTGACTGGATTGATCTCTGCTATTATTTACTGTTATCAACTTTATGCTTCCTCTCTTCCACTTCCCACTACCTCTGTGGGTTTTCTACTCCAGCATGAGTCAACCTCTCACATAAAAACATCAGGAACCATCTTCCAGAGGAAGATCCTAAACTGAAGGGATTTTTTTGTTTTGTTTCCCAGCTTATTTATTTCTGTTCTGATCTCTGATATCGGCTCATCGATTACCTGAACTGCAGCAGATGATGCAACACAGACAACAATATGAGAAAGGAAGCAGCAACACTCCGGGCCTGATTCACTAAGATCCTGCTCAATGTGTGTTAAGTACATTGTGCTTTCAGTTTCAATTGGTTTAAAAGCTGATCAAGTCAAACAATGTCATGGGTGACATCACACGGAAGCAGGAGTATTCAGCTGAGGGTTCTGTCTGCCTTGAACTCTGTTTGCATAAGAACAATCTGATGGAAATTGTATCATTTCTTTTTGTTTCAATCGGAGGATCACAGTGAATTAATCTGAATCCATAGAGAATCCCTACCCCCTACCCGAACCAGGGTTTGAATCCCCACCTACAATCAGTCTCTCTAATCTTTTTCTGTTCTTCTATCCCCTCACCCCAACTGGAACGGTAGAAAGTCTCTACCTTTGAGCCTGGTTCTACCGGGCGTTTGGGGGTTCTATTAAATGTGAGTTTTTCTATGCTACTTTGTACTATGTTTGCTCTTGTAAAATTGTTGGTGTTTTTGGCAGTAAAAGTGCCTTGAGATGACTGTGCTGTGTTTGGCGGTATAGAAATAAAATTGAAATGAACTGAATATGGCATAAAAGGGAAGGCGGAAGACGATTGTTCATCAAGTCACAGCTTGGGATAGAAATGTTAAATGGATTTAACTTATAAAACACTTTTCGATCATTTCAGCAGCCCCCAAAGCGTTTTACATTGTTAATCACGTTCACCAATTCACACACACATCCACACACCAATGGAGGCAGCCACCATGCAGGGCAACTTGTCCATCCACTGTGAGCTATTTGGGGTCCAGTGTCTTGCTCAGGGACACTTCAACATGTGGACATAAAGGGAATAAAACCTTGAAACTATCTGAGAGACGACCTGCTTTACTCACTGAGCCACAGCCGCCCCAACAAAGAAAATCTTTCATAATAAAACTAACAAACAAAGGTTTTGGGAGGCCAGCTGAGGAAATGTCTCTCACTACAATAGTAGTATGTCTGCTAAAAGTTCATCTGATTTACAGCCACTTTACAAAAATGTTAACAGACAACAGAACGAACAAAATCATGACAACTCCAACATATTCAGAGGACCTAAATGGCATTGCATATTATACATTATATTGAATTTGCATAAACTTCCCCAAGTCTTTTGCATGGTTTGGAACATATCAATGGCGAAAAATGTGCTAAATCATTCTTGTGTTATTCTATGTGTCCTGTTAGCAGATCAGCTTCGACACGTGTGTGCGGGCAGTATCACAGGTCCACACGTTTTGATACATGCACACCTTTAACAGAACATGTGTGAAATGGATAACTTTGGGGGAAAAAAATCAATTCACAGGTCACCGAGGTTGAACGGCAGCAGCGAATCTGACGCAAAGGTGGAAACACTGAACCCGCAGTCGGATATAAGAAAGCTTCAATACGTGTTATTGTTTATTCACACACGGGGCGTATTAGAGTGGGTTCAGTGGAGAGGCTCAAAGTCAAGCTGCTGTTGTTTACCCGCCTCTAAATTTACCAACGAATGGCTGGATGTGAAGCAGACACACGGCGCTGCATCGGGCGACAGGCATGGAAACGGGGTAGATGGGGCTGAATGCAAATAGCATTAGAAAATACCAACGTCTATATTTATTGCAGGCATAAGAAGTGACAAGTGAACAGGGAGAAGAGAGGCGGAGAGAAGGCAGAGAGGAGCTTTCATCTGCCAGAGTGAGGGAGGACGAGGAGGAGGATGAGGAGGAGGAGGAGGAGGTGCAGCGTGTAGAAAGTTACCGCGGGTGTAACGCCGTCTCAAACTTACTTATGATGGAAAAGAAACTGTTTGGAGAATTGTGACTGTTTGTCATTGATCTGTTCGGGCTTGTCACGGGCTAGAGAAAAGTTTGGTCTCGCTGCAAAAGCAACAGCCAAACAAGTTGGTTAGCAGATTGAAATCCCGCTGTGGGCGACTGGACCTCAACCAGCTAGCAAAAAAAAAAAAAAAAAAGATAAAAAGATAAAAAGACAACCGGTTGGCAAGAAAAACCAGCCAAGCGAGATCAAACCACGTTAGAGCAACATAAAAACAGAGATTTACAAAGATAGAGGAAAGGTAACGAGTGAGGAGACGATGAAGACAATTATGTGAGCATCAGGGCTAAAGCGTTCCGTCACAACGTTAACTAGCAGCTAAACATCGATATCCACCGAGCCGCTGTGCTGCAGCTGCAGCGGCCACACAAATAATGACCACACGCAGAGAAATATCAGACGGTGTCTTCGGCTAATGTTCAGAATAGCTTTCTGATGATCTGATGAATCTGATCTGTGTTTATTGGTGGTGGGAGCTAGCAAAGGGCTAAACCAGCCTTTGACAGTGAATACATCAGTGGAGCTCGCTACGTGGACCAGTCCCGTTAGATCAAATATATTGAGAAGAAGAACCTGTTTGGGGTGATTCTTTAGCTGTAATCATAGAAAACACTAATCTGGCACCACTGATGGCGAGTGTTAAGAAATCAATTTTAAGTTTTGGGATAAGCTAAGTTAGCATGTGATGCTAATGACGGTGGTCACAATCTAAGAGTGAAAGCAGTGAAGGTCACTCAGAGGACAACTAGTAAAGGCCAATTCATACTCCCCAAGAAGAACGTTCTGACTTTCACACTTTGACAGGGGTTAAGTGAACAAATAATATAATTTTCTTCGCTCAGCTCCTTCTGTCAGAAGACATTTTGTTCTGCAGAGTCAGAAGAAAATTTTTTGGGGGGGGTTGATCCCTCTGTTATATTCATAAGAACAGCAACCGTCGGCCAGCTTGGTGCACTACCGAGTCCTCACGCTGCGTCACGTCACGCTGCGTCACGTCACGCTGCGTCACGTCACGTTGCGTCGCTGGCCGGCGCTCCATTGTGCGGGCCGGCACGTGTCCGCACACACTGGCTGATTCCGGAGCCCCTGTTCGCCGGAGTTATGGAACCTGCCGGTGTGTGCAGAACTACGGTGCGCCGGCCAGCGGCTCGAGACGCAACGTGATGCAACGCGCAACGATCGGACTTGGACCATGTCCAGACAAGGTGCGCCGGAGCACCGGGACACCGGAGTTGCTCTATGCCCCGGGCCCCGGTGTCTGTCCTCGCATCGCGTCCGCGATCTCTGCCCCAACACGGAAGTTGCAGCTGTCACATCCAGCGATGCGACACCGGCGCTGACCGGCTTTGTGCCACCGGAGTGGCTCCGGTGTCACTTCGCCAGGGCCACGTTCCCTCTCTCGGAACCAACACGGTAGTTGCGGCAGTCACGTCGCCGGTGACGCCGCGTGTCGTGCCGCGGGACCGGAGCCGACCAGGTTTGTGCCGTCAGGGCGCGCTCCGGTGCACTTAGCAGGGGTGACGTCACCGGTGTTTCGGAACCAACACGGAGGTTGCAGCTGCAGCTCTGTGGCTGCTAAAAAAAAAACAAGTGCAACGTGGAGGATGTAAAAAACAACAACAGAGGATTCATAAGTTCCTGATCTGTCGCCCCGGCTGAGACTACTGTTGCAAGGTCACATATCTGCGGAGCTCACAACCCCGCCTACATTTTAACCGTACTTCCTGCGGTGGAAAAGCTTTGGCTCTGGTTACGCTTTGCCGTACTGCTCCATACCGCTCCGTTCCATCCCTGCACTTCTTGGTGGAAACGAGGCTTAAATGTATATTTATTTTTGCTCCTAAAAGCATCCATTCACACAACCATTTCAACTCACTCCAGTAATTTTCCAGAAATGTGTTTTTATTATATTTTTAACTTTGAATCAGGCTCCTTTGGCTTTTAGTGTAATTTGGACACCGTTAAGTGCATTAAAGCCTGTGTGTGACCACGCGTTTAACTAACGCAGAGTAAAAAACCCCGCAGACAAGCAGGAGCCGAGCATTGACAGCAACCGAGCTGTAACGGCAACACTGACACAAATAATGGCTGCTCGCAGGGAAACTTATGGTATTGATGGCGAACGTTTGAAGTGTGAAGTGTTGCGAAAATAATTAGCGCAGAGGCCTTTTACAGAGGACTTTTTCAAAAATATGATATTTGGCCGCAACTGCAGCTCCAGTGTGAGATCAATATGGCCGGAATTAATGGGCAACTTAACAAGGCACTTAAAACCCTCTTAACAGGACAGATAAAAAGCCAGTGAACTTTGAAAGGTAATGAGCATTTTTTATCCGCACAAAGCTGCAGCCTTTATTAGCTGAAACAAATGGAGCGGACACTTAAATCAGACTCTAAAATTGACTTCTAAATAAATTACCGTGGCAGGAAAATACAACACAGGTCTTTTTCTGTTTAGTTAACAATGCAGCAGATCCTGAGGTGCAGATGTGAGTTTTTTTGTTTTTTTTTGTCCTTGTATCCTGAAACTTTTTCCCCCTGGAGCAGTCAAAGACTCCTCAAAGACAGAGATGATCTGAGACCATCAGCAGCTTCAGGCGGCGGCGGCGTGACGTTTGAGGAATGGAGTCCTAATTCATCATTAATCCTGTTTGTTGTGATGATAACAGTCAGGCAGCTCGCTGTCCATCAGATGGCATTACTCTGGGGAAATCAGGGACAACTATATCCACACAGCTCTTCACGTTTATCAGCACTTTCTTTGGACAGATCAACCTCTAGAGCCAGAACACAAGAGTTCTATTTACATACACACTGACACTGCGTCAGGCCAGATCTTTGTTAGGTTTGGAAGTGGCCAGTCGGCTAAATGATTAAATGTACCGCCCTTGTTTTTTTTTGGTTTTTTTGCTGTTCTGTTAATGCTGTTTAAATATCACACAGCAGCCTGCCGCTAGTGGGAGCTAGAGAGTCGTCAGACAGTTAGTCCTTCCCCATGCAGCAGTACTCAAGTTTTAATCCAGCACAGTAGGAAATAAAAAGATGTTGTCTATAAAATTATAACAAGGCATATATATATATATATATATATATCGCAACGTCACATCAAACTCAAGCTATTGTCACTGCTCGCTAGCCAGGGTCAGGTGTACTGCAGGACACACTTGTAAAAGAGATTAAGAGATTATTAATCTCAATGTGGCTCTCCTGAATAAATAAAGGCTTAAAAAAAATAAACTACATTTAGTTCAATTAGATTCATTATATCTTCGCTTTGTTCAAATGTATTCTTCTTTCATTTTTTCAGGCAAGCAGATTTTCAAACCATATCTTTGACACGTTTCCACGACGACCTGTCACTTTTGACAGATGGGTCACGTCTCAGTAATGCCAACGGATAAAAGACATGCGACACCACCAGATGATGTTTCTGATAGAGATGGAAGGACGCCGTCGAAACACCTCAGAGGAATGTTCTGAAAACATCCCTGCCTGATGAAAGCAGAATACGTAGGGTCCGGTGAGTGGGACATCATTTACCCTGAGACGCTGTGATCCGGTTTGCGAAGATAACACAGTCCATCACCATAAGATCTGTTTCCTCGTCACTTGTTGAAAGTTTTCAGGAGCATCATTTTTTTCTAACACTGTATTAGTATGAGGTGAAATTCCTGCCTGAATTGACCCATTAGAGCAGCACATTAGAACAGCATGTGGGCGAGGATCTTGCTCAGGGACCCCCAGTGCATGTTTTTTGGGAAAACCCACAAACACAGGAGGAGAACATGCAAACTCCACACAGACAGAACAAAACATATTTGAACCCACGACCTTCTCGCTGTGAGACGAGAGCACTAACCATCGCACCACCGTGCGGCACCGGAGAAGTTTAAATTAAGGGTGCAAGGATGCTTAATGCTAAATTCTAACTTCCAGAGTACTGCAGGAAGCAAATAGCCTCAACGTGATACAGATGATGAAGATTGTCATTAAATAGATCCTGATACGTGCTCTGTTAAAAAATATATATATATAAATTCTGCTAAACTTCCCGAGAGTTTTCCCTCATCTAAACAACATTTCTGTTTCGTCGTCTGTTACATCTCTACTGTTCATCGGAACAATTGGTTGAATAAAGAAGTGGACTGTAAAAGGTTCTGGTCATTGGGAACTCCTAAATTTCTATTCACTTCACTCAACGATCCCACACCTTTTTTTTTTTTGGCAGCTTTCAGCACATTTTTGCACTTTTCTGGACTTTAATGCTTCTAGCTGCACCACATGAAGCTGCGCTTCTACCTGCTGAGCACCAAATGTCTGACAGTTGAAATTACTGAGAAAACAGCCGAGCAGAGATGAACATTTCCTTTAAGAAATCCAAAAAACGGAGCTTAAAGTCGAGCAATTGTTGGATTTATACAACTCCAAATAAATCCGCAATTTCTCACTCATGGGATTATTAAGGTTTAACTACATCTGATATAAACGCTTATGTGACAGAAATGTGGTTGATATATTTGATATAAATCTCATATACATAAAAATTACATTTGCGGTGAGATCAAAACTAATTTTCTGCCATTTAATTAGTATAGGTCGGAACCATATAGAATTAAATAAGAAAAAAAATGTTTTCTTACAATGCGAATTACAAGGCGATAAAACTTCACATTGAGATTCGGTATTTCATATTTTGGTCTCTGCTTGAACGATGTCCACTGATTGGATGATGAGATCATTCGTTCCATTGATGATTCAGAGTTTTGGGAAATTGCCAGATCATTGACTAATTGCCCTGTTGATTCAACACCTGTCTAAACCTACAAGAAATGAGTTTATTTTCACACACAGGCAAACTTCAGATAAATTTTTCTCTACTTCCAGTTCCTTTTTTTTTTTTTTTTTCCCTGAAGACAATTTGTTTCTTATACGGTATCGTTATGTCTGATTAGAGTTAAAACCATTCAGATGAAAGAGTAATGACTCTCACATCCGGTCTGAACGGTTCATAAAATGTGGATATAATGAGAGACAGAAAGTAGAAGTCTAGCGAAGGCCAAAAACTCTTTAAACCTCCTCACCTGCGCAAATAAAATATGAATGAACGTGATCATGCAATCGTCTCGGAAAAGGAAATAAAAAAAATAAAAAAAGCCTCGGTGTGGTTTCTGGTTTTGTTTCTGATCAAAGTGAAACGACATGGAGCTGATTGGGAAATAAACTGACTAACTGTGGATTATTATAGTGTTTTGATTATTTATTACAGCAAACTGAATCTAATAGAAAAGATGCAGCCATGGTCGCCGTACGACGTTCCTTTATTTTGTTGAATTCATAAAGGTCAAACAAGGAAAGGATGAATAAAATTGTGAAATGCAAAATGACACACTTTCAAATGTGCTAAAAGTCAGATTTTTTGCAATTAACTAACCAATAATTGTACCATTACATGATCAGATTTGTTTAATCAGCCCGAATACACACCTGACTCAATCCAAACATATTATCACAGGACAGTTGTAAACCTCACAAGCTCAGTTTGGTAATGTTAATAGATTTCTAATAAGATAATGCTCTTATTTGTTTTTACTGCACGGGGAAAGTGCAGCTATCTTAATGCTGTAAGTGGAAATTGAGTATTAAGACGACATGTGTAGACTAAAAAAAAGGAAAGTTAATCCGTTGTCCTCTCAGGCCTAAAGACCGTGTGATCGTTTGTGCATCAGTCCAGAATGTTAAAGAAGCTACCAAGGAAATATGCTAATGTCTTCCAGAGGAAAGCCCGACGATACGGCCCTTTAATGAGAAACAAGTCAATCTCATTTCTCAGGAAGCCAATCCAATTTTGAAGAACAGATTAATAGCTGACTTCATTAATTGACTCACACAGAGAGCAGTGAGGAGGACCCCACGAAAACATCATCTACATAATATTCATTCACTGGAGACACACCTACACCTCTCGGTTCAGCGGGTGATGCGGAGTCGACGAACGCCTCTGGATTGCTGATTCCTGACGGCGGCGACCAACTTTGTTTGGTAAATTATACCGCGCTGCAATGGGAGCTGCGCTCCCCAAAGCAGATGGCTCCTTTTGCTATAATCAGTGTGCTAAACACTGGGTAATACAAACTTTAATGAGTTCAATGCAAACTTTCTTCTCACTCACTCACAGCTGCTTCGCCTCAGAGTCACAAATCAATCCATTATTACAGGTGAAACAACAGCCGAGCGAGAGGGAGGCAACCGCGGTCATTAGCGCTGACAAATGGAAGGCCTGGGGATCCACGCTAATTCATCTGGAGCTTAATATTCTGCATCTGCGGCCAATAAGGATGGGGCTGTGGACCAATGGTGGAGACCCCGCGCCTCATTGAAATTCCTCGACCATTCATAAAGCAATTAGACAAATGGATAAGCAGCGTTCAGACTCACCTCGCAGGTGAAAAACTTTCTGAACGACGAGGGAGGCTTTCTGATCTGACAGCTGTTCCGCTGACATTTACTGTAAGAGAAGGTTTCGCACAACACTGAAGCCCTTTTGTCTTTTAATATGTGAAGTGAGATTGTGGAATATGTTGGAGGCGGAGCTCAGGCAGTGTCCAAATAGGAATCAGTTTCAAAAAACTGTACAAAGCAAAGGTGTTCACAAAGTACAGGGAGGACGGGCCGTACTCATCTATATTTCTATTTAGTGGGTTTTTTTTCTTATACATATATATATATATATATATATATATATATATAAGTTGTTTGTATGTGTTTTTATTGTATTTATTGTTTAGTTGTACCCACATGTCCAAAATAAACTTAAAAACAAAAGAAAAGTTAAATATTTTGCTGAAACATCGTGACCTCTTGTCGATCCAATTATGGAGGATGTTGGGGTGGATGGACGGACCATATGTTGATGTTTAAGGAAGACACAGAGGCTCTTTCAAAGCGTGACTGTGTGAGTGAAGGTGACACGTCGCGGAACATCGGTCGCACACACAATTTCAGGCAAAAGATAAGCAATCGCGACGATGCCTGTGATCGCGGCCTAAAATCTTTTGTTGTGTTGTTACAGTGTGAGGTGTCCATGGACAGTCAGCGTCACAATCGTTTAACAACAATTGTCACACATGACTCCCTCCCACGATCCAAATGTATGCGAGGTGTTTGCTTGATGGTGACCAGGTCCAGGTGTGACCTGTAGCAGCATCTGTGTCAAAACATGTCCAAACCTGCAGCGATTAGAATCAGTCACGGCTGGCTTGACAATCTCCAGATTTGGAAGAATCTTGTTAACATAAAATCGAGGTACAATGTGGCAATCCATGTTCTAGAACACATTTACAGTCATAGACTAACTTGGAACTGCATGGAAAGACACTTAAACAAAGATTTGAACCGGGGGATTTCTCATTGTGAGGTGGAATGCTTCACATCACACTGAGACTGAGCGGCCCTTTACAAATAATTTCCATAACATTCTCAGCAAAAGGTGCTCTGATAGGAACCTCAAGCTAACACGATTAAAAAATAATACTTTTACCTTATTAAAGGGTAAGTGAACCTCGAGCTACAGCCAAGTTGAAATCATCAGCAGGGATTAAAGATTGGTAACTTTCAGTACTTTTAAAGAGAAGGAAAATGTGGACATGTACAAGTTGGCCCCAAAAAGCAGGTAAAGTCCCACCAGGAAACAGTCTGAAACACACACACACACACACACACACACACACACACACACACACACACACACACACACACACACACACACACACACACACACACACACACACACACACACACACACACACACACACACACACACACACACACACACACACACACACACACACAGGCCCTCTCGTATTTTTTAAGTGAACAGGGATTTACACCCTCAGAAAAAAACCTCCATAACTCATCAGCTGTCTCCTCTGTGCGGCTCTGAAGCTCCGGGTTGAGGTTCCGCGGAGCTCCTGATTGTCCTGAGTCCTGCAGACACGCACGGAGCTGCAGCAGCAGCATCTCCGCGGCCTGAAGTGACAGATTTATCAGCAGCCGGGAAGCATTTTGGGGCTTCATTTAGTTTGATCCGGGCTCGCTGGGAGTCCACAAGGACAGAGGACGGACAAGTCTGCAACACATACAGAAGTACGCTCCGGCAGTACTTTTACTTTGAGAAAACTTTGCTTTGGGTTTGATTAAATGCCTCGTTAGAAATACGAACGCCGTCGCAATACACTCTCATTAACAATGGGAGTACGCAGACATTCATATGGATCGGTATTCTGGGAGACGACCGAGTCACAGGACAGCATGGACTGGCCATTGTTGTTATTGTCCATCTACTCTACGTTTTCTGTGGCTCTCCGTACCGTCGTCGTATAAAAGGACGTCGAAAAAGCAACAGATGTTTCACATTTCACCTAAAAACGTTGTTGCGTAAGCAGAGCCTAAGTTAAGTCAACAAATAATCATCCACAAATATTTACGTCTACGAATCCAAAATATTCCGGCCCTGTATGATTGAAGAATTGCTAAAAATCCAATTATTCAATATATATATTTATATATGGCAATGCAAAATAGTTTGATTTATTTTTTAGAGTTTATTTTCATTAGTCTCAGATCTGAAATCAGCATTCTGATGGACGGACGGACTTACGGACAGATACCTAATAGCATATAATTAGACTAGAATACAAACATAAGAATCATCAGCACAATACAGAAAAAGTACATTTAACTAAAAAACGATCTTCACCTGACATCATCCACAGCAATAAATTCCCTTTTCCACCTGAATGCATCGCTATAAAACCAAAAGAACATTTTCTTCCTGATACTTCCATGCTTTAATCTCAACTGCATATTTAATGTCTGATTCTTTTTTTTCTTTTTTTCAGTCCCGCTGGAGTATTTTTACAGATTCTGAAACCTTCCTTCACCAGTGTGCGAGGAAAACCACGAGCAATTACCCAAATAACATCTCTGTGATAGTGTTATTTTCTATATTTAAACTCTGCAGGACGTCTCCGGGTCGAGATTACAGGCTGGAAAACGACTCCGGTGGGAGAGAGCGGGTCTCTGGACCTTTCAGAATCTCCACAGTACACTTACTGCAACTCGTAGCCAGGCCCATAAATAATGAACTGTTTCTTTAAATACGATAGCTTTATGAATATATTAAAATGATGAAGGGAGCGTGTTGGCAGAAATCTCAGCTATTTCATATATACTACACCCACAATCATATTTAATGAATGTGGCCAGAATATAAAAATAGAATATACAATTAGAAAAAGAACTGAGCTAAAGTTAGGCCGTTTTTTTTAGTTTTCTTTTATTTCAGGGAACCCGGAACGATTCCATTCTAAAGGTGGTCAGTGAAGGCATCACGTCCTCTCCGTGGGACTCGAACCAAAGTCCTCGCAGATGACTCGGCAGACTCTCAAAGGAAATTCGGTATTATTACACGCCGAGCAGCCAAACATTTGTCTGATGAGCTTTTTCAGCGCGCCGATGACAAACCGTGCCGCATAATTTGTTGTAATTATGCAGAGTAATGCAATTCTTCACGAGGCTCTGTTCTCTGCAGCCTTTTGATAGGAAAAACAAACCCGGAGAGGATTCAGCTTCAGTCTGTGTGGGCCAGCTGTTCCGCGGGATAACAAACTGCCTCCATTCACGCTCACGCCGAGACGCCTTATTTGATTTGTCTTCACTCGTAAACACAGACAAATCACATTTGATGCTACGAACCTCTTCAAAAGGTCCTCGGCCAGCCCGCTGCGAGCGCCACCAACGCCTGCTTTTACCAAGTGGATGGGAAAACCTGTTCTAAGTAACAACACAGTCACTGCTTTTAGCAGGAAGTGAGCGTGAACTTGTTGCATTCAGTGCACATGACAAAATGACTGACGTACCTTGAGATAACGTCCAGATTATAGAGCATCTTCCTCCCGCTAAATGATGTAACATCCAGATTATAGAGCATCTTCCTCCCGCTAAATGATGTAACGTCCATATTATAGAGCATCTTCCTCCCGCTAAATGACGTAACGTCCAGAGTATAGAGCATCTTCCTCCCGCTAAATGACGTAACTCCAGATTATAAACCATCTTCCTCCTGCTAAATCTCGTAATGTCCAGATTATAGAGCATCTTCCTCCCGCTAAATGATGTAACGTCCAGATTATAGAGCATCTTCCTCCCGCTAAATGATGTAACGTCCAGATTATAGAGCATCTTCCTCCGGCTAAATGATGTGACGTCCAGATTATAGAGCATCTTCCTCCTGCTAAATGATGTAACGTCCAGAGTATAGAGCATCTTCCTCCCGCTAAATGATGTAACGTCCAGATTATAGAGCATCTTCCTCCTGCTAAATGATGTAACGTCCAGATTATAGAGCATCGTCCTCCTGCTAAATGATGTAACGTCCAGAGTATAGAGCATCTTCCTCCGGCTAAATGATGTAACGTCCAGATTATAGAGCATCTTCCTCCGGCTAAATGATGTGACGTCCAGATTATAGAGCATCTTCCTCCTGCTAAATGATGTAACGTCCAGAGTATAGAGCATCTTCCTCCCGCTAAATGATGTAACGTCTAGATTATAGAGCATCTTCCTCACGCTAAATGACGTAATTTCAGCTAACTTCCAGATTATAGAGCATCTTAATCCCATTAGTGACTCTCTGCTATGTCAGTCCGATGGGTATTAAGGATTAAGTTTAATCTGCTGTTCAATTGAAACCTGTAACTATGGTGATTCGTGAATGTTTCAAGCTTTATTCCAAGAATCACTCACTCAGGCTAGAAACATGTCTCCACTGTTCCCACTCATCATGACCAATGAGGCACAGTTTAACCAGACCCATAATTGCTCTTCACATTACACACCAGCACAGTTAATTTGAGTTTTGTAGTATTTAGCAGGGTCAAACTCAACGTTTGCTCTTTTTTTTTTTGTATGTTTTTGTTTGAAAATCTGACTGTTTATTCAGGGCTGGGCAGACATTAGTGGAGTTTATTTCATTATAATGAGCCACATGAATGCGATTAGAGCACATATTAACATGTGTAAAAACAAAAACAAAAGTAGTTTAAAGAAGCTAAAACACAGAAAGAAAAAGACTTCAGAGGATCAAACGCGAAAAAACACAGAAATCAATGTGCCTTTAGATTTAAGGGTTTTATCAGCGACATGTCCTCTAGAAAAATGTAAATTAGTCATTAATCTCAGTGCGAGCTGGCACCAGAGGTCACACTGAGCTGAAGATTTATCTAATCTGCAAAACCCACAGGGAATTTTAGCAAACTTCACAAATTCAAAAAAAACAAATGGAATCATACATCTGATCTTCTGACCTTTATTTGTTTGAGTTTAGGTTGAACATCCACCTCCGACCTCCGACTGGACAAAACTTAACAGTGAAGAAAAACTGGTGGACACGCCCACTCTCACCAGCTTGAATGTAAAAAGTGTCTTTATCGCTTATTTTCTTTGATATTTGCAAATAGAAATAAAAAATATAGTTTAGCCTGCTCAAAAATAGATTAACCAGAAGTGGGTTTTTTTTAAATTGAACTTTTTTCAATTTCCTGCCCGTTTATATTTCGTGACAAATTTCATATCAGAAATAACTGTTAAATGTATGTATAAACTACTGGGACTACAGATGAAAGATGTTGGCTAATTCTGGCATATTTACAGGAATGTTTATTAATACACACTGTCCCTGAAATCAATCAATCAATCGTCTATCACTATGTAATCTATTACAACTTTATAGTTATATGCACATGTAGGACGGACACACACACACACACACACACACACACACACACACACACACACACACACACACACACACAAATATGACATAAACCCATAAATTCTTCTACTTACATCTCGTGATATAACCACAGATTAACTCACTTCCTTTTCCATACAATATTTTTCATACATTCTCACTTCTTACTTGTGGAGTGGAGTTACTCTTTAAGCGAGAAATGAGTAGTGAAGTATGTTTTCTAGTTTGCTGACATGTTTTTGTCAGAGCGCCACCTGATATAGATACAAAGACACGCCAGATCCATTTGTCGCTTAAGAAGTAACGCTATCTTCATGGTTTGATGTTCAGCGTCGTGAAGAGTCCATGTTGCCGAATCAACAGGTGTTTGATGGATCCAAAGACTCCAGTCGGCTCCGTATCGCCTCTACGCACTCGCCCGATAGCCCGACACGTTAAATGACATCTGCGTGAAAACCAGCGTTCCTTTTCATCATTACGCGACCCGACGAAACATTTATTCCTCATTTTCACCGTGACGGTGTGAGAGAAATGGTTTCCACTCCATAAATGAAAGGAGCATGCTTTCATTCCTTCGAGTTTAAGGAAACTCAACGAGGGCAGAAAAACTCCAACAGTGTGAAACTAAAGTTGATATGTGAGTTTTCCTCATGAGCCAATGACGTGTAAACGCTGTTTATCTAACCTGCAGCTCAGATTGTGCTGCGTCACGCTCCGTTTCCCTCCCCGACAAACTGAGGCGGCTCTCGTTTTTATCGGGGACCTTTAATAAAGCAATAATTCTGTTAATATTTTACAAGCCGCCTTCCCTTGGGCCCGCAGTATATTAGAGCGTGACGCGGTAAATGTTCTTCATGCTGATTTAATTCGAGTTTTCGTAATTCCAATGAAGATGCTCGTCACTCTTGCAAAAGAGAGCGATAAAAAAAGAAAAAGAGAAAAAAAAGAGTGGTTTCTGAAGCGAGCTGTGGCGCAACATTAATCTTCCCCCCACGAAACGAGGAGGGGTGAAGTGGAATTACAAATTACAATATGGTGCGGATCAGAGTGCTGAAACTCCTACCTGTTTGATGTAATGACTGCACACTATGACTGATGGATACGCACAACCTGGCCTCTCGTCTGGGTGCTGACGGGCCGGACAGAGTAAAAAATGCCACTGACATTATGAAGAGAGTTATGGTGCTCCGGGTGGGGGTGGGCTGGGGGTGGGGGTGGGGGGTAAGAGAGAAGCACGACGGCGCTGAACACTGCATCAGTGCAAACATGGCGTTCAAATGACTGGATCACACACACACACACACACACACACACACACACACACACACACACACGCGCGCGCACACACACACACACACACACACACACACGCACGCACACGCACAAAACTAACAGGAGCAAGCGGAAAGAAAAGACACAGATGTTTGTCCAATTTGCAGCGAAATAGATTTTGATTACAAGTTGTTGATTCGTCGTTTTGTCTGATTTCTCCATTTGTCTGAGTGCGAATAAAAAGCGAAGTCGCTCTCGTCACGCCGACTCTCGGACCACTGCAGCCAACTACAGATTAAGAAATCATGATAAAAAAAAAAAGACACAACAATGTCAGACTTGTTTATTCAGAGGCCACATTCAGCAAACTCAATAATCATACAGCAACTATAGAAAACTATAAATAATCATAAATCCACATTTTTCATTTTGTTACTTTCAGTGTGAAGAAGTACGAGTGCGTTCGGGGAAGTACACATCTTAAAACTTTTTTTTTTTTTCCACACAAAACTTAGTGAAATCAACTTCTTGTTTTTGTAACATAAGTGCGATTACTTAAACGCCAATGAAATCGCACAAATGCCCCGTTGACACAACGTTTTACGTAGAAACGAATAGTTCTAGTCTCAGAAACGTTTCACGTTTACACGCCAATGATTTGAAAATGTCGATTGACACAGCAATAGCAGGGATACTGAAAATGATGCATTTTCAAGTTGTGCCACTAGGGGGTGCTCTTTTCTTTTTTTTGTAATCGAACCACGGTGCACATGTGCAGTAGCAGCATTTCAGAAAAAATTTGTTTTGCTTATTTACAGAGTTTCAGAAAAGTTCCAAGCCCATCGCTGGTAACAGTGAAATGCTGCCATAAAATATGCTTTGCCATGATTGGCTGAGGCAGGAAAGGGGCGTGGCTTTAGCCGGTGAGCCTGACTAAAGTGTATTAGCCTGTTTTTGTCTGAGCGAAACTCCAAAGCTCTGATTAGGCGTTTAGGTAAACCTGACTTTTGCGTAGTGACGTGTTCGTCCTGCAGAGGGCACATGAGGTGAAATGCAGTTTTGGGAGTGATTAGAATCTTTTGAAGATGTCGATCTTTCAGCTGCTTTAATTAATCCAAATATTACCTGAAAACCAAATGGAGCGAATGGAAGTATCCAGTCTCCGGAGGAGAGAGAAGTTCAGCTTCTGTGGAGAAGTTTGACGCCAGCTGCCCTCTTTCCTGCCTCGTCCTCCACAAATCCCCTGCTGTGCGCCGTGTTCACTGCGTGCAGGCGTGTCGGGCGTCGCGTCGCCCTGCGACACTCCGGTTGGAGTTTACCGCTTCATAATTGCAGCCAAGCAGCATCAGCTGGGTGACGGAGGGCTGAGATGGAGAGCCTTTAATGCATAATTCAAAGCGCATGCTTCCATATCGCTCGACTTTGCGAAAAAGTTGTCACTTAAATGTGTCGGGCCAAGCTGTCCGCAACGTAATTAAAGTCTGGTGCAGGTGAGGCGAAGTGAGCGGAAACTGCAGCGTTCGTTTCCTCCCGCAAGCCTCCCCACCCCACCCCACTCGACGGAGGCTCGTTTACTGTGTTCACAGGTTTGCTGCACAAGCGCACAGTGTGGATCTGCCCATCCATCTGGACGCCCCCAAACGGGGACACGGGTTTGCAGTGGCGAGCACCACGAGCAGGAGAAGGGAAACTCTATTAACCCATTTGGAGAAGTTCCTCCTCTCCTCGCACAGATTCCAATCCAGTCCGCCTCTCTCACCCTCGAGGCGGCGGCTGCCCCTTCTGTTCGTGAGAAGGCTTCGCCACAAATATCTAAAGAGTAAACAAGTCATAGACGGGACCATGAAACCCCGATACCTCCAGCTGTTATGTTAAGTTGAAGTCAACCACTAACCTGAGCCTCTTGACAATATGAGACATAATATTGTTGAGACCCACAGACCATAAAAAGCTTCCAGTGCTCCGATCGCTCTGAAAGGAAGACATATGAAGGAAAAACTGAGCTGAGATCTTAAACGGGTGTTTTTAGAGTGAGAGCTTTGCACGGAGGCTTATCCCTCCACATCATACACAGATTTGTAGTGGTACAAATGTGTGTTGATTGCATGATTACGGTGAAACCGGCAAATTATGTCTTATTGTTACAGCTAATATGAACGTCAGAGTCAACGAGCCCTTTCCATGTTTTATTTTTACAAGAACATTTGTTTTCTAACGTCTTCTTGCAAATACTGTGAATTTACTTTTGTTTGCTTTCATCAAGATTCTCTGATCCTTGTCCAAGTGGCTGCATGGCCCAGTCCGGGGTGTCCAACCTAATCCAGGTCCTGCAGGGCCTCATTATTGTTTGGGTTTTTTTGTTTTTTAACAAGCTTATCGATGACACCCTTATTGGATTCAGGTATGCTGGAGCAGGGAGACGCCTCAGGCCCCATTAACAGGACGACATTTTGAAGTGAAAATGCAAAACCTTTGTTGTGTTTAGGGTGACCGTTGACAAAGGGCTGCTCGGAGCCTCTGAAGGCACAACTTTGTGAAAATGGCCGTTTGAAAGAGCTTCCTCTCCGTCTCCATGGAAACAGGGAAAACGTAGCTTTCTGACATTGTTCTCAAAATTGTAATTGCTAAATTTTTCTTAAAATGAAAATGCAAAAATGACGTGTGTTCATTCAAAATATTGTGAACGTGGCGTTTGTCTCACACTTTAAAAACATCTGCGTGAGCCCAACCACCAGATGTGCAATCAGAGCTTTACGAAACAAAGCTTGCACGACCTTTCTTCGCCTCGAGCACAGATTTACTGGCGTTTCGGGAAGAATTAGCACGCCTTCCCAAACTCTGAGAAATCAGCGATGCAGCGGAGGAAGCACGCGGCCTTATCGAGGAGGCAGCATTCGCATCAAAGCAAGACAATGTCGGCGAGCGTACATGCTGAAGGCTGCAGGACGCCAACTAATGGAGTAGCTACATTACGGGCATTCTAATGTATTTTAGACCAGAATGCCTCGTTACCAAGGTTACCAATATCAAACGGCATTGTTTTGTTTATTAAAATGTTCAACCTCTTAAGGATTTATGAATAATTTAATTTGAAAATATGGAAACAATTAGAATGATACCAGTTAGTGGAAAGAAAAAAAAAAACGAATTAACATAATGATTTCAATTTTATATAAAAGAGTAATTATGCACACATTTTACCGTTGGGGCTCACTGGAGGTCACATTGGGTTGCATGCGTCTTGTGAATTATTACAAGCTTGACTGATTCATACGGACTATAATCAAATGTTAAAACAGTACATCATGTGAATGCATTCCATAGTATCTTTAATATACTACGTCTTCCGTGTAATATAGTCTTTAAAAGTTACCAACATCAACGCGTCAACTCGTCATTTTTGAACTGTCACATGTATTGTAGCACCAGATTCTTTCCGATAAACACAGAATATTCCCTGTTAATTGCTCGTTATATGTATAAGTGTCGGAGCAGTGCATGTATTAAGACACGACAATAAAACGGTTTGATTTCAGATTTTGAGGAGGAAGAAGGACAAGCTGACAGTGGAAATCTGGAAGCCTGCCCGCTCAGTGTATTATCTGCTCATACGCAAGTCTGTCGTCTTCGTTTACAGCCCCTGTGCTCATAAATATGCTCCAAAGACAGCCGGTAATATCCTGAATACCAAATTAGGGATGTGAGCATGCAACTACTTGCAACCATCATTTATCCTTCCCGATAAAGTGTTTTTTAAACAAACAATTCATTTCGATTCATCGTTAAGTCTTAAATTACTCTCCGTTAATGACGACTCCTAATTATACAGCCACATTCATTCCTGCAACATTAATTTATGGGGGTTAAAAGCCGCTCGTTCCGACATTGCTTTGGCTGGAGTCCCCCTCCCACTATGAGCTAAATATGTGGATATAGACAGGCAGAAATAGAGAAGGAGACTGAAGCCAACATTAATCACACAAATTAACAATTTCATGATTGATGCTAATGAAAAAAGTGCCTCCACTCTCCTCCACTGCGAATCCCATCAGCCAAGTTCAACAGCCGCACGCACGCCGGAGACGTCTTTTTTATCTGTGCCGTAATTACCCCTACGACTCCGGCACCGGGTCTGAGTTATGCTGGTTTGGATTACGACATCTGGATGTGTGAAGATCAAATTGTTGGAGGAGCAGAGCTGCAGCCAAATGTACCTGCTGGCCCACAGAAACACCACAACCACAGCCCAGAGTATTACAGCAAAAATTGTTTATAAAAAAAAAAAAAAACACGCATAGAAGGAAATAAAGATAGACTCATTGTCATCGAATGAAATTATGAGATTTGTAAACAGACTATCCCATCTACAGAACTCAGGAAAAATGGAAAATCAGTTTGAATCCATACAGAAAATGTTAGAATTTCTGAGAATTCTGAAATTTACCATCATTTTTGAATTTTTAAAGACAATATAATTTGTAAGAACCGCAAAATCTAGAGTTCACGCGGGTCAAAATACCAACCCGGCCTTTCTGTGTGGATTTTGCATGTTTTCTCATGGATGGATGGATGGATGGATGGATGGATGGATGGGTGATAAGATATCTCCTCAGTCTTTACTCAGATTTTGACTTTGTGAAAAATTCAAACTTATATTTTAGTTTGGCTCCAATGTATGGAAGACTTCGTCCACCAACAAGTTGAACTCTACATTTTCTTTGGTGGGAAAATGTTAATTGTCCCTTCAAGTAAAAGGTCTAAAGCACAAAAACCTTCATTTAAATGCTCCTTGTTTACATGTAATGTCACTCTTGGTGTTTATTCAGTCGAATCACCAGCAAAACACGAGGAAAACTTCATGGAAGATCTTTGAGGATCCGGGTCCATTACGAGCATTATATAAGGATTTCAGGTCATTTCATGTGAATAAGACTGTCAAACAAAAGGAGTCAGTCATGCTTAAACTGTAACAAGTCCACTGAATGAATTTTACAGCAATCCAAAGAGAAATCGATCACATTTTGAAGGATGATTGTGGTCCACAGATCCTTTTAAGACCGCCGTCAAAACGGATTAGATGTCTTCTGCAGGGTTAAACTGTTTAATATCCAAGTATTTCAATGAGCGCTCTAAAAAGGATTAAACACTTCTCCGGATCCGGTTTCCATATAGATCTTGGATTATTCGATCTGACGACAATGAACGCACCACTGAGCTCTCGTTACTCCAGCAATTAAACCCGGCACAGCGCCGGTAGACGCAGCACGGCTCCACCTCTCATCTGACAGTGAAGTTCTCACTTTTCTCCATGTATATTCCTTTTTTTTTTTTTTTTTTTTTTTTTATATAACTCTCAGATCAACTCATCAGTGCAGTAAAGAGGGATCAAACAGGCTAGAATTTGCTTGAGGTGCGAATGTTGGAAAAAAAAGTCCTTTCGACTGAGGTTTACGGTAATAAGACCTCCACTTGAACTACGCGGGGCTCCCCAAGCCCCCCGGGCGAGGAGGTAAAAACACGAGGAAATCTCATTAGGCACAATACGTCTCCTGCGCGACTGCCCCATCACAATGTGGAGCTGTAGCAATCCCAGCAGTCGGGTTTAAGGACACAAAAAAAGAAAGAAAAGTAGCAAACTGAAGAAACAAAGACATCCGGCTCGCCTCGATGTGCCTCGGTGGCACCGAAACCAAAGCCTTCAAATACAAGAAAGAAGAAGGAGAAAAAAAAAAGAAAAAGAAAGAAAGCTGCCAAGCTGCAAATTTCCCACCATGAGATGAAGTAAAAGTGCTCGAACCAGCAATATTTTAGATTCCCAGGTGGAGGAACGGAAGCTCCTGCATACGAAGCACATACAAACAGAAAAAAAAAAGTCTCGTCAAGATAAGAAGGAAAAAAAAAAAAGTCTCTCCCAGATAAAAATAGCTTCAAACAAGTCGAGACTTTGTTCAGTTTCTGGCAGAGGGAAAGGAAAAAAAAAAACCTTTCCATGAGTCAACTCTCCTGCTAAAGAGATGCGGGATAACTATCTTCAAGGCCGGCTTCACCTTTATGGTGCAAAGGACGGATGAACTCATGTCCTTTAATGTTGTTTTTTTTAGACACACAAGAAAGAAACCTCATTGAATTTCTCAGTTTGATCAGTGGAATTCATTTATAAATCTCGAAAAAGCTGAATGAGGCTCACCTCTCCTCGGCACGGGTCCAAATGTAAGCACGAGCATGAGAGCCTGATTCACTAGAATCCTCCAGAAATCATGCTGAATTCCTCCGACGCTTCAAACGACTTTCACTCTTATGTGTTTCTGCAAGTCAACAACTGAGAATCTGTGGGTTTCGCATGAAAGAGACCATGTTTACACGGGGATGATCTGCGTCTTGTTTGCTTATTTGAATAATTTAACAGGGTACTGTGCCTTCACAGGGACAGAAATCTGAAGTTTAATGTGTCGTCCTCAAACATGTCAGGGCATTACACATCAATTCACAATAAAAGGAAGAAAAATGCGATCGCGAAGGCAAAAATTTTGAAAATATCTTTGAAAGTCGCACATAAAAGTCATGTGGGGGCCAGAAGAGGAAATGTCTCAGCAGCATCTCTGTTGAAGGAGCCGATTAACATGAACCCATTAAAACCAGATCATAGTCATAAAAACTTAGGAGTTAATGATTCACACAGTGCGGTCATCTGATCGCGTGAACGGGACTTGAAATCAACTGTACCCTCACCAAGCAAATGAAGCAATACGTTTAGTGACTAACGAAGTGATTTCAAGTAACAAAAACACTTTTCTGAAAGTGTCTTGAGCGGCACAAAAGTTCCCAATTGTGTCGTCGTCACGATATCACCGTGGCAAAATGGCAGGATTTCAATTATGTGAGAAAAAAAGTGCAATGAATTCACAAAAAACGTGTGATTATCTAAAGAATTATAAAGGAAAAAATCAATAAGAAAGAAAAATACATAATTGTTTTATTTCATTGCAAAACATATGAGCACTGAACACTGAACAGCAGGTTCTGATCTCAAATAACTCGAATGTGAACTACGTTTCTCAGTCAGGTAGTACACTCGTGCTCATATTTGTTTGCGGAGACGAGTATTTTCATTGAACTTGTTTTTAAGAATCACACTTGCTGAGATGTCTTGATTTATTTCTCTCTCGAAATCATCACTCTTGCCTTCATTACAGATCCACATATGGTTCTCGTCGACTCGCCAGATCTCCGCCAAAACTGCGGAATCACTTAAAAACGACCTTCATTTCCCAGTTCCCACTTTGTCCGGGCCAAATCGTACCCGGGCCAAATAGACGGTTTACACTCGGGTGGAAGTGCCAAAAAGCTGAAGGATGGCCAGGAAGCCAGTGACAAAGTGAATTTAAGAGGTTCTTGGGGTTGTTGGTTGCCCTGTTTTCTCTGAAGCTGCAGCGCCAAACGTTTACAGCTCGTCGCCGAGGAGACTTGTGGACCCGAGACCCCGCGTCACATCAAAACAGGATCAACGCTTCGGCGATGCGTGATTAATTCCAAAAGTCCTAAGTGGAGTCATCAGAGGAAAAGAGGTTCCAGGCACTTCAGCATTTAACACCACTCTCTCTCTCTCTCTCTCTCTCTCTCTTTCTCTCCCTCTCTCTCTCTCCCTCTCTCTCTCTCTCTCCCTCTCTCTCTCTCCTCTCTGAACATTATTGTCCGGTTCCTCCAGGAAGTGAAAGGAGAACTCAGGCTTCGTCCACGGTGGAAGTACCAACTCCGCTCAGCCCCTTAATGTAAAGACTACCTGCGCTCAATGTGTCAGACATTATTTGAATAACAAATCAGTAAATGTCAGAGTCGCATCAAATAAAAACCCGCGGCGCGTTCCATCATCGCTGTCTGCAGAGACGCGTTATGACTCTATGTCCCGGCGCTTCCTTTAAAATCACAAAAACATTTGTCTTACAACACGCCAGGTTTTTTTTTTTTTTCACATTGTGCACATGAATATTTTAGGAGTCGTCGCTTGTAAGTTTTTTAATCTGTGTTTGAATCTGTTTCCCTTTCCAATTACCCCGGCACACCTGCGAAGCTCATCTCCGTCTCCTCTCCCCGCCTCTTACGTAAGCGTGTTTTTTTTTTGGTTTTTTTTCCCAGGCAGTCTTGTGCATCTGGATACCCACACAGGGCAGAGAGGCATTGTCATTTTCATCAGCGATGCCTCTGTTTCTGCACCGCCCCTCTCTAACCTGATTCAGTCAACATCTGACAGCAGAGAGTGAGATGGAGGGAGAAACAGTGGAAGGAGGGAGATGTGAGGAAGTGCCCCCCACACAAAGCAAATACTGTTGCCGTCTGTTTCTCCGCCGCTCAGAAATGTGAGCGGTGCCATGTTGTGGGTACCGACTCTCTTTTCAGGGGGTGGACTTTTGGTGCAGCCAGAAAAACGGCTCATTTTCAAAGATGGTGGTTTTCGAGGAAACTCACTAAAATACACCGATCTACAGAATTATGAATGCATATTACTGCACGGTGGTGAAGTTGCTCCAAAATTTGTTCATTACAATGATATTAATGGAATTTTGGGGGGAAATTTGGGGGGAATTTACAGCCTTTTTAGAGGGATTTTATGAGGCAGATGAATGAATGTGTGAAGCTTACCCGGAGTTTCATAGACATTCATGTTAAGAAGAAGAAAAAAAAACGTAATTTTTCTTTTTCAGTTCATGTTTCATTGTTGTACAAGCTGTTGAATATTGTCTGTGATTGAACGGTGACACTGCAGATGTTGTGTAATGATTAGTGTATTTCTCTAAAGCTCTGTTTAAGAGAAGAATGGCAGTGAATGAGTTTCTTTAAGCTTAAATTTGTAGCTTGTCACTGAAAACATTTCCTACTTTAAAATATATGATGCACTTCACTATGGCCGGGGTGTGAATGTGCAGTAGCAGCGTCTCAGAAAAGTTGTTTTCCACCGTTTCCATGGTGCATTTTCAAAAAGTTCCACCTTGGGAGCTGTTTCCAAAAAGATCTGATCCTTATAGAGAGCCTCCTGTTCTGCTATGCTGTGAGGTTCACATGAAGGACCTGCAGCAGGTGGAGAGGGTGGCGGACCACATCATAAACTGAACTGCCTCCCCTCTGAGACATTAACACTGACCGACAACAGACGATCAGCTGTATAAAGTACTATAACCCACCGTGGGGCTCAGCTATTCCCCTCTGGAAGGGGATATAGAGGCTTTAAAAACACAACAAACCCGCTCTCACCTGAGATATTACAGATGCTTGAAAAAAATGATGAGACTAATCAAAAAAGAAATTGAATGCTTGTAATCTTCCTCTTAATTTAGTTTGTGTTTCGCTGCATCAGGCTCATTATCACAGACCGAAACCTCGCCATTAGAAAACAAGCGCGCTGCTATCAGAGCTCAGGATCTGCTCTTGCAGACAGATAACGTCGTATCAGCAGCTGGGGCGCGTGCAGCCTCCAGGACATTTCATGCGAGTCACCAACCGAGCGGCTTTTTTACAGACAAGCTGCACAGATAGGCTTGTACGGGCAGTCTCTTCTGCCGGTAACTTTGACCTTGTGTGGGTCTGCAGGAGGAGTGTGTGAGGGAGTGAATGGCCGGATCGCTCTGAGCTTCAGCTTCCCACAGCGCGCCGCGGCCATGCTGCACTGCAGTCTGTCACTTAACCATCGATCGCCCCTTTTCTTGAGTTACGGCAATCAAGCGCTCCGAGTGGAATTGAAAAAGAGCTACACAGCCGACGGTTTTGGAGAGTGAGTTGATGAATTTAAATCTGTCCTGATGGGCTGTATGGTGTGAAGAATAGCTGGCATTTCATTTTGAAGCGGCCGAAGAAGCTCCACACATCTGATGAACATTTATACTCGGGATGCGGGGATGGGTATCGGGTCCAATACGGCACGGCAAACTCTTACTAGCGCCTCAGAAAGTTCTCCGATACAACCGTGGCGAGTGCTACGTGACATCATCCGTCAGGAACGTCAGCAGCAGGTAGACAAGAGAGGATGAGCGATGTCAGCAGTTTGGAGATTCTTTAATATTAATGAGGAAGACAAACTTAAGACGGACTGTAAATTTATGTTCCGCCAGAATATCAAGAGGAGGTGAAAGATAGTTCATACAACACCCGCTACTTAATCACCAATGACATTTGGACCAGCAGAGTGAGCTCAATGTCGCCGAGGGGATCCAGGAGGATTTTACTCCTGAGCTGTGCTACATGCTACATGCTAAAGAGTTTCAGGGCTCACATACCAGTGACGCTCCAAGCTACACATGATAAAGGTACGACTGATCCACTCATTCACGCCAAGCTGGAACATTTGGCGGCACACAGCAACCTTGTTCCCTGGTTCTACATTCTGCAGTACACAGTCTGTAGATAGTCGCCACACACTGCCCTCTGCGTACTGTAATCGCCGTAGAATACCGGAGCCTTCAAGGCAGTTCGAGGTGAGCTTAGCCTCGACCCACGGGCTATGTGGAGGTGATTTGCAGCAGGTGGTTTGCGTATAGAGTATAAATTCGCAGCATTGAATAAGTACTCTTATTGGTACTCTGTATCTGCAAATAGCAAAACGTTAGTTCTCATCCTTTAAAACAGTGGTATCAGTGTATCCCTCATTCCTACAAAGGTAGGACCTGACATTATGAGCTTATATTGAAAGTAAGCTACAGTCCAATTCCACAATATGTGTTTATATATTAATTTCTCCATCCCTCTGTTGCTTGTAGCCGTGCATTTCTGTCATCTTCGTGGCCAGAGGTCTCCAGAAGGCTCGGGGGGAGGGCTGAGTGATGTAGCCCCATGGAAGGGCCATCTGGCCTGAGGAGCTCTACCTGACTTTGGCCCCTACACCGGGGCCACGGGCACCTGGCAAAGCTGGCAAGCCACTCCCTGGCAGTCTGCCCAGTGTGGAGAGATAGCACTTTGAGTCGGATGGGCCCACTCAGCGTGAAGGCCCTCTGGCTGGAAGGTTACCAAATGGAGCAAAGGAAGTTCAAAGGGCAGCGCTGCTGGAGCTTAATATGCATCTCATGCTCGCACGAACCGTGGCATCCAGGAAAGGGATGCTCCTCCGAGATTAAGCAGGCTCGCAGCTAAATGAACCCACAAATAACAGTTTTAGTGGTGATGGCCCTGAGGGGTCAGAGAACACAGAAGACTTGATTTACAGCAGTAAAAACCAAAGAAGAGAAGCTATTTCCACTGCTATAGAGCTTCATCTAAAGCAACTGGGAATTTAAGCCTGCATGTTCAGTGCAGAAAAATGTAATACTGCTGATATTCTACAGTGTTGACCTGTTTAATCCCATCTAAATCAAATATTTGTGTTTTTCTGGAAGATGTAAATCTGTTTGGGAGGATTTTTGGACAGAAATTTAACTTAAATGAAACATGTTTTTTTTTTTATAAAGTCAAAACAAAACGGTCACTACCAGCACAGTGGTTCCCAACATGAGGTCCAGTCATGCCTATAATGACTTTTATTTAAACTGACTAATGTTAAATGAGGGTGCATTTTCTTTATGTGCTCCCTTTTGTAGGAGATTTTGATATTTTGCTGTATACCTGCAGCAGACATGTCAGCCATGGAGATCCTACTGACCTCCTGTGAGGTTCTCGTGTACAGTGGAGAAAAGGAAGGACCTGCAGCAGGTGGAGCGATGGAACCAAACAAATCATGAACACACCACCAGGACCGAATGTCAAGATCCTTCAAAGAAGATACTAAAACAGCATGGCCCCAGAGCCTATGGTTAATGTCATTATAACATAAAAGTCCACCAGAATATTGTTTTTCCAGTCATTTATTGATGCGAAATTAATAAAATTTCATGACTGACTGGATTCAAAAATCCTGCAAGTAGTTTTGTAGACAATTTTACCAGTGAACAACCAGAAAAGCAGTCACAGTTTTAAAGACGTTAAAAATACAAAGAACAGAACAAAGCCATAAGAAAGTCACAATGAGTCTGACTATGGATGGCCAATTATTCCATATGTAACCAAGATGAAAATCAAACTACAAGGAAGAACAAAACAAAAATAAAGAACAGTATTGTAACTATATTATAGAAAATACAATATTGATAACATGAATATAACAGTAAATATGCTGAAACCAGAGTGATTGTACCTAAACATGTTGATGATGTACGATTGTTTATAGTGAATGATACACTTGATGTTTTAGGAAAGACGTTCAAAGGAGTGATCAGATTTACTGAATCCTGCAGCTTCCCGTGTCCTTGGCCTCCCACTAACTCCCACTAACTCCCACTAACTCCCACCTCCACACCACACCGCCAGGCAGGTGGGCAGTGGAAACCTAAAGAGCCCATCTCTGCCTCAACAGTACTGATAACAAGGAGTCAACGTCAAGGATATCGTCGATAACCCCAAGGAATGACTAAGGGATAAAAAACAGTGAGAAACAATAAAGATACAATATAGGAAGAAAAACAAGAAACGAAACAAAGAAAATAACTGAGAAGCTCAGATTGCGTTTTTCTTTTTAAAAAGACAAATGCAGCCGGAATGAAAGAGTTGGGCTTCTGCAGGCGGAGGAGAGCGACTTAAACTCTGATACTTCATGAAATCTGCAGTACGGAAACCATCACGTCATCCCACACAGCTGAACTCCAGCCTCGGCTTCCTGTGAGTCTGAAATGTATGACGTTTTGAGACGGCGGCCATGTTTTCTTTACCCCGAGCGGTGCGACGTCCAGGGTCAGCGGTGCGGCGGAGTCGTGCTTCATGAGGTCCTCGCTGCCCCCGGGAGTGACTCACTGCTCAGTGGATGAATTGATTAAATCTCTGTATGCTCGGTGTCCAACAGAAAGACCTGAAATACTAATGAGCCTCCGCCCGATGTGCCGAGACCCATTTATCCAATCTATCATGCTGCCATCTGCATCCCGCCACTGTGCATAACAACGACAACAAAAACCAACATTTCCTTTCATTCTAAAACCCCTCTGTGTTCCGGTATCTGGTTTTAGCTATTGCGTCTGACAATGGATGGATGAAAACATCTCTCTAGCATGCCAGTTAGCGGGATTTTACCAATAAGTAGTAGTTAGTAGACAGGACACCGAAAAAGAAACAATTTTTGCTTTAACCCTGCAAAATCAAATGTTATTGTGAATTTTTTTTTTTTTTCAATATAATGAAGACATACGCAATTTCTTCCTGTCACACAGTGCATATTCATGCCCGTGAATCATGAAGCAAAAAAGGATCTGATAAAAAGCCCCAAAAAATTACATAAAATACTGAAGAAACCTGAAAATAAAGACAAAAAAAAAAAAAAACTAAAGAGCACCAAACCGAAAAAAAAGATCCGATTCCTGGCACATCTTGCACTTCACAACCATATTCCATTCCATTTCCTTGACAAATTTCTACCTTTAAAGGTTCTGCACTTCATCACTAAAATGTAACCATGGACCAGAGTTTTTGTTTTTTTTCTCATTTTCAAAATGATTGGGCCATTAAAATGTCTGCAGGGGTACAGAAGTCTGAAAGTAAAAAGAAAGGTTTGAAACGGAAGAGAAACAGCTTTTTGTTTGTTTGCTACAGAAGCAGCAGCAGCTAATTGCGTGTAATGATTCCCTTAAATGGCCCATTTCAAAGCGAAATTACAAAGCACCTTCAATAGGGCAGATTAAATACACATTTTGTTGTGGAACGCTGAAGCAGGAATGGTTAATTTTAAGACAAGTGATGTCGTAGATGGGAATCTAAATGTCGCATTTAGTGGGTAAATACGCAGATTTCCTCTGGTGGAGATCAAAATTGGAGCAAAAAGAGCTTAGAAATTAAATCAAACGTTTATATTGGAAGCGGAATGAGTCATCATACTTCTGAAGCAGTTTAACAGGAAGAGCAATGGAGAGGAATTTATGTGTGAAAATACTTACTGTGAATATTTTCAGAGAATGATTTGACAGAGAACGGGAGGTAAATGCAGAACGAGGGAAGTGTATTGTTTATTTTATCGGGTCTTTCATTAGGGGCGTACATGACACAATCCTGGAAAATCCTCATTGATAAGGACCGGTGGGGTTGCCATCGACCTTCATCTTTCAGCTCTGTTTATTATTGAGTCAGATCTGGATATTCCCTGATGAGAGTTTGGAGACGTGGCGCTAATCAGATCCAGGAGTGTGCACGTGTAAACAGCCCACAGCCCTAATTCCTTCTCATTGATTTAAACTTCACGATAATGTCTTCATAACCACCCCCCCCCCCCCCCCCCCCCAAATCTATTAAGCCGATGCTCCCCATCATTATTGGAGAAGTTGAAGTGCAAGCGAGCTTCCAGAGGCGTCCTCCCTCTCCCTGCCTGCCTGCCTGGGAGCCATTAATAGCAGAAGGAAGTTTTTGAAATATGATGTACTCCTCTCCCTGGCTCCGGTGTCAACAGCCTTCCTCTGCCACTCTCTAATGGGCTGTGATGGCTTGGATGATGCCTTCAAGAGCTGTGACACGAGGAGCCGGGCCGATCAAAGCAGCAGCCAACAGATACATGCTAATTCACATGCTAATGACAGGGCTGAGGTAAATGTGTTTAGACACCAGCAGATGTGGCAGCTACTGTACCTCCAGATGTCTTTATCCGTCCCTGGTGTGTTTTTTTCAAGGATGACGGTATACACAGATGGGGCCTGCCAAAAAGCACAAAGTATCTTCTTTTGCTAGCAAACTATTCCTGCTTTCATGAAGCTTGTGGACGTCAAAAGGACCAATTGGATTTTGCTAGGAATCACGGACGTCAAACGTGCAGCCTGAGGGCCAAATCTGACTCGCAAGAGGGCTCAATCTGGCTCACCGGAGGACCTTGAAAAGATGTTAAATACATGAAATGACATTGAGGGCAACTTTTCAATGCCTGTAACTGCTTTTCATAATTTGTCCACCAGTGAATAGCAGGTTTATTGCTAGTGAAATAGCATTAGCATCACGGTCACATACATGCCCAATGAAGACTGCTGAAATCCTGTGTTTTTCAAAAGCGACCACGTTGTTCTGGCAAGCTTTACCAAAGAATACAAAGAAATATTTTGTTTTCTAAAGAGAATTTCTGGTTGTTTGGAATAGATTCAAATGTGAAGATATGTTTTTAGATATGTTGTTTTTCCAGTTAAAAAAAGTTAAAATTTTGATCTTGAGTGTGTTTATTGATGATGATGATGATGATGATGATGATGATGATGATGATGATGATGATGATGATGATGATGATGATGATGATGATGATGATGATGATGATGATGATGATGATGATGATGATGATGATGATGATGCTATTCTAACCGTGAACTACATGGGTTTGAGAGCCAAGGGTTCTTCTTTGAACCACCGTTAATGACCACTGAAGACCGGAAGCTAGAGCTGCAGGTTTGTAGATCATCTCATACAGTCATTGTCAAATTCTTAATTTTTCTGCTCCTAACATCAACTTGGAGGTAAGAATGTGCTGCTGGTCTATCCCTCCCACTCACAGGTCACACGCGAAGCACATTTTCACTTCACCTGGTCATAATATTTTGGCTGGTCTTTGCTTATCACACATAACTTCACACCTGTACATGACATGGCTGTCTCATTTTGTGAGACGGCGGCCATTTGCTCGTGACTGTGCTGCAATTTAATTTAGATTTTGCAGAGTTCTACTTCATAAATCCTCGTTATTGTCACCGCTCCGTTATTCAGTCCCTTAACCGCAAGCTCATCAATTACCTTCGGTCATAAAAGTAAAAGAAAACGGAGCATCAGGACAGCTCGTGGAGTGTTATACTCTGAAGGCGCAGCATTATTTCTACCTCCACATGCCACACGGTGATAATATTTAGACAGGGTTAATGGGGTTGCAGTACAGATCCATCAAATGGCACTTCAGCAGGTGTTGACACAAGTGGTCCGCAAATCATTCGGATGAAAAACTGTCAACAATGGAGTGCAGAATGACTCAGAAGGGAGGTCACGGGTGGTTCGCTGCTTTTGACCCCTCAAACCTCCTAACTGGCACCTTTGCATGAGAGCCACTTGATCTGAGAGTCAAAAAGGACATAATGATACATCATGAACCGGCAATTTTTCCAAACATAATGTGCCTTCCAGTACACAGCACTCAATAAATCTCAGTTCGAGTCTCATTTCCTTTTAGAAAACTTGTGACGCTCACCCCCTAAATGGATGACTTCCTCCAACAGAAACTGGTGACGTTGGTTAAATTCCTTGTTGTTTCTATTGTATCAGTGCAAGAAGCTTCCAGGTTGAAGCCTGCCGGATCTTAGATTGTAGAGACTTCATGTTCTCACTGCGTCTGTATTGATTTTTATCAAAGTATTCCAGCACTGTCCCACATTCCAAACACCAAGGCCTTGTTTATGAGACATTAAAAATGTAAATGGATCATTTTGGCTTTTCTCTTTCTAAAAACGTTCGCATTTACACTGCAACATTTTGAAAACAACGTCAATTTCAACAGAAACGCTGAAAGCGATTGTGTTCTCATGTAGGGCCGTGAGTTGGCGCTGGTGTTTGTTCAATGCACTGAAACGTATATTATTGCATTTAAGTCAGCCATTTATCAATGATTGCAATATCTTGAGATCTAAAAGATGGAGGTAAAAGTGGTGGCTAGACCAACACTCACACCTCCAATTGACCCTACGCGCATATGAGATTCCCCAAAATGTCAAAAGTAAGGAAAAATTATGTGATGTCGAGTGTTGTGTAAGTCTGGCCCCAGTGTAAAATTACTCTCACATTGTTATCTCAACTTTCCTTTATGAAGTGCTGCAGAGCCGGCTTCATAACAAAGGCTTGCTAATTGGTGTCATCTCCATGCAACTCGGCTCCACTGCAGAGAACCCAGAACACTGTTTTCTGTTCCCAGCACAGATCCGTAAATAAGCGAGGCTGGAAAGCCGAGTGAAAACAGCCCAGGGTCTGTAAGTCCATCTGACAGTGTTAGCTCTCAGAGCTCCTGCTACCTGCTGCAAGATGCTAAACCACAGAAGGTGATGAGAGTGTCAGGTGGGTTTTTTTTTTTTTCTTTCTCAGCAGTCAACAGCATCCTGACGCTCAGCTGCGGTGGAACTCTGCAATCTGCAGGGAGCGACGATTACAGCCGCTCCCGAGACTCCCCCTCCGTCTGCGCGCTACCCTTCCGTCAACAAACATCATAATTACAGGATTAGCTTTGAGTGTCTGTTTTAGACTGTAGTGCGTACTCTGACTTTCACACTTCCAATTAGAATTCATTGTTTTGATTTGCGACATTATGTGCCTCCACCGAGAAGATGCGTTTAGCTATTACTCACACATGAGGAATCAGAGCTTTCAATGCCACATGGTGGATTAATCTACCTGCTTCATACACAGATCAACCACATTGTGACTACTGAATGCTGACAGCAAGTTCAGCATTCAGTCTTCAACACTGATTTTAGAGGCAGAAAAACATTTTAAAGATTCAAGAGATTTTGAACTGGATCAGAGAATCTCCAAGGCCGGAGCTCTTCTTGGGTGTTCGTGACCTGTTGGGGTCGAGGTCCATTAAAAATGGTCAACCGATGGCAAAAAAGGGGTATACTGAGCACAGGATCACTGATACAGGCGGTCATTTATAGACTCCGCTTCACAAAATCCAGGATTTGTTGTAAATTCTGGCATAGGGACCCACCCCCTTGAGCAATGCTGTCACGTCTTCAAGAAATCAAGTGCCAAGAAATGTATAATGACCTTGTAATTCATTTGGATACACTCAAACTCCACCCCAAATAATGCTCCTCTTAATTAGTACAGACAGTGAATACATGAAGTAAATCTTGGTATCTCTGAAAGCTGTTCTGTCACAGGGTGGACATTTTGCTCATGAGCTGAAAATCCGATGGGAAAATCCTGACAACTACCAGGACAGATACCCTGAGCTTGACCAAGATATTTTTGGATCATTCAATAACCCGTCCTCCACAATTAACAATGAAATCGTGCTCAGCTTTACTTTAAATCATTCCCCTCAGAGGTTTCATTGTTCAGAACAGAGGAAGTATTTTGTTGCCCAGTTGTTGGAGTATCTCAATGCCTCATGTACACAGCTGCATCATTACCCCAGCATACACTTACGTACCCACCATGGATGGTTGTCAGCTCTAAACCAGCCCTCTACACCCCCGCCCCCGCCACCAATAGCCCTCCACCAGCCCTCAGGATTCTTGGCAGCTCACTGAGAAACAGCGTGTGTGAACTTCACCACCCGGCGAGAAGAGCCAGAAAATGGATTGCAACACCAGTTCTAAATAGCATTGTTTTTTTTTTTTTGCGTCTTTTGTTTTCTTTTCTTCAAGCGGTGGTATTTGTACAAGGATGCGAGGAGAAGTCATTGATCATAATGAACAGCATCGCGTGAGGCAGACTCATTAAAAGATTTGTGAATCGCAGTGTTTGGTCATCTCTGCATGCAGGAGCCTGACTGAGTGTTTCTGGGTATTTATTACTATTGTGGGGACCACGTTCTGTTTGAGACCTTGCATTATGAAAGCTTATTGTTCGTGTATGGAAAAAACATTGAGTTCTGATCCAGAAATCCAACAATGACTGAGGTGAGCCATGTTCTGATGTTAGAATATGGTTAGAGCTGGGATAGTATGGTTATATTCTGAGTAATTCTGTAGGACATGGCTGTAAGTTTGTTTATTGTAAGCTTTCCTCATTACAACAAAAGATGTTAAGAGGTAAAGACGAGTCTGAAATTTCTACTAAGTTTCGAGTTTCGTTCCAAGTCATAGTTATAATTGAGTGTCGACATTTGATTGCTTTATATCTATGCCTGAGACCTGATTCAAATGTTTGTAACTAATTCGACCAGGGAGAAGATTATTCCATTTTAGAGTTCAGTACTGACAAGCCATGATTGTTTCTACATGTGTCTTCACACTAACACACATATGAAGACATGTAATTGTACAGAAATGAGAAGTTAAAACAATCTATTCAGTAAGCATATTTGAGCATTACCAGCTTCACATAATCTCCTTAAAATAACTGACTGCATATTAACTTCATCATAATGACATTTGTTTTAGCGAGTATGACTACATTTCATTCCAAGGTATATGTACAGTAGGCCTGATCATAAGTCGTCTCAATATAATACAGAAAGGTACAAATATCATTTCTATCCAACCTGGTTTATTAATATTTGTTCCAGATTTGCATTTGGATATATAAAAAAGTGAAATAAGAAATTACATTTGTGTTGTGTGCGCTATAAAGGCAGAAGAAAAAAAAAAAGAAAGTGGGGAGAAAAGGCTTTGTCGTGTCCTTTGAACATCATATATTCGGTTTGTGCCCATTTCAAGAGCATGAGTGGGCAACACAAGGTCTCTTCTTCTTCTTCAGTCTTTCATTGTTTCACATGCACAAGACGCAGGAAAAAACACAGCTGCTCATCAAAAACTGTGAGCGGCAAGCGCTGCGAAGGAGCCATTCATCCAGCGCCGCTCTTCCTGCTGCTCGTCTTTTTCTGATGTGATGCTATTTCTACCTCTCCGTGTGTCCGCCCGATATTAGACTTGGTCGATTAATTTGACCGGCCTTCAGTTTGTGGCAACTTCCTGAGGTTTACAGATTGCCAGGGATTCAATTTGTGCCACAGGAATGTCTCGTTCCATTCGGAGGCCGATCAGACGTGCCTCTGGCTTGTTAGAGAGAAAACCTCGCCGGAGCTGCAAGAATCAGCCATGTCAATCTGAGTTGGGAGTGAGGTTTTAAAGGGAGCAGATAATGTATAAACAGCAATTGAATCCATGTGCCTCAGACTGAATATCAGCGGCAACATGCTGCACCCTGATCGGAAGCTTATTTTGGATATCCACTTTTTCCCCTACTTAGGTCACAAAGTCCAAGACATTTTCTGTCCGCTGAAACTTCCGAGGTTTGGGACTTAAAACCTTGTTCAAATCAGATCTAATCTCCCCCAGCAGGCTCCGATGCCCCCTTTGCACAACAACACTCCAAGTGACAACGCCTCATTCACTTCACAAGGGCTTAGCGTTTACACAGCAATGTTCTGAAAAAGGTCTCCACGACAGCGGCAGAAGCACTGACAATGACGTAATGGTATGCCAGGCCACGAGGTGGCACTGTTGGTTGTTTTTGTAAGGAAACCACACACACGTGTGCAGAGAACAATATGACACAAATGTTAACAAAATCGAAAAGAGCCGACTTTCGTATGGACAGCTGACAAATTGGATGCTATTTGGGGTGAATTTTTATTTAATTTATTTAGCCAGGAGAACCACATTGAGATTAGACATCTCTTTTTCAAGTGTGTCCTGGAGAGCTGGGGGGGGGGCCGAGGGTCTTGCTCAGGGACATAACTGAGAGTAGACATAACTTTTGACTAACATAAATAATATGGTTTCAGACTTCATCTATGGTGTTTATTTAGTTTCGGGAGCTTAAAGCCAATAGTCTCCTGGTAGGGTCTACCAATGTTGACAGATCTGACTTTGACTACGGTGATTGGACACACCACTGGACCCAGGTGTTAGTCAGTGTGCTGTTGGCTGGATTGTCCAGGCTGATCTCAAAGAAGCAACAAAATCCAACATAGTTAAGAGGTACAATGTTGCGCACAATATAAGAAGCCTTGTGGTACTGTCAGCGTCCATGTCAGAAATCACCACTTGAACCACTTTTTCCCCCCCAGACTCATTTTACCTCCTTGGTCTTCCTTAGTACTCTCTGTGCACTGAATAAATTACATTTGCCAGCCATAACTTCCACAAATGTCCAGACAGAATCTGATGTTTGAGCGTGCAGCTCCACCTTGCAGCTCAGCCTTTGAGTCACGCTCCAGCGCTCTCCAAATAGTGTGCAGAGCTCCTCTCGCCGACACAACCATCACTTCCATCGCCATCACTCACATCAAAGTGTCAATCACAGTACGGGCCGTCGGGGCAGCTGCAGTCACGTCGCCAGCCGCAACACAAAATACTGATGTCTGAGAGGAGATAAGAGCTCAACTGCGTACAGTACACGTGCTGGAACACAGAGTCAGATGAGTCAAAGCTTAAGCTCACGATACTGATTTTGTTAGGAGTCTAAAAATAGCAGACATGCATCTGCTGTCATTCAAAGCCAACAAATATTCTCCACTCAGTTCCTTCCAACAAGAGGCACGAAGAACAATTCTTCCACAAACCAAAACAGAATAGAAACAACAGAATTTATTTTCATTGCTTCAGAAACAACATTGAGGCTCCAAAACATGACGCAACAAAGCTTTTTTTTTTTTTCACTTGAAAACACAGATTTGTAAATGGGGCCTGAAACTCTGGATACCCCACCTACAGAAGTGGCTCAGTTCGGCATCATCTTAGCTCAATGTTGAGAATCCGATACCCCATCTCACCCTGTTCATTTGCCAATGTGTCCTTGACCAAGGTGGTGAATCTTAAGTGGTGTAGAAGTATCATATATGGCAGTCGTCAACATGGGCATGCGAATGTTTACGAATACAAACAAATAGTACCAATCAGACTGATGAGAGTGTAGGGTAAAGTTAAATTTGCATTCTTGGGCGTAAAGTTAAATTTTTGGTCTATTTGTTGAGGTTGTGAAGAGTCTGTTTCTCCTTCCAGAGTTCAACAGAACAGGCGATGTTTGGAATTGGACACAGCCGACGTTCTTTTGCAGAAAGTCAGTGTGAATGTCTCCGACAGAGGAAAGTGGTGTGTTTATGTAGCACGTCCTTCCTGTTCTCCACCATAAATAAAGCTGATAGTGTAAATAGCTGTTACAGGAATCAGGAACTAACTTCCATGATTACCTCATTAATTCAAATTATTCAGCTTATTTGCCAAGGACCATGTTCCACAAGCATTAATCTTTATGAGTAGAGATCTATAGCACCTGAGTCAGTTCACTTTTGCCTGCAGGCCACACAATACAAAATGACATCAAACATTTGACATCACAGCAATCTATTGGTGATTCAACACCCTTTATTCATAAAATGCAAAGAGTCTTTGGTGGTTCAGCATCACGATCTACAAGCTTGACTTGTTTGTCACATACTGTTGATTTTCTAAATGTGGCCACCCTGTGCTTGAGAGCAGGAAACTGGGTGTAACTACCGGTATACTGCTCAAATTCCACTGAATAAAGGCCTCTTCATACTCCATAAGAACAAGACGAAAGTTCGGCAGTGCGGGGTCCTGTCGAACAAAATGACGTCATTTCCTTCGGCCAGCTCCTTCTGGCCGAACAAATTTGTTTCGGCTGTGCCAACCGCCCTGGCCGAACTATGTAGGAGCCGCACTGCCGAAACTTCTGCACTGCCGTGTGCTGCGCATGCGTGTTCTAGTTCGCTCATGACTATCGATAATATTTTAATCATATTTAGCTTGTAACAGCGCTACTGTACGAGCGCCGCAGCTCGTTAAAATGTCGGAGTGTAGGCTGACGTGATGCACCTGAACGCATCACGTACAGCTGTCAGCTCCTGTAGTTAAAACTGGACTAACATCGCGCTCGGACAAAAACTTTTTTATAACTGAAAAAGTTCAGAGAAATGTATTTCTGAAAGCACTGGAGGCCAGAAATAAACTGTGCAGTTGAAAAGTTTAAACGCCGCTTCACAGACTTGTGCCTGCTGTGAGAGGGCGTGGCCTGCGAGTTCGGCAGCTTCTTATCGGAGTATGAACGGTCCTGCCAAAAAAGCTTTTTTTTTTCTGCTGCTGGCTGACGTCACGGCCGAATTTTCTTCTTGTTCTTATGGGTTCAAAAGGGAGTATGCAGGGGCCTTTACAAGTGAAGGTAATATTTTAAAAGATAACAACCCTTCTCAAAAACTACTAAAGAGTATCAGTCACTTTCTTAACTGTTGGACATTAATTTCCCTCAACAATAGAAGGCATTGGATGTAATTTAACATACAATTTAGACAAACAGTATGCGTTTGTCAAGAAATATAGACAAAAGAACTTATTATTTACAAACATGCAGATCAAAAGGTTTGGATGTACTTGGATGAAAATGAGCACCACAGTGTGTTCTGAATGAAAATGTTTGTTTTGTCAAGACTGACATGTTTAACAAAAGTGTGGGGTTTTTTTGTTTTTTTAATTGTATGGAAATAAGTTTGCCCATGTATCAACAGTGTTTCTCATATTTGGTATCGCAAAAAGAATAAAAAGTTTTCTTCTGAAAATGTGTCCATTTGTCTGCATTGAGTTTTTTTTGCGGGAAAAAAAAGGCTTCACTTCCGTCAGCACTTCTTTCTGTTCTTAACTTAATTTTTTCCTACATTGTTAAACATCCTTGCA
This sequence comes from Lipophrys pholis, assembly GCF_963383615.2. Taxonomy (NCBI): domain Eukaryota; kingdom Metazoa; phylum Chordata; class Actinopteri; order Blenniiformes; family Blenniidae; genus Lipophrys; species Lipophrys pholis. Next base: position 9,460,123 of record NC_137628.1, read on the forward strand.
CACACCGTCCTGCCTAGGGATGGGAATTGAAAACCGGATCTGACTGAGAACCGGTTCCAATTCATTAATTCCATCTCAATCGTACACCTTATATGTGTTCGATTCTTCTTAACGATTCATTTCCAGCACGACGTCAAGTCGCGTTGCGGTACGTTGCATTACGTCACACACTCTGCGACGCAGACCTCCTTCAACCAGGAGAAAACATGGAGATAAACACAATAAACGACTAAATAATACATGTTCCACTCACCACGTCCTGAATCCACAGAGTCCACAGCCTCTCGCCTCACAGCCACAAGGTCCAGCTAAAGAAAAAAATGTCTCCGGCAGGAACCTTTCTGTGTGGAGTTTTCATGTTCTCTCTCTGCTGGTTCTCCTCCCGGTACTCCGGTTTACTCTGATAGTCTAAACAACCTGCACCGTGGCTCCCTGAGCTACACCCTCAGCTCCATCACCTCCCCAGAGCGCTGCGCTGTGTGGCTGCGGAAGACGGTCCATTTGGTGAAGAAATGTCCTGTCCGAGGACTAATGAGGGACTTTTAATAAATGAACTCTGCCGTCAATCTGTCCCGTGTCGTGAATGTCTGCTCCAACGAGCCGACAGCGTAGACATATGCTAGCAGATCTTTATTATATGGTGAGCCTCTAGTTTTCACACCATACGTACGACCCACGATCTACTACAGTATGTCTACTGTGTAGACTTACACAATCTAGTAGAGGATAACTACTGTATGTCTATGTATTAGATCATACTGTGTTGAACATCCCCTCAAAAAAAGCGCCAACACAATGTGAAAACAGCATTCCCTGCTGAAATTCCGGACCTGTAAATGAAGATTACATGAGGTAAAATGTTGAAGTATGAATAAAATGCCTCAGGAAAAAAAATACAAAATACACAAACAATCAATTTCATTATTGCATTTTTATTTTATCGTTTCCTTCCCTGGAAATATCCCTTTTTGCACAGTGCTGTGAGAGTTTGCAGCTCCGCAAGCCTCCAATAAAAACTACCTGTGACTGTGTTTGTGACTGTGTTTCTGGGCGCAGGTTGAACACAAACGTCGTAGATACTCAGATCGTATTATCTCCTGTACCGAGAGATAAAAAGCAGTAGACCTACAGCGGAAACAGAGACAAAATCAAACTGCAGAACATTTCTAAGTTTAAGTATCGCAGAGATGCACAGATAGACCACAGAGATACGTGCTAATAAAAAAGAAAAAGAAAAGAAAAAATCAAAAACTCGGTTGTCAGCAAAGATTAGGTGAATGGATTTCTCCAAGATGCGAATAAACTGAAGACCTTTTTGGTGTGAAGGAAGAGAAAGTCTCTGGTCTGCGGAAGGTGTGCAAACATGTAAAACAGTGTGACGCGTGCCCACATTCTTTTGTCCACGGCGCTGAAGCATCAATCAGACCACTGGCATCCTGCCAGATGCTTTTGTTTCACTGCGAGGTCTCGGTGTTCCAACATACATTAAGTGAGCTTCATGCATCCGCCTCAGCTCGCCTTCAGGTTATGTCAGAGGTAACTGTTGTGTTTATTACACGTACAGTCAATACATAATAGATGACTTCTGTTGGAAATGAGAAGAGGAAACTGGCATCTTCTTACACTGGATTCATGATTATCCACTCCGTCCTGCCCTTCTGGGGATATTTCAGACACATTGTAAGACTTTGTTATATTTATACTGAGAAAGTCAATGTAAATCAATCCGGGGTTTTTTAACTCCTTAATGCAGCTGACCTGATCTGATCTGTGTGTGTGAAGGCAGGTTCACGTGGACAGGTGAGCAGTCCATCACAGGACGAACACAACGAGACAGACAGGACAGTTTGGTGTGTTTGAAGTATGAAGGATTTACTGCATACTGTATCAAAAAATGAATTTTGCTTGTTGCTTTGTTTTTCTTTATTTGTTTTTTTGGGGGGGGGGGTCTGGCCATCATCCTTCAAATGTCTAGCAGCACAAATGAATTATCCAGTAAATAGCTGCATGGCTGATTGTAGCTCCTTCCTCGGCATTTGCCACCATAGTCATTCGTCACACATCAAACCGTGTAAATATGTGTGAGTCATGATTGTTTTATAATGTCAGGACTTCCTCCCTCAATAGAAGTGAATACCTTAGAGCCTGTGGTTGTGGTGTCTACTCCTATATGTCTATGTTAAGCGCATGACTCTCAATGCTGGAAACGGAAAGGAACTTTCTCAGGCTCACGCAGAAAAGTTCAGTGTGGGATCAAATGTGTCGTAGTTTTAAATACGTTACTTTTCCAGCAGTGAATTCATTGAAATTAACGAGTCGAAAGTTCCAGCCCTGATTCAAATTGGAGTCATACTTTGGTTCCAATTTTGGTGAAGCAAGGTGGTAATTATTCTAAAAAATCCAAACTGACTGAATATCAATATCACTGATGTTTAAAAGGTTGCCAACCCCTAATCTAATCTAATCTAATCTAATCTAATCTAATCTAATCTAATCTAATCTAATCTAATCTAACTATTTTAGTGAAAATTGCTCCAAAATCTCACAAAAATTCAGACTGTTTTTAGGAGGATAGGGCACAAAAACAAAACTTCAACCACACTGAGCATCATTCACCTGCTGAAAGAAACAAACATAAAACCTGGACGGGGTGGATGAAGAATGAGCAAACTAAAGTCACATTTTCAGGCGTTTCATGGCCACCGCCGGTTTTTCACCCGCATCAGATAACGAGCAGCACACAGATTGTAAATTTGTTGTAAACCCGGGTCGTTCCACAGCAATGCGGAGCAGTGAAGGGGAAGCCAGCAGACACTCACCTGTATGAGAGCCTCAGTAATCCACAGTGTGTGAGTGTGAGTGTGTGTGTGTGTGTGTGTGTGTGTGCGTGCGTGCGTGCGTGCGTGCGTGTGTGTGTGTGCGTGCATTTTGCCCCACTTACTGTAAATTGAAGGTGCCACAAATTGAGTGGGCAGAGAGAGAGAGAGAGAGAGAGAGAGAGAGAGAGAGAGAGAGAGAGAGAGAGAGAGAGAGAGAGAGAGAGAGAGAGCAGTACTGTTACATGATTGAAAACTACAGAACGGCGGGAGCAATCGGAGCAGCTCTCTGAGGAGCACCTGAGGGTACTTCCGGAAATAAAGTCTGCATTTGTGACGCCTCGCAGGCTCGGCTGACACATTATCCACAAAATGACGAGTTCTCCATGTAGCCTGTCTGGTAGACAGTCGCAATAACACACCGATCAATTATTGCTATTTATGTACGTTAGACGGAGCGAAAAGGGCTGAGGAGCCGCTTTAATCCCAACTGTTAGCGTTAATGGTTAGCATTAGCAAAGAGCAGCTACTGGTCAAGAGGAATCTAATTAATCGAGAACAAACTCGGTTCTCTTTAAAGCAACGAGAAAGTGTCCCAATGTAAGTAGTCTTAGGAAGGTTCTTGTCTCCAACTCTATAACTATTTATCTAAACTACAAATCCATCAAGAAATCTGTAAATCCACAATATAGAGCATCTTCCTCTCACTAGCTAATGTAACTTCAGCTAAAATCCAGATTATAGGGCATCTTCCTCCCACTAATGGATGTAACTTCGGTCATCTGACGCACACAGTAGCACAGGAAACACAGAGGGATGTTATTAAAAGTAACGCCTTGCTCACTTTTCCATGCAACTAGTTACTTTCTATTTTTCAGTAACTAGCAATGTCACCACATAGCGAAGACAAGCGGAGTAGTGGTAATCGACTCCGCTGACAGGAAGACAGACTCCTCCAGAGACGGACGTTTACAGCGGATAACTTCAGACTAAAAGGGAATAATGATTTATCAGCGGGAAGCACTGGGGGACGCTCGGCGTGTAGACAGACAGAGAGACTGGGAATCCAGTTTGTTTACGGGCTCACGCAGCCTGATGGCGAGTAAACGCTGCTCAGCGGAGCGTGACGGCATCCGCCTTCCCGATCACTCCCAGGCACGTACCCGGAGGATCGCTTAGCCCACACACGCCGCTCCGCTCCACTCTCGCTCGCTCGCTCACTGTTTGTTGCTTCAATGTGTCTTTTCTGCCGTTACCCCCCCCCCCCCCCCCCCCTTTAATTCTCTCCTCTTAGCACATAGATTAGACTCCATGCGGATTAAACGTGGATGTTCACAACCTGATTTGGGCGCCGGCACCGGCGCCGGTGCCGTAATTGCGGCGTTACACAGGAGGAACGTAGAACAGAACCGAGCAACATGCAGATTTAAGAAAATACAAGCGCAGATCTGTGACCAGTGAGACCAATTAAACAGGACAAGGTCCTGAAACGTTCCAGTGGAGCCAATCTCGAAAGAGCATCGCGTCTAATCTTCATTCTTTACAACGTTCAAATCTACTTCAGACAATCTCAGAACATTTGGTCAATACTTCATAATGTTACATTATTTCACAAATTAAGTCTCTCACTGGTATACCGACTTTATTAGCATAACAGCCAGCAGTACTAAAAAGAAATGAGCTTGAGTAACGAGAGTCTTTGAGAAGGAAATAGAAGTAATCTCTCCTTTTTTCCAAAGCAAACACTTGAAAAATATATTCTAAACAGGTTTAAAATCTCAACTGATTCCAGTTACAGAATTACTTTAATTAATAGTTGGAAAAAGATTAATTTATTTAAAAATTTTTATGAAGTCTCAATGCTCCTTTAGGCAACCATGATGTTGAGAAGTCGGCTGCATTTAAATCCAGATTGGCATTTTGATCATGGATTTTTGAGTTGTTTTTAAAACGTTTATTACTAAATTGAATTTTGATCATCTCAGAGCAGGTCGAGAATTTAGTCGCCCTGTAACCTCTGGCGTCTTTACAAGCGGGTCCCTTGTTGTTAAAATATTGCGTTATTCGACTGTGAAGCGCTACGGATGAAAGAAATGCATCGTCTACAGTTGTTTGGGGTGACAATTAATTACATTCAGATTGTTTACCGAAGTTCTATAACAAAAGCTTTATCTGTTGTGCCTTCAAAATATCAGAGCGAGGCAAACATAAATAAATAAACACTAAAACAATGTCAATGAGCAAAATCAAATAGGGCTGCATGATGTTTTGGGAATGTACTATACTGTTTTGAAATACTGCAATGAAACAATACAAATTTCTGAAAACAAACACTTGCAGATGATATTAATGTATTTTCAATGATTGGAGATTTGTTTTTTTGCTAACATTGTTTTGAGTCATTTCCCCCCCGAAATGCCTTTTAAGATTTGAATCATTTAATCAACTGATGCAAATCAGACTTTGACTTCATAAATAAATACACTCAGTTTGAATTTGCAGAGCTTTATTGCACACAGCATGGAAACATGATTTCATGATAGTTCAGTCATTTATAGTATTATACTGCACTTTTTGATATTGCGAGAATGATAAATTAGTGACATATTGTGAAATCCTAAATTGAAATGACATCAAAAAATGTTTTTTTTAAAGTTTATGCTCTCAAAATAGAGCCAAACATTCACTGAGATGTCTGTTTCTTCCTGAGACACCAGAGAAACGTTTCGACTTAAACACATCGCTTCTGTGTTTACATGCAAACAGCAGAAATGCTGGACAACAATGTAGTTTTCATGTACGACCACAAGTGGGTGCTGTTGTTTGTTTTTGTAATAAATCCACACATGTGAGCAGAAGAAAACACACTATAAACATTAACAATGGCGATTAGATCGACATTTGTATGGACGAATGATGAAGTTAGATTGTTATTACAGTGACTATCAACTATAAAAGGACCGAGTCCCAGGAGAGCACGGACTGGGAGTCATGATCCTCTGGAGGAAAACATTGTTGTTATTGTCCAGCTACTCACACATGTGCAGAATATCTATTTACTTGATGCCGTGATGCGCATTCGCAGTAGCAGCGTTTCAGAAAAGTGTTTTCCGACGTCTGCACGGAGTCGGAGCGCCTCGTTTTGCCTTTTCGCTTAAAAACATTAGAAAGTTGCCGTGTGTAGACCTATTTATAAGGGTCTCATAACCTTATTTAATTCCCTGTTCCTAGTGTCCCTGTACAGTTCCTCATTTTCTAAAGCCGCAAAAATATTTGATCAGCCGCAGCTTTGTCCTAAAACTCATCGATGACAACTTCAGTCCACAAATAAAAAAAGCGTCGCTGAGACTTTGACAGCGTGGATTCGGATGAAACCGATGTGGATCTGGTGTAATACCGGGCGTGTTGCCACGGCTACCAGAAGGTGTACACACAACCACAAATAGACTCGCTTCAACACCTCGAGACGTGCAAGACTGTCGGCCGAGGCGGCGTATGTGAGCGAGTTTTCTCACAACTCTTCAGAAAGCGTCATGTGATACTCCTCATTAATTTGGTGGATTACGTGGAGACCCTGCGTCGCCTCGGCGGGCTTTTCACTCTCTCATTTCTCCGCTTCAGTTTGCTCTTTATTGGACGTGATCCAGCGGGACTCGTTCTGCGTCTGCGAGAAGCTCAAGAGTAAACTTCTCCCGGTGACAGACGATATGTCAGCGCGAATCCACCTGAGTGACAGACCAAAGTACTTAATGCCTGACATTTCCTAATGTAAATAATGCTGTCCCGTCGCATGTCGTACATCCATCTGAGCAATATGCCAGCGGCCCACAGCAAGCTTGCTCTTTACCTGTAACCTTTTATTTTTTTTCTCCTCAGAATATCAATGCTGAACCCAGAACTCAGCAGATATTCATTAAAATCACGTCCTTCCTCCTCTGCTTCAGTTACGCCAAGATCACATTTGGGGGGAAAGCGGTTGCATAATCATTGAGGTCCTGAGAAAATGAATGAATATAATCCAAACGGGATACTCTTAACTTCTAATGTTACGGCTGATTGGTTTAAGTCAGGACCACCCGGCTAATTTGGTGTACGTTTTCCTTTCTGAACTCACGGAGGTGTCGATGTAGTGAAAAGATGTGGGTTGGAGCCTCCATAGATGTTGCTTGTTGATGAAGCACATCCCACAGATGCTGTACTGAATCAGGATAAGAGAAACTTCAAGGCCGAGTCAAAGGTTACCGTTATGTTCCTCACTGCAAATCATTTGCCAAGATTTAAAATCTGATTTTTAGACATGATAAGATTTTGGCTTGTTTTAAAAGTTACTCTTTTTTAGTCCTTGAATTTACTATATACTCCTAAATCGAGATTTAAAAATGTTATTTCTCAAAGTCATTTTCTTCTCAACTTGTGATTTTATATCTTATATTTGGCCTCCCCTTCTTTTTCGCAGTGTATACACAGAATGATCATGTTAATCAATGATAGATGCAAATTTTGTAATTCATTCATATCCTTATCTGTAAATGAACTTCACTTATATAGTGATTTTCCACTTTGTAAGAACAGTTGTGTTTTCTCCCAAATGGTTCTTTATAAAGTTGCGTTTTCAGGGACTCCGGGCACCTTTGTCGTATAATCGGACATCCAAAAATCAATGAAAATGTTCAGTTTTCACTCGAATTCGTAAACAGGGGCTCAATCAGGTCAACCAGACTTGGTCAGATGTCTTGGAGGACGTTCTGGGTACGAAACGTCTTCCATCTATTGAACAACCCCACAGTGAGCTGATGGCTGCAGTTTGCTGTGAGGAAAGGCAAGTGTCACATGAGAGTGTGACCTTACAGTCAAGCGCGTGAGCGTTGGCAGCCCTGAACGTAGAACAAAAAATTTCTGAAAAAAATAAAACACCCAGAAAGAAATGCTAAATATAATACAAAGTGTAGCAGTTACGTGTCTTATACATATAGACACACATTGGGAGAGGAGTGAGAAGAAAGAGCGAAGCGCCTCTGAAGAAGGTTGGCTGTTTGACAGAGACGTATGGTTCCTGACTCGGGCTCTTCAGATCTTTCCGTGCCGTCACTACAGCGCGGCGCTGTCCACCTACACAGCTCCTCGCTCCCAGTTCACAGCTGATCTCTCCGAGCTGTCGCTCGTCTTTCCAGAGGCGGGAACAAACCGGAGAAGATAAAGGAAGACGATGATCTGTGCACGCACACAAGCACGGCGGGGGGGGGGCTAAACTAAGTCCTGAAGTCAACGAAGAGGAGAAGCTTCTTAAAACTTTGGCTCTGACTCAGTTTGGGGGAAAGGTTAAGCTCGGGGTCGCTGACTCACGTCGGACCAAACTGGGGTCGTTTGAGTTCGCGGGTGAAGTTGGGAGTCCGCACAGCTAAAGGCAACTTCATTTATTTTCATGTTTCTTTACTGTGACTCAGCTTCTTCCCAATTGCCGTATTTGTTATATGTTCTTCTGCTTTTAATATGTTCCCAAAATTTTAACTACACTAACTGGCGGTTGTTTGTGCCGACTGAGGAAGATAAAAAGAAGGAGGAAAAAAAAAGCCCATAAGGGAGAAATAAAGTTGTCTGAGCTGAATTGCACTGTAAATGAATATTCAAGAGCAAATCGGGGGCACATCACACTGAATTCAACTCAAGGAAGGTATGAAATCTTCTCTTTTACTTTCTTCCAATGTGCGTTTTCCTGGATTGAAGCAAAGTAAAAGGTACAATTTCAATGTGGAAGCACAAAGCACTGCTCATGCTTCACTCTCCTCACCCATAATGCTTACTCTTCCCTATTCTTCGACTTGAACCACTACGAAAACATGCTTTAGAAGAAATGTTTGATTCTAAATGAGTTGCTCACTTCGCTTCAGAACATGACCTTACTGACATTATGTGCTTTATGTATACTTATATAGAAACAAGGCTTTATGTTTATATCCACACAACCACCCGGTCCGCCCTTCTAATGAGCACTCTGCAATGTTTTACAGGTCCCATGAGGTCACAAATCCAATCATGTTCCATCACAACAGTATTAAATCCACTTAAAGCTGTGACAAGGGTAACTAGGCATCAAAAATGGTTTTATAAATTACTTTGCTTTTGGTTTGTCGCTTCAAAACGCGACCTTACTTCATCGACTGCGGAGTCTCTTTTGTATCTGATTTGCTAAAACAGTGTTGTGAAGCCAAACAGCATTATTCTGGGTTTGTTTGATTAGGAAATCTCATTTGAACCACCTTTAAACAAGAAAAGCCTCCATGCGCCCAGTGATGGGGGAGGGGGACTGTGGGGGGGGGGGGGGGGGGGGGGGGGGGGGGGTAGTGGTGGCCCACCACGTCCTACAAATACGTGGGTAAATGTGGAAAAAGGAATTAATCAGAGGAGTTTAATAAACCATGATTAGTTAGTTCGTCAGTTACTTAGTGATCTGGTGACCCCCAGGTTAGGAACCACTGTGTTAGACGCCTTTTTTCGCAAAATTCCGACATACTACGAAATGAATTGATGACAAAATCCCTCACAGCAGTGACAGAACAATGGTTTTCATTTATATGTGCTGGTGTGACTTTTCCAATAAAAACAACAAGACAGGAATAATCTAATTTTGACATGCTCTGAGCAGGCAGACCCTCGGATCCTACTGCGATCTGTGGCGCTCAAAGTGGGTCTCAGATGCCTAATATAGAACCATTGTCCTCCCATTTAAGACAGGGGTGTCAAACAAAAGGCCCATGGGCCAAAACCGGCCTGCAAGAGGCTCCAATGTGATCCACGAATCCACCGAGCAAACTGTAAACATTCAGAAGAAAACTAATTTGAGCCAATTTTTTTAAAAGTGGCGGACATAAACACAATGCAAGTTGAAATATCAGTGACGCTGCCATGAAAGCTTGTTACCTCATTGCTAAAAGACGTAAGTTTGTAAAACCATGCATAATGCAAACAGCTATAGGAGAAGCTTTTTAGAAATTTCACTGCATTTTGCCACAGGAGGTTTTATTAATATTGGGTTTTTGTTGAGATTGTAGTCAGTTTTCACAGTAATTGTTTGGTTTTTGCACAAAATATTGACACCCCTGGTATAGGTCAATGGTTCCTCATCTGGGGTCTGATAACCATTGTCCATCACAAAAGTTTATCAGTAAAAACCACCTGAATCAGCTTCCCACTGTTTTATTTTATGTGTGTGTTTTGGTTTTTTGTTTTGCACTTCTCTCAACTGCAAAACCCCAAATTCATTGGAGGCAATACCATACACAGAATTATTTCTTGGCGACTTTTTCTGAAACGTCTTGTGTATTTTCTTTCAGTTCTGATGTCTTTCAATCAAATAAGCCCTCGTCTATTCAAAGTCGGTAGCTTGCCATCATTTACAGCCCATTCATCTGCTCCGAGTGTATTTTTACGCCTGTGTTTGCTGCTCGTGGCCGACCTCAGTGAGTCAGAATCACCACCTCGATGTCATCTGACGTCGCGTCTTCCATCAATGTGGGACAACAGAGAGACGGAGCCTTTTTCAAATCCCTCAGAGGTTAAATATTAAGAGCATCGTATCTGGATCCCTTTTCTCTGGAATGGCTCGTTGTTGACTCATCTGTTTATTTATACAGCGGCTCAGATTGTAAAGACCCAGCGCGTCTGTTCCTGCTTATAGCAACGAGCCTACATATTTAATGCAGGATCCTCGGTTCTCGCACGCGCCTCCACTTCGACGTTTTGCACCGACTGAAAGAAACAGGACGAAGAGTCACAAAGCAAAACGTTGCAAGAAAAATCCAAAAGGGTTGCTAAATCCGGATGAATGTTTGTTTGTTTTTTTTGTTTGTTTTTTTCAGGGTAGACACAAAGTGTCATGAATTTGGTAACAGTGAAAGAGGCACCGTTGTGTTTGCCACCGGTGTCACTTCTCTCCTGGGCTGCAGCAGTTTGAGGAGGATGAGGACGGAGCCTCAGAGAGCCGAGCGGCTCCCGATGCATGTTTGACTCTAACTGGTTTAGTTACAGACCGAGTTAGCGTGCAGCCGCAGTCAGGACTTCAAACACGTGAAGCCAACAATGAGAATTCTCCGATTTTAGTGGGAAAGAGCGGATTGTGTATGTTTCCATGATGTGTTGACCGTGAAGCAGCAGCCAGCTGAAGGAATGTGCCGTTAGCTGGAGAGGATTGGGGGATATATACCCGCTTCTGGCCTGCCCGAGGCTCCATACACATATTTTACACTCTGGCACGCTGCTTTCATGCGGCGCTGAATGAGGTCATTAAAAGATGTTCAAGAAAAGTGACTTCACCAGCCGACCGGACAAAGCTTGTCAGATAAATGCGTCTAAGGCCCCATTTACACATTTTCAAGTGAAATTAGAAAACTTTCTTTGCGTTTTAGGGTGGGTTTAGACAACAACCGTGCGCAGAATCACTGAAAACGCAAATACTTGAAAACGACTCCAAAAAGGAGTTGACTTTAAAGGATAAAAGAAACATATATTATTTGAACAAAAGTCGAATATGAGTGAAGAATTCATGTAATGGAAGAAGTAGAAGATGTTTTAATCAACTATCAGCTCCAGCAGTTCACAATTAAAGTTTATACAAAACTGACGCGTTAATGCAGATTAATCTATCATCATGATTAATCTTATTAACATTTTTAACACAATTAAGCCGTCTGCAGCGCAGAATGAAGGTACTTGTCCACAGAATCTGCCAATTTCTCAGATCCCATTCATTGTCTATGTGAAACATGCGGTCTGTTTCACATAGACAATGAATGGTGCATGCTGGGTGTGGTGCTGCGCATCACCGGAGCAGACCTAAGCTCATTTGCATACATTTGGAATCCTGCAAACGTTATGCAAATGAGGCGGAGCGGAGGTCCAACGCATCAAGAAACTTTCATTAAAAGTCTAAACTCGCTGCAGTGGAACCAAAACGAGGGCAGATTCACCGAGAAATACTTTTCGCTGAACTGTTTTAGTATTAAAAGAGAAAGTTTGTGACCGAGCCGCCATGTTGGTTTGGTTTGAAATCCAAGAGCAGACAGAGCCGAGTGTCACGGCTCCTCTTGAACGATGTCAACAAGTTAGTTTGGGGCTGGATGAAGGAGTAACAGGAACATATTAATGTGTGTAAATGTTTGTTTTGAAGTTTTTTGTTTAAGCTGTTAAATATGTTTAATAAACATGCTAAGTGCAAATACATCCTACTCTTTCTTGAGTCTGTTTGCTCTTCAAGCGGGAAACACCATTAACACAGATTAAAAATAAATATTTAGTTGTGATTATGGATGAATGAATGAACATCATATTTCTATTTGTATCTTTGAAATAAAGATTAATTCAATTGTGATTAGGTGAAATTAATCCACGGCAACCCTGTGATTAACCTGATTAAATACCTTAGTCATTTGATAGCACTAGTTTATACAAATTTATTTTATTATTTATGAAGAAAATATGAGAATAATGTTTCCAGGACGAGCTGCTTTAAGAAAGAGGAAAAACAAAAGTACAATAAATGGAAAAAATAAAGAAATTATAATAAAAACTCACCTAAAGGTTATACGATTGTACTACATTTTAAATAAAACGGCACATTTTGAGAAATAACTGCATTTTGTTGTACTTTTCCAACTCTAAAGTGCACCTTGAGTTCGAGACGCTTTATTTAAAACGAGGAAGAAATATAGTGATTGTAAATGTTGTAAATGATTGTAAAGAAGTTGAATATCAATCTCAAGCTGTTATTGTGATTGGAGAAGAAAACTTCCTCGGGAAGTGGAAGCGAACCTTGAGTTGACGAGGGTTCATAAAGAGACGACGCACTATGACCCGTCCGAGGTGGACACGTGAAACGTTGGAGGGGCAGGTGACTTGAAAAGAAAGAAAGAAAGAAAGAAAGAAAGAAAGAAAGAAAGAAAGAAGCTCTGAGACGCCATGAAGCGAAACAACAGCTTGGATGGAATCATTTTTCGTCTTAACTCCCACAGTTTGATCTGTATTTGGTTTTAATAAGAGACGGATTGTTTGTATTTGTGTTTAAGGGTTCAGGGCGCTTGTGTTTAAGCACCCTCACCATCCGTTTTGGCTCTTTCCTCAGCCTGAACTTGTGTTTATTCTTGCTGTGTGTTGAATGCCAAGATTCACTCCAAAGATCATCGCAGGGCTGGATTTATTCGACTCAACACAAAATGCACAAAAAAACAAAGGAGGAATTCAATCAGCTGTAAATTATTCAAACAGGAATCTGCAGCTATTTGATGAACAACTGCAATTTCTAACCACTTCATTCACTCCGAGTTTATTATTTGTGAGGATAACTTGAAAACGAAGGGAGTCGACAGTGCAGATCACTGCTCGGCTCCGCTGACAGGACACAGGTTTGATCCCCAGCTCGTCTTCATCTGCAATTCAGAACCAGGAGCCTATAAACCTCCTCATTCCTACGGAAACTTTTTGCAGCCCCCGAAACAATTCTTGCAGACAGGAATGGAGGCATGAAGGAGGGATGGAGGGATGGAGGGATGGAGGAAGGATGGAGGCTGAAATTGCTTCACCTCTCCCACAACCTGCGGGCTGCTTGAAAATCCTGCCTTCTGGCCAGAGATGCTCGCAGCTCAACGCCAACAGCTTTATCTCCCCAATCAGTTCAGCCACTCAGACTTGAAGGAGCTCCGGAGATAAAGCCCCCTACACACACACACACACACACACACACACACACACACACACACACACACACACCTGTCCCACCCTCTCTGGAGGTCACCACAGCTCAGACATAAGCAGACCAAACGGGTCTTTTCATGTGTTCACAGTGACTCCTTCACATGTCAGGTTTCATCAAACAATATTTTGGACTCTGTGTCTCACGCGCACACACGCGCCAGAGAAGAGCGCACACTCTCGCGCTGCGTGTTTTGTGTGGATGTGGGGACGCTGCGGGACTTACGCTGCTGTTATGGCCGGACCAGTGCACCATGGCCTGGTTGTGGGACGAGTCTCCGGTCAGTGCAAAGGTTGAACTGTTAAGTTTTAGCTCCTCCTGCCTCGAACCGGCTGCTCTCCGGTCGTCCGCGCGCAATTCAGAGCGCGTCACTCTGCGTCCCGCGGCCGCCGCTCCGCTGTCCCGCCGCCGGGCCGGACCGGGGAGTGTTGTGACAGTACCGGGGATGGTGGTGTCACCGTCCCCGCTGCCCTGCTGACCGCCGCTGGAAACTTTCACGCGGGCAAAGTCGTCAGTGTCACGTTTTGCGCGCAGGTTGTCGTTATTCCGTTTGGCATATCCCGGAGCGCACTCCCCGGCAGAGCCAGCCGCGCAACGGAGCCACTGAGTCCCCGCAGCCGCCGCCGCGGGTCCCCCGGTGCTGCCTCCGTCCCCCAAAACTTCTCCTCCGTCCGGCCCTGTTGCAGTCTCAGACGCGTCAATTTTCAGCAGTAATTCCCGTGCGCGCCACTTATTTCCCGGCTGGCACGACCTGCAAGTTATGTCCGCCTCGGTGGACACGCAGAGCATGAGGAGCAGCCCCGCGCAGAGCGCGCGGTGCCCCTTCGGGCTTGATGTGACCCCGCCGGTCTCCATCGTCCGGATGCTGCTGCTGCTGCTGCTGCTGCTGTAGATTCTGGAGTCCCTCCCGTCGTCCGGTCGCTCTGCGAACTGCTGCGAGGAGTTGTGGTGGCGCTGCCCCCAGAATATGCGGTGTTGTAAAAAGTGCGGCTGAGCTCTAAGTGGTCCAAGTTAGAGGATTTGATGAAATGAAGCCCCCCTCCTGAGCGCCTTGCGCGCGCCCCGCGCGCACCGGGGAGGAGGAGCTGAGGAGCCAGACGGAGGAGAGATGGGAGGATAATGTTGCGACTTGTCTTTCTCCATATTTGTTATTTTCCACCATATGGTCGATTATAATTAAAGCAGTCACTGATACAGTCATTTCCTTTTTTTTTTGATTTCTCCCCAATGCCGCATTTTTTTTCTTACTGAAGCTTTTCCTACCAGTCCCTTTCCCTCTTGTTGCAGATTTTGTCACCGACCTCCCCCCAGCAAGAAGAAATCTCCCCATTTAGCAAATGAAACCTTTTCTTGTTCATTCCTACCAATGATGAACTTGTTTGGATCCATTTCTCTCGGGTCTCCACAGGGGTCTTGTGGTAATTGGAACATATTAATATGTTTCCAATTAGGCAGCAGTGTCAGGGATGGCAGATTGTATGACTTATTAAACAGCAATAAAGAATTTAACGGCTCGCAAAGGAACATGATATCTTTTTTCTATGCGCAACATATTTCTGCATTCATGAAGTAAATGAGGGCCAAGGCGAGGTTTTCTGTTCAAAAACACATAAAAATATTTTCTAAAGACAACATACAGGATTTTATCATTATAGTTAGTTTTATTAAATACCTGTGGATGTAAATTAAAACATGAAAAAAGGGTTAGGGTTAGGGTACCCTAACCCTTAAAAGCCTCTATTAATTATTTGCATTATATTTACATGTACCTTTCTGGACAGCGGTGATCAAATATATAGCAGGGAATTTCTCAAGTAAAAATGTTTGAACATTCATTCGCATTGCTGACATATTTATTATGGATCAGTTAAATTACATATTTGAAATACAAACTAAACGAATCCCAGGCGAATCAATAAAGTGCATGAAAAGTAGACAACTTATCTGTTCTCAGAATCAGCTTGTTTGGCTGCAAACATGCAGATCAAAAGGTTTCGATATTGATTGGAATTGTTGGGTTTGGGTTAGCAAATTAGTAGATGACACCATGTCCTTAAATCCGCTTAAGTATGAATAAAATTACTCATATGAAAAAATTCAAAAAACTCAAAACTGCTTGATTCCTTTAATGCAACTATTTGTAATTGGTTGATCCCGTATTCTTATTTACAAGAGATGGCACAGTGTATGTGCATGGCTTTTGTCATTATTTGAATAAACCAAAGACGTGTTAGCAGGAATGCTAAAGGTCACAACCGGTCTTTTAATGCTGATGTTAAGGGTTTCTTTGATCAAGAAAGAAAGAGAGCAGCTTTGTTAGTGTAACCACTAAAGTTAACACTAACAAAGCGCTCCTGTTTCGCTATAGAATTTAAAGAGAAACTTCCTGTTGTGGCTACAATGGTTTAAAGGGAAAATACAACACGTGTGTTGAGTTTTGGTTCTCTGTTCGAAGAGAAGCGACTGTGAAACATTGCAAAAACGGCTCCCGAGGTAGAACTTTTAGAAAACGCGCCGTCTCTATGGAAATGAGAAGAAATTACAACTTTTCTGAAATTATGTTTCTGCACATGCGCACCACGATAATCGTAAAATAGTTCTTCATCACATCAGTGAGTAGATGGACAATAACAACAATGTTTGCTTCCAGAGTGTCATGACTCCCATTTTATACCATCTTGGGACTTGGTAGTTTTATAGTTCAGAGTCACCGGAATAACAATCTAACTTCCTCGTCTGCCCATACGAATGTCTGTGTAGTTGTCATTATTAATGTTCATAGCGTTATGTTCTCGGTGCGTATGCGTAGTTTCATAACAAAAGCAAATAACAGCACCAACTTGTGGCCCAATGAGAAAAATACATTGTTTTCAGTGTTTCTGCCATTCCTTAAACAGACGTCGTTTTCAAAACATTGCAGACTAAATGCCATATTTTACTGAAATTAAAACACAATAATTATGCGCTTTCACTTGAAAGATTGGCTCTGCTCATGCTAAAGTGAACAGGAAGACAGAAAGCTAAAACGGTTTTCTTCACGCAAGCAATAAAGTTAATGGTGAGCTGAGTTTCAGAGCAGAGATAGCAGCTCTGATAATGCTAAAGCTAAAGCTAGTAGTGAACATGGCAGAGAGACAATGGCTCTGGTACTGCTAATGCTAATGCTAATAGTGATCAGACAGACTCAAGCATCAGGAGATCGTTGGCAGAATCCAGCCAGGAAGAGCAGGACGAGGATGGGGAGAGGCCCCCCAGCTTCTGGTCCAAAGCCAACCATGAGGACAGGAAAGAGATGGCTGTGGCAGAGGTGATGAAAATGGAAGTGCCACAAGATAAAAGGCTGTGTCACAGGGCCGTCAAGGAAGCTGGACAACTTGGGAGGGAGTTACCAACCGAAACCTCACTTGGTCAGACCTGTGGAAAATTCCACTGGCAAGACTCAGCTTCCTCATTCGCGCTATCTAAGACACACTCCCCCGCCCTCGTAACCTCCACCAGTGGTTTGGGAACGAGGAATGCTGTCACCTTTGCAACGCCCAGGATGCAGGCCTCTAGCAGATCCTGTCAGGCTGCAAGATCGAGCTCTCTCGGGGGCACTACTGGTAGCGCCACGACCAATTTCTGAGGAATCTAGCCGAGGGGCTGGAGAGGTGTCAACAGGATAACAAAAAGTCACCACCGGCAGTGAACCTCAACTTTGTCACAGAAGGCAGGGAATGAAGCCATCCAGGCCACCGGAAAGACCAAGACCCTTTTCCTCTGACTATTAGTGGGACATGAGGGTTGACCTTGACAGACAACTTAAGTTCCCCACGGAGATCACCACCACATCCCTCCGTCCTGACATTGTCGTTTGGTCGACCAACGCAAGGCTTGCATACCTCATCGAGCTCACAATCCCACAGGAGGAAGGGATTGAGGAACCCTTCGAACGGAAGAAGGCCAATTACGCAGAGTTGGCTGCCAAGTGTTGAGAGGCTGGCTGGAACACTACCATCTACCCTGTTGAGGTGGGACGTCGAGGCTTTGTGGGGCAGTCAACCATTCGCCTCTTGAGGGATGCAGGAGTGCATTGAGGAAAGCTGAGGAAAGCAGAGGAAGAACTCGCCGAGGAGGTGGAAAAAGGCAGTTTTTGGCTCTGGCTGAGGAGGAGAGACAGGTGCTGGGGAAAGACCAACTAACCCCATCATCAGCCGCAGGGGTAACATCCATTAGCTGCAGGGAGTGATGGGGAGACGTCCCTGTCACTGCCCCGCCACCAGGAGAAGTTCCAGGATTAAAGGGGCGAAACGTCGGTGAATGGTGGTTCCTGCCTGATGACCCTGCAGCTGACCCATGGGCACTGGAGGAGGTGCGACAGGCAGAGATGCCCAGCAGGAAATTACACCTACCTGTATGTTTACTTAAGGCTAATAGAGATCAGAACAGCTCTTTGGCTCTCAAGCTATTACCAAATTTGGCCAAAGTCATGAGTCACATGTCCACAGAAACCTCAACAACTGTAACAGAGTTACTAACTTCAGGTACGACCACGTTACCATATCAGATAGTATATGGTGTTTTATAGTGTTTTATTCCAACACTTTACTTCAGCATACGTCTCAGTGGCTCAACGACATGCTACTTAGTGCATAAACCATGCGTTTTCTGAACGGTACCGCCTGCATGTCGTGTTCGCTGCATGTTTGCAGCCCATCAAGCCTCCAGAGAGTGTGACAGGGGATGAGCAGATCGACCGTTCTGGAGATCCATCACTTCGATATCGGCCCTGCAGCTCCGTGCTTCTCATCAGAGGTTATGGTGATAGCTGATGAGCACTCTGGAGCACAAAGGGAAATACAAATGGTCACAGACGACCACAACAGCTGGCCGCTTTCCCCTCCGAGCAGAGGAAGCTGCCGGGAGGGAATTAAACGGGCAGATTGAGCCTGGAGAGGTGACTCATTTCACCACAAGGAAAATGTCTTTAAAGTCCAGAAAATGGAAATTAAAGAGGAATGGATAATTGAATTAGGGCCAAACAACACTGAAAAGAAGGTTTGCCTTTAGTTTCGTGTTCAGACAAATCATTCATCCCAACACATGTTGCATGGTGTAGTTTCCACAAGCATGCTGGGTATAAAGACGTTGGTGTCGCGTGATGGTAACGACCCATCTGTGGTGATCGCAGCTCAGCGCTGCTCCACATTCATGACCAGAGAGAATCTGACTGTTTCCCAAGAGCAGCTCCACCTTATCTCAATTTCCACCTCTCGCGCTCCGTGTGAATCATAATGAGGCCACTAAGTCACACATGCATGCTTAACATGGGCAACACATCCCGTCATTATACGGGAAAGTTCTTAATTACATTTCAGTCACACATTTTCAAATAGAAAGTCTTTTTTTTTTTTTTTACTTTTGATGGAGCTTCTAATTAGATCCTTTGGACATCTTTACATGTTCTGACTCTCTGATCTGTTTAAAATCTCGATGGCAGAAGTTCTGATCCATCTCTGACTAGCTCAGTGAGTCCAATGTCAGCATTAACATTAGCTATAGCTCGGGTGACATCAGTAGCTACTTAAGTCAACTCCTGATTCCCAGACGAGGTTGTGCCATAGTTTCCCAACCAACGCAATCCTATTAGGAACATGAAAGATTTCCACCTCTAAATAGCACGAGTATTGGCTTTTAATAAATGCCAATGCATTGACTTATAATAAATTAGAATAAAGAGAGCCCACTTGCGGTTTAAAAGACTTTGAAAGGGAGGAGATTCAAACATGCTTTTATAGTTTGTTTTAAGTTTGTATTAAGATAGGGGAGCATATTCATCCCCCTCATCTGTGCACACGAGCCCCTGCTCTGGTCCCTGTAGCTCACCATCTTGTTGTGCATTCTTAGTCCAAGGCGTCACATACAAATCAGAGCGCTCAGGCCTGCATATTGCTTTCTGCAACATCCTCAGAAATCCATTTTTGCTATTGGCAGGCTATCGATTCTCCGTGAATGGATGGTGACTCCAGACGGGGACGGGAGATGATGCCGTGTGAAGACGGTTACCATCTCTCTCACACACACACACACACACACACACACACACACACACACACACACACACACACACACACACACACACACACACACACACACACACACACACACACACACACACACACACACACACACACACAGTGCTGAAGAGAGCTTGATGAGTGTCTACAAGAAGCCATGTGGGCTCTGTCCATTGCAGCACCATTAATCCAGTACAATCTGTCTGTTTAATGCCGTGTGCCCTGAAAAGAGGCAGCACTTATCATCTTTAAAGTCTCCTGTAAGGACATAGCAGGGGAGGAGTGGTCTCCCCTAAAAAGTGGACAGAGTCATTTGAAGGGTCATTTCATTCACATTACAGAAAACATACTGGGGATGTAACAGTGAAGTGCAGAAGAATCCCACTGAAACGCAAAAACAGGTTTTTTTTTTTTTAAAGCCACCATAAGACAATGATTAGCAGTGTTGTGCATGTTGTTAAGAATAAGTAGGTGTTCACAGTAAGAAGTTACTGCAATGAACTGTACTAAACATTAGAACACCTGTATGATGCAAATACTTCATGGCCCCTGTGAATGCAATGTAATCAGCTGCCATTTTCTAGAAAGAGAGACGACCCTTGATTTAAGAATGGTAATGTCAAATAGAGCTGCTAAAAATAAAGGCTAATGCCAATGTTATACTGAGTCACACACCTTCTGTTGGACGGCTGCACTAAGTTTGTCCTGCTTTGATAAAGAGTTTCTTCTTCAAAAACAGGGGTTATTAACATGGTGACATTGCTGTTCAACATTGGAGACAGTTGGTTTGGATAATGTTAATGCTAAACTCACTTACACACAATTAAAATTTTGGTTCCTACTCCGAGAGACAGCAGTATGTGAGGCGGAACTATATGTCGACAGTTGTTTTCCAGGGGGACATATTTAATAGGTGCAGGGACAAAATGTTTGTGATTCCAAGTGTTTATAAGATTCTAAATATGTTTTAGAGAAGCTAAGGTGCGTGACTTACATCCTGTGCTTAAATAATGCTGCTAATGAGGTTGGTATATTGCCATTTTTATTATTTGTTTTGAGTGTGATTATAGTTACAGCTTTGTGGCTATGAATGCTAACTTTGCTAATGCTAATGTCGCTGACATGGCTACAAGTTCACGTTCATGATGTTAAACGCTCAATTCCATGAGAATGTTGTAGTTAAAATACTTTAGTTCATGTGGGGTTAAGGTTAAAATATTAGAAAAAGCTAAACAGCCAATTTATTCTGTATAAATATCACTTTTTAGCAGTATATACTGGTTTACAAGATGAGATGTCATTTTATATAAGGGTTAGAAAATCATATGAAAAGGTTAAAAATATATTTTATTGGCATTATTAGTAGGGGACATTCATGCAATTTGTATGTTAGTTCATTTGGTAAATGTGTGTTTTATTATGTATGCATTTGCTTTTATGTCAACAGTTGTCATATTTCTCATGACTTAAAGGACAATTGTGCTGTCGTCATTCATTACACCGAGGTAGGTACACTATTATAAATGTAACCTAGTTATAAATAGTTGTCCATTACTTCCCAGTGACTCCCACAAGTGGAGTCATAACAGGGCATAACTTTCCAATACTTACAGTCTAGACTAGTTTTTTTTAACAATAGCATCTATTTGTCCTTCAGTATATTTAATGTGAAAGAAAAGGCTAAACTCCACAGTAAAGTGCTTTTATATGAGCGAGTTTGTTCAAATCAGTTAGAAAAAAGTGTGTGGGAGCTTCCCTGAAGGTTCGAGTTTTAAACTCGGTGTACAGACATCCACAAACTGAAGTAATTTCATCCTGTGTAATAATTTTGGTAAAATATTGTGCTCGGAGTTGGGGCCTGAATCCTGGCACACCCTGGGCGAACATCTGGCGAAGATCTGGTTGACCTCAGCCGGCTTCAGCTAGACGTCTTCTCTCTTTGACTGACTCAGCCGGTTGAAGATACCCCACCCCATCCCACCCCCTCGAAGGAGCCCTTTCCTTGTCTTGGCTGGGAGTTTAATAGCATTCTCCTGGCTGAATACTGAAATGCGTCTGGAGAGTTTTGATACATTTGTCTGAATGGGAGCGTGCAGAGAGCTTCTGTAAACTGCTGCATTCATCCCGCTGCTTCTGTCAGCAGTGAGATCATCAATAAACACCGGCATGACAGTTTAACTGGCAGTCAGCGTGTCCGGGAGAGGAGCCGCCATGTTTGACAGATTCAAGCCGTTAGCTGTTCCCTTCTTCTCCTCAGGCCATTCTTCAGGTGCATTTCTTAGTAACCTTGACATTGAACTTCTTTTCTTCATCTCTACGGAGTTTTCTCTTGATCGTGGACAGGGATATGGTATCAACGCGGTTGGAGGGTGTTTAATACTTTGCGGGCATTTTCTTCTTCTGAATGACTCCAACTGTTGATTCTTCCAAACCAACAACCTTCTACCATCTTTATAGTAGATTTTTGCTTGGTTGTGATCCCATGTTCAGCCTTCATGTTGACAGACGGGCTCCTCAAACTGAAAGGGCAGCTGTCCATCAGCTTTGAGCAATGTGGCATAACATTATGGATTGTTATGGAGTAGGTTCAGGGCCATAGTGTGTTCAAATACCCGTTGGGTCTTTCTGTTGGGAATTTGCATGTTCAGTCCCCGTGTGTGCGTGGGTTTCCTCCAGGTACTCTGATTTCTTCCCACAGTTTTCTTGTTGCATTTTAGGTGTCTGTTTATCTGACAATGGTGCTCGGAGCCAACTTTTTGAGAATGGCTCCCAAGGTGGCACTTTGTGAAAATGCTTGGGCTTCATTGTTGTGTAAATAGAGGGAAACAACGCTTTCCCGAAAAAATTGGACCCCGTTTCCATGTAGATGCCAGAAACGCTGATTCGGTGCATGTGCACATAGTAAATATGTTCAGTAGATGGACAATAACAACAATGTCTGCCTCCAGAGTGTCATGACTCACAGTCCATAGTCTCCTGGTTTTATAGTTGAGAGTCACCCGTAATAGCAATCCAACTAATAGCAGCGCCCACGGTAAATGGATTTCACCTATATAATGCTTTGCCATTGTGTAGGCAGTCTCAAAAGCTGTTTACGTTGTTAATCACTTTCACCCATTCACACACACTCACACATTCATACACTAACAGGGGCTCCATCGTTTTTAGCTGTTTCAGCTGTTTCCGTGTAAACTGACATCGTTTTCAAAAAGTTTCCATGTAAACACAAAGCACTTCTGAAAGAAAAATGTTTTTTCCAACATTTTCTTTCATTTTATGCCAAAATAACAGTAACTCTCAGTTCACTGACTTCACTGTTATCCCAATTTCTTGAATGAAAATCAAGAGTAAGATCAATCTATCTGTCCATCTTCTCCAAATCCAAGCTTCTTTTGTAAGGATAATTTTTTCTCACATTATATCATATTTCAAGAATGAAAACATACTGCAGTCTGGAGTTTTTCTTGCTTCTCCTCATACATAAAAATATAACTCCCATTCTTTCAGCCCTCGTACGACATTTTCCATTCTTAAAGACAGTTATTCAACTGAACCACGACTCTGCCTGATAAAACCTTTTTTTTCCACAAATTTTACAGAATTGTTCCTCCACCCTTGCTCAGCTCCCCCGGTTACCCCTCAGTCCACTTCTCAGCATTATCACAAACAAGAGTTGGAACAAGCTGAGTTGTACTTTTCCTTTTTTTTTCCTGTTTCTAACAGAAGAGCCAGAGACAAAAGGAGGCCAATAAATGTGGAAGCAAAGCTTTTTTTGTAGGTGAGCAAGCTGAAGCTGAAAAGAAGACGGGAAGTCAAAAACAAGAAGCGGGGAAGAAGAGGGTGGGGTGGAGGGGATTAAGTAAATGGCTCTTTCATATTCCCCATGTTCACTTCAGAAGGAGGAAGTTACTCCAGATAAATAAGCTCCCCAGTAACATACACGTTATTGGTATTCATCCGCGGCCGAGAGCAGACGTGGGGTCAGCAGCAATCAGCTCGCTATGAGCTGGAGGAGAGTGAGTGCAACATCGGAGTTCACCGGCTTTCAATTTCTACCACTTTTTTGTCATGTTTGTGCCTCAGACTGCCGTTAATTGCAGAACCGTCCGCCCATAACAATGTGAGTCAGTGAGACGCGAGATACGGCCCGAATCAAAACCCAACAAAAAGGCTGCCAGCAGGGAGAAAAAGCAGCCGTTAGTGAGGATTCAATTTCCAAATCCCGAATCATGTATCCTGCAGTGTCTCAAATTGTCACACGGTATTGTCACGGCATTTGAAAAGCAGTAATTGGATGATCTATTTTGATGGCAATGAGGTGCCAAATATACGGCAGTGAGAAATCTCCCACATGATGGGAGCTGCTGCAGAGTAATCAGAATCTCAAACATGGATCCAACTCACTGTTGGAAAAAACATAAAGTGTCGCTATAATGCCACAATTATCTGGAGTAATGTAATGTAATGTAACTAATAGATTACTCTAATGATATCTGGATGATGTTTCAAGTGAAAATGCATCAGAAAAGTTTCGTGTTTACGCGGTCGGTTTCTACGGAAACAGTGAAATCACTGAAAAAGGTGTAACTTCAGGTTGGGCCACTCGTGGGTGCTGTTGTTTGTTTTTGACATGAAGCCACACACACATGCGCGCAGAAAAAACGACCCACTATAAAATTTAACAATGAGAGAGACAACAAGAGCTGTTGTCTTTCTTGGTTCTGCCACTTGACCATTTCAAAATAAGCATTAATCAAAGCTGTTGTTCAGTTATTTTGCACTGTGATACCATTCCACCGAGCTCCTGACAGGCTATCACGTAATGTGTAAGTGTATTGCCACTACTATTAAAGTAAGTGATTACTATTAGCATAAGAAAAGACCCACCCAGGTGGTATTTCTTTAAACTAACATATAGATTATAGAGCATCTTCTTCCCACAAACTAATGTGAACTAGTTAAACAATGAGTGATTCAGTCATTAGACCGACCCACACAGTGCTGACAGCTCAGTTAATGCTAATGCTAACACTACAGTGATACAGAGAAGCTGAGACAAATCCTTTAAGCTATTTTCATATCATTAACACGTAGTCATGGAAAACCAACTCAACTCACTAAATGAGCAACTACTGGCTATCACAAAGTATTATTTTTCAGTGACGTGCACTCTCCTGGCTCTTGTCATGTACAGGCAGCTCAACATTGTCAGAGTAGCTGTGCAGAACATCCTGCGAGGAGCTTTTTCTGTCCGCCAATTTGAGTTCTCCTCTCAGTGGAGATTACTTGTTAACAAAGAGTGGCTCTTATTCATTCCCCTCACACTGGATTTTATCTTAGAGCACTTTATGCCCCACTGCCCAGTTCCCAATGGCACTTCTAGGGCCAAGTATCCAACCTTATTTGAGTCTTCTTAATTCACTAAGAGCAAACACGGAAGCCACAAATTGGTGTTTTTTTTTGGGTGGGGTGGGGTGGGGTGGGGGTAATATAACTAAAAGACCAATGAAGCTGTTATTGTTTCTAGTTGAAAGTGTAATTGTCAGTAAACAACAGAAGAAGGGGGAGGGACTTCTGTGTCGACTGAAGGAGGCATTTCAGTGCACACTGACTTCATTCATACTGTTTGGGAAATGGGCATATTTCCCCACACAAAGGCAGCTCTCACTAGTAGCATTCAGATCCTCTGTGCCTTCCTAGAAAACCCCCACCCCCACCCCCCATTTCAACATCCTGCAGGCCAAAGTCACTCGTCCACAAAGTGCTGCTGATTGAACACACAATCAGCCGCGTTTGTGACTTTAGGAGCCGAAACCGAGTCCACCTGCTGTTTACTCAACACGTTCATCCATCCACAGATAAGCAATTAGCTCATATTCATCAGGTCGGCCTTTCTTCTTTCGTTCCGTCTTCACTCCCCGGGAGAGAACAGAGGCGTGGAATGGGTGGGGACTCATTTTTGGAAGGGGGGGCTGTCACCGCAGTCTCCTGCTGACATTTTGAGCTCTCCAATCAACCCTAAGAAGAAGGGGGGGGGGGGGGGGGGTTGAAAGGCAGGTACAGAGAGGGAACGAGATCCTTTCTAATCCATTTTAAAGGGCCAAATGAGTGACTGCTTTAAAAGCTTTCCTCACACAGCTGAAATATTAATGTTTGCTGCTCAGGAACATTACTAGTATCCTTGAAGTGAGGCGATGATAATTATTAATGAATCTCATTTTCAGGCCAGTGTGCTGGGTGTTCACAATGCCTGCGACCTTCGGAGGGAAAGCAAAGCTCGGTGTCACCTCCCATCAGGAGTCGAGAGACTAGAAATGAACAATCTGTACGATTGTCGCGTTGCGGTTGCAGCTCATCTGGCTGATTTGTTTACCTCAGCGGTTGTGCCTGGAATTACTTATTCATGAACATGCGGAGAACCACGGCACTGCAAACAAAGTCGCACTTTTAGGGTGAATAGAGTGATCAGATCTCGCAGGAAAAAAGAGTAAGTAGTGAGTAAACACTAGCAAATTTATAAAAAATGAAGCTTCCTAAGTTGCTGTTCTCAGTAAATTGTGTTAACCATAGCTTCAGTGCTTGTTGAATTTCCTCCTCATGCTTTAATCTGTGGGGAGAATGACCATCTTGTGGTGGAAAAAGGTATTACAAGACTGGTTGAGTTAGCATGAGAAAACACAAAAGTCAAAGCTTTGCAAGTTGTCTTTTAAACATACTGGTGTTCTTCAATAAGTGGCTGAAAAAAATCTCTTATAGTGACGATGGTTTTCCTGCATGAATATAGACTGAAAATGCAGGTAAACACTGCCACCGGTGGTGACAAGTGATAATTACACCACAAAGAGCCACTTGATTTTAAATCATAGTTACAATCAATACCAGTTTTGTGCACTTGGTGGCAGTAGTGAATCACTGTTCCCTGTAGTTTCATCAATTGTGTGGCTTCAGTAGTTGGTGTCAGAGTTCATTAAGTCATAATTTAGTTTTAGAATTTGTTGTTTCTTCTGTTCGTAAAACAGCAGAATGACTCAGTGCACCATCTGGTGTCACAAAGTGGTATTGGAAGACTGATCATATTAGCTTCATTAAACGTAAAAGTCCTTAATCTTTAAAAAAATTTATAAAAAAATCCTAACTTAAAGATTCAGAAATGCCCGAAAAACTTACAATGTTGAAATAAAAGGAAAAATATCTATAACAATCCCAACACGCAACAGTAAAACTATGAAACTGTTAAAAACTGGGAAACGTGAAATTTTGAAAAGGTGTATCATGTAATGTTTGCTCATGGTTTTTGGGTCAGTTTGGTACAATTAACCACTGTAATGGTGAGTTGATGGAGTCCTTATAGCATATGCACAGAATCTGAGTATATGAAGCCATTTTTGGAAGTCAGCATTAATCCCGCCTCTTTTCCCTTTCACCAATCACAGCAAGGCACAGTTGACATACGTCACAATGCCTTTTCATTTTCTTGATTTTATCTTGATTTCATGTTGCTCGAGTCTTGTGTCCTAGTTTTTATCTGATGGTTATGCTCCCTGCCTGTGTTTTGGTCAATGTCCTCACCTGATTACTGTCAGCTGTGTCTCGTTCCTCTGTGTGTATATATATATATATATATATATATATATATATGTGTGTGTGTGTGTGTGTTTCTTTCAGGTTTGTAATCTTTCTGGTTGCACTTGCATATACAAGGAGGTTTTCTTTGTTAGTTTATCAGTCACTCATAACAAATAAATACATTAGAGTACCATAGACAATCTCTCCTTCATGTGGCCGTCAATTGTAAATTGTTCATGGTCAGAAATGCAGACTTTGTTTTGGGTTTGCAGGAGGAATCCAGGGCGATCATGGCGAGGAGGGAAAAGTCAACTTCAAGCAAAACTTGGCAAGCCTACAAGAAGCATTAATTGAGAAGTGTCCGTCAACGCAAGCGCTTTGCCACAGTGGAAGAACTGACGAGTGGCTGTGGAACCTGGTAATGAGGCTTCAGACTGACGAGATGATTGCTTGCAGGGGGGAGAGTATCCAGGAGAAGACACACGCACACACATACACACACACACATAGACTCACATTAAGTCTGTAACATCAAGCTCTCTTCTATGAGCACATACTTTTTGTTCCATCAGACGTTAATGTGTACTGGCTGGATATATTTAATATTCTCTTTGTTGTAAATTACCACTATATTTGGAGCCAGACTGTTAGAAATTTCCTTCTGGGGTTAATAGTTTGGACTTTGGTTTTGTTACCTTCTTGTGAGAATCTGTTGTGGATTCTATTATTTTCTGATGCATTCCCTTTTGTTTCTGGAGAAATGATGGGGCTTCTTTTTTTTTTTTAAAAAACCTCTATTTGAGTTTAAATGTCAATCTTTCAATTGAAAATGCATCATTTTTGCATTTTAATTTCAGAGAAGTTTAGCGTTTACACTGCGACGTTTTCAGAGCGATGCCTGTTTACATTGAAGAGGACATGAATGCTGAAAACGTTTTATGTTTTAACTTGAAGAAAGTTGTCCGATTGTCGGCTTGTGCTCCGGTGACATTGACAAACCTGCAACTTGTTAGCAACGACCTCCTCTTCATAAACACGTTGCATATTATTCCTCTATACATTTATGGTTTCTACCAAGTTTTTTTTTCAGGTTTCCAGGTTTGCTCTCGTTTCAAGGAAGGGTTTTACTCATGCGTTTTCTTTTTTTCTTATGTACAATATTAATTTTGAAAACTCATTCATGAGGCCCTACTGAGCCTCATTTTAGAAAGCCTTTCTATTTTTTTTTATTTTTTATGATCTAATTAGCACTAACCTGCTGTTAAAAGCATTTCATCACCTTACTAATAGACATCCACATGAGGTCAGGGTGAAATACAGCATTAGTAAATATTGCAATGCCTAAGGTAAATGTTAAATATATTTACATTTGCAATTGATTAACAATAAGTATTAAGATGTGCTTTTGATATTAATTCCAAGGCTGCTTATTCCAGGCACAATCTATTTTTGTACCCTGGAAATTGGCGTTTGCATAAATGTATAGGAAGATTGTGATCCAACCTCCTAATAATGCACATAATCTGCTTCGTACCATTAACCAATGCTCGGGTATCATCGTATGCAGGAGTAACGATTTGTACATTTTTGTGGGGACACATCCTTTGGAGTATTTCCTGCACTTGGCAGATAACTGATTAATTTGCTCATGAGGAAGGAATTGCACACCTCCTGCCAACAAGCACCTCCATGCAAATAAGTATATTTGTAATTGACCTCACATCTGAGCAGAGCCACGGGCCTAAGAGGATAATTATGAGCGGAGCCGTGCTAATGATGTCTTTAAGTTCCAGCGCCCTTCGCCACTGAGTCAACTTTGACCCGAGGAATAGTTTGCATTGGTATGATTTTGAAAAGTTCAATTAAACTGCAATTTGAGGCATAGACCGAGGAATAATTGCAAGACAGTGGGTGGTCTTTTTACATCAGTCTGAGCATGCCTAATAAGCAAGTCTGTCTCACTTCTCTCGAGCTATTAGCATCCGTTCCCTGATGTGAGATGTCGCTGAATAATGACAAGGAGAGGCAACAAAATCTCACCACGTTTATGATTCATGTCTGAAGTCTCCACAGTTCACTGGGAAATAATGAAGGAAGGTTGTTTACCCACTTTTAAAATGGGGTCATATCAGAAATTGTCCAAATGGATTTCACTTATATAGCACATTTTACTGCTTTAGCAGTCGCTATGTCATTAACAAAAATCAACTGCAGTTCCTATTTTATGTTCCCAAGTTCTGTTACATGGTGGGAATTGAGGTTGTAACACAACAGCGAGGGCATAAAATGACCAACCGATTACAATAATGCTCAAAACCAAGAAGGATGCAGCACTGAAGACGAGTTACCTCAGTGCTAAACATTAGCAGTAGAGCCATACCGTGCTACCTTGCAGAAATATTGTATCCTGAGGAGCGAGCAACTTTCTTTTTTATCAGCATGAGGCCCCCGTTACACGACGTTTTCAAGTGAAAATGGAAATCTTTTTTTGCGTTTTCACTTTGTTTAAATGGCGATTGTGCTCAGAGCCACTGGAAACGCAGTAGAATATTTCTGAAAATCCTCCGAGTCTTTTTCTTTGTGGAAATGGAGGAAAACGCAACTTTTTGAAAAAGGATTCTTAAGTGGAAGTTTTCAAAAACGCTTTACCGCAGCCGTAGTAAATTGTTCCTCTGCACAAGATGGACAACATTTCCTCCAGAGTGTCATGACTTCCAGTCCATATTCACCTGGGACGTGGCAGTTTTATAGTTAAGAGTCACCAATAATAGTCATCCAACATGGTTTCCTGTCCATACCAAAGTCTGCTCACTCAACATTGTTAATGGTTATAGCTTATTCTTCTCTGTGCATGTGTATGTGGAATAAATGCAAAAGCAAACATCACCCACTAGTGGCCTTATATGAAAACTACATAGTTTTCCTTGTTTGCTGTTTCCATGTAAACAGACATCATCTTCAAAACATTGACATGCAAATGTGAAACTTATCCGAAACATAACGATGGCTTATCCCTTGGAAAGGCTGCTCCAGTATTAGGAGAAACTTTGCGTTCACCGTTTTGCATAGGAACAGACACAACGAATGTCCATGCACAAGTGTGCTTGAGAGTAAATGTGTGTGTATTTGACAGTATGTGTGTGTGCATAAATGCATAAACAAGTGTGTATAGGTGAATACAGCTAATATATTATTTTAGAGCTACGTTCCATTATTTCTAATGTCGATGTTTCTAACCTCTCTCAACGAAATCTTCTCTGTTGTCTGGAATTCTTAACATGTGCAGTAAAAGTAAGATTGTTTCCATGCTTGCTTCTGGCAAAACGACTGAAATACACCTCCCCAGCTCTCGTTAAACATCTGAGACACGTTCTTAATAAAATCCCAGCGTCTACCACCCTCACCATATCTGATATAGTGGCCATAATTACTAGAAATAAGCTGGCCTGGATATTAGGACACATCTGTTCTATCAAGAGGCAGGCAGGTGCTCCGGGGGATTTCTATAGCAGCACTTTCCTCTAAATTTCAAGGGGGAGGGTAAAAAGAAAAAGAAAAAAACCCAGGAGTCTGGAAGATTCAGTGGTTTCATGCTGTAAAAGAGTCGCCGTCCAGTGCTTCTCTATGAACTACAATCGATTGTTTTCAATCACCAAAGTGGCACAAGCCATTACTGCCCCGAAACTGTGCACAAACAAATCATTCCAAAACTGGTGACAATTACCCCGGCACCCCGGATTCCTCCACCTGACTCAAATAAATAACGGGGCTTGTTACTGAAAGGGGGCTCACGGTGAACTACGGCCCGGGCGGCTGCGCGAACAACACGCTGAGTAATTGAGTCCACTATGCATATTTATGACTAAATAGACACCCTGTCAGCCTTTTGGATTTATTGGGGAGAGTTGTGGTTTTGGCGGACGCTCTGCTCGGCAATCTATAGCTTTATAAAAGGGCTTTAGTGGGCAAAACAGTCAATCTGTCATTTCTGTTGGAATGGGATATATCAGCAGAGCGACGGCACAGCCAACACGACACGTTTGTGCAGCCGAGGGCTCGAAGCCGCTGCCGTGAAGGAGACGGACGCCATGAAACAGTGGAATGCTACCAAGGAGTGGCCATTCATTAAAAGACATCAGTAATGTAACTACATTCATTTTATTTATTTATATGATCTTATAGCAACTATTTATCTTGATAATCTGGGCAGCAGAGTCACGTTGTTCTGCAATCTATCAATGAGGCAAAAGGCAGAGAATGTGACTAAAACACGATAATTACTGTGTGTGTGTAAAACTTAACAAACAAATCTACACCTCACACACATTAATTGAGTAATATACCAACCCTCCTGGTCTATGGATCCCCTTTCTCCCATCTGATGAAGCATTTTTTAATTTTTTATCATAATTGGATTAAATATGCTTCACAGTCTACTTTATCATGCGAAATACTGTGAAACGTTAATGCCACTAGATTAACATGAAAATGTGATTCTGTCCATTTTTCAGTTTTTAAGTCAGCTCCTTCAGTAAAGATGCAGATTTTAATTTGAGACATTTTCTCAACTGGCTCCCCTCGACTTTTATTATAAGATATTTTCTGTCTTGTGCCCCAACATTTGCATTTGGTGACACATTATTTCCTACATGACGTTTTTCTCCATTGTACCGAAGTTTAGACGTATTTGCTTCAATAACTTCCTCCACCAAACGTTTCCGACTCCAGGGTTTCACTTTCTTTGTTCAGGGGCCACATACACTCAAATTTCACCTTAAGTGAGCTGGACCCGTAAAATAGTTCCGTAATAATCTTTAAGTTTAAACTTTTAAGTTTTTCTTTGTCGTGATCCAGGTTTTTTGTGATGAAAATGTCTCGATTTTTCCATAAAACAAACAATTACACCTGAAAATGATGAAACCTTCTGGTGCAAAATATTGTTTAATGTCCAAAACAAAAGAAAATCTTTTCTGTAAAATGTTTACAATTTGTTTGGTGGTTTTGCGGGCTGGATTGGAGCCTCTTGCGGTTTTGGATCCACGGGCCTTAAGTTGGCACCCCTGCATTAGACTGATCGCAGTTGGCCCAGTTGTGTAGCGGTGAGCTGCAGCACGGTGCAGTCTTAAACTGTATGAAACAGGTAAATTCTCTGCAGTAGTCTGACAGGAGAACAATCTGCACACGCATTTTCACCATGGATTGGTGAAAAGCATGGAAAACCCAGAACAAGCTGTAGATCCTGAGAACAATTGTTGTTGCTGAAGAATCTGAGCATGAAAATACTAAAAAGTCTCATTCATCGAGTTCTTCGCCGTAATTAAAGCAAATGCCGTGTCTGTGACAGCGGAGCAGTGAGGAGGCGATGTGGACTCGTCGTGTTTAACAAACATGCAGCTCGAGAGATGCAAGGGACTGTCGATCCCCCCCCCGAGGCATCGTTAATGTGATGGCATTTGCAACTCGGAGCTCGGTGACTGGATCAAAGCCACAAGTGCTCAGTTTTCCCTCTGAACCTCTCAATGACACAGGCATGTTGGAAAAAACAACAACGAACCGCAGCCAGAAACATTAAAAGGTCACTGTTTCATTGGATAACACAGATTTTGTTATTAACCACTTGCAATGCTGATTAAAGCGGGGGAGATGTGGAGGAAGACATCTCTGAGGGGTTCACGTGTTACGAGGAGACAGAAAAGACTTCCAGGTGACGACGAGCTCTGCTGACTGAACGTTTTGCTTTCCGATTCTGCAAAATTAAACACTTTTATACCTGCTGACCGCTGGGCGCTCACACAGGAGCAGGACGCATCAGAAAAGATGTCCCTGACTGCAGCAGTCGGGCAGTTTTAACTCGATTTCAGCACTCATTTCTCTCTGGCACAAATATAAGCGAGTATAATAGGTATAATCACCTGTGAATAATGGAGGAGGGTGCGATGCTCTGTAACTGCAGCAACGGCATGTGTGATGGAAAGACGTCACAAACACAGCATCTGGATTTCAGTTACAATAAGAAACATATGCACACCTCCAGGTAATTAAATCTTTTTTTTTTTTATGTCATTGTAATTGTCATTGTCACTCACAGGGTAAGGGGAGATGCTTTCAAGTCATCAGATCACATGTGACGAGCGCCACAGAAAAGTATGGGCAGGCACCGAAGTGCTTTCACTCAAATCACTTCCCGAGGTGGTAAGGGCAACATAGGCTTTGTGGTATGAGCAGCATGCGTCATGAATGTGTCCCAGGATGATGGCGTCGCAGCAAAGTGTGTCATACGTAATTTGTAAACATCATCAGTGCGCACTGTGTTGCCATTTTAGAGAATGTGCTGAGTTATGCAGCCTTTAAAACTTTCCAACTTCCCAAAGAAACTATAGAAAGTGACATTGTCCTCCCTGCCTGGTGCAGTGGTATAATCCAGCGGCCTGGGCAGAGGACACCACCAGCGCAGGCTGGATGACTCATAACTGTGTGCTGGGCCATTTAGTGGCAAGTGTAAGCAGTCTGCATCAGGGCTTGTCACATGTGATCGGCTCACACAAAACACATATTAACGCCAGGTGTAAATGGGTCATCAAGACTACGACATCTGCAAAAGCGTTGAGGACGACACTGCAACTGTAATTCTTGCCCTTATCCTGCCCCTGGGTGATGTGTGCTGTTCACTCATAAATCTAAGCCTAACCCTTTTACTACATGATCGTATGGATCCTGAGGAATTTCTTAACATGTCCCATGATGTAGCAGAGCGGACCAATCACAGCCCTCATGGTCTCCTTACATCCCCTTCTGGTCTGTGCTGTGTCCAATCCGTAGATAAAGGCTGTGCGGAGGTGGTTTGCGGCAACGCATAACCTTCACGTATCATTTGTGTAAATTGACAGCATAAATCTTGTTAAAAAGTTCAGTGTTTTACTACCTATGGATCCCAAAAGGCTTTTACAATGATAACGTACATCTCAATGACTCAAAACTCATTTAATTCATCCATACATCAACAGATGTAGAAGACTGAGTGTGGTCATCCGCTGCCACTGTTATGTAAAGTTGGGGTGTCATCTGCATACGTATGGGTGGAGATATGACGCGCCATAAATGAACTCACATGAGGTCAGAAGTAGAACTGATACTAAGTCAAATAAGTACGTTTTTGTCTTAAGAGTTGATTTAAAAACAGGCAGTGAAGTGGACGCAACCTTGATTCTTTTTTAAGGCGAGGAGCTGTTGGTTCAAGGACCCAAATGACCTCAAAGGGACAACAAACTTCAGTCGATCACGAAGATAAACTGTGGGGAGATTTGTGGGCAAACAATAAAATCTTAAAGTCAATCCCACAGGGAGCTGCTGAGCAGAGGCGAGGACAGAGGGGATGTGCTCAGAATCGAGAGTTCATTACAAGGATGAGCTGCAGCAGGGTTGAACCACAGGTTGGGGCGGTCCAGGTTTGGGCGGTCCAGTCCGATCCGGTCCGGTCCGGATCAACTGAGACCAACATGAAGACGACGGCAAAGGACATCTATTGATGTAGTTGTACGCTGCAACCCTCCGTAGAACACTGAGATCACAGGCCCCTTCATAGAGTGCAGGAGGACCGATGGTGGGTGGGAACAATAGAAAAAAAAAAAAAAAGCTTTCTTCAGCTTTCTGATGTTGGTGTTGGTATGTGTTTTCCTCTTATTCATGAAGGACGGAGTGTACTGAGTGGGAGTTCAGAACAGCTTTATTCATGCTTATCCCAAAGTCGACATGTGAACTATAAGCTTACGTGGAAGCTGCTTGATCTCTTCATGCGTCTGTCTCTCATCAGTTTGATCAGGAGTGTCAAACATAAGGTCCGTGGGCCAAAAGTCGGCCTGCAAGAGGCTCCAATCCGGCCACCGAGCAAGTTGGTGAAAATTTTGAAGAAAACATAAATTGTTTCCAACACGCTTGTAGAGAGCAGCGGACACAACGTAGTTCTTGCTGCATTTATATGGTTACTTTTTTGTCAATTTCATCTAATTCTTTCTGATTGTAAGATCAGATGGTCCTGTTTACATGATCACTGGATATAGTAATCGGAATGTTGTGCCGGTTATATGCATCAAGATGTGACCCAATACATTTTAGTGGAACAATCCCATAATGCTTTGTACTGTGACGTTCACTGTTTGTAACATGCAAAGAGACTCCCACATCCCACTTTACCCACTTTATGTGCACACAAAGTTCTGACTGTAGGAAGTAGCTGGATGTGCCGTTTACATGGACTATGATCCTAATAAAAACCACCCCCTACGATCCGATCGTCATTTCTAATTAGATGGTTCAAATACTTTCAGGTTGAATAGTTTATATGATTTAATGGGGTCGGCATTTAAAGACATTATTTTAGGTTCATGTAACCACGGCTACTGAGACCTGGGCTGAGATATCTGTGATGCCGCCATGAGAGCGAGCTACCTCGTTGCTAACAGACTAGCTTCAAAGTCATGCCGTCACAGTGACTTTGTAAAAACATTAATAACGCAACAGCGATAACATATTAAAAAAATTATTTTTTGTACATTTCACTGTATTTTGTAACAGACAGTATCATTAAAATTAGCTTTATATTGAGATTGGAGTCATTATTTGGTAGTAATTGTTTGGTTATTTGAAAATACAGACCTTTCTTATCACATATACTCTGCGCCACAACAAAGAAAAACTTTCTTTTACCAGTTTAACCCACTCAAGAGGAAATGGTGCTATATGTGGCCCCTGAACTAAAATGAGTTTGGCACTACTGATTGCCAATAGTTTAGTGCCTCCTCTGTAGGACCATGACAGTGCAATTATGAAATCTAATGTTGACATGAAAATGTCATTCTAAAAACTAAATGAGAACAAAACACAGTCGTTAGTTTCAAGTAATTGTGCTACACAGACTGTGTTAGTAGTTTCATATGAAACCAAACACAGTGGGGTGAAGAGAGCAAATATGCGGGTTTACAATTGAATGATATTCCGATACAAGTATTACCTCACAAATAATACATTTGGTGAGAAAAAAATGTCGATTATATAAGGGGGGGCTATGATCTTCTGATTTACTTCTATTGCCGGGAGAGATATAATGTGTCTTTCTCGCACTGGACAAAACGCATTAAAAATATATTCAAAGATGTAAGTAAAGGAAACACTGCGAGTGAAACTCTTCCTCTTAACACTCGGATCATGCACATGCAGGGTAAGTAGAAAGGTTCAGTTGAGGCTTTTGATAGAATCTCACAATAAAAGATTTATGAGCTGATCTAGTGACGGTTTAAAAATGGGCCCTGTTGTGCACACACACGGTGGAAGCATTTTCCAAAAGTTGCCTTTTCAGTGGCTCAAGCGCTGTTGTCGTGTAAAGCCAATCACCCAAAACTCAGCCAAAGTTTTCCATTTTCACTTGAAATTGTTCCCGTTCCCACGGGGCCCCAGACCGTGAGCCTTCAAACCTTCAAGAACCTTTCTTGAAGGTTTGATATAATCACTTTTTGATTTTAGATGAGAAGAGCTTCATGAAAGAGAGCCACTTTCGGGGGAATCCATACAGATACTCATCAGTCAGACGGGTATCTAAAGTGGAAGACATCCGGTGCAGCAGACTCTCATGCTTTTTAACTGTGACCCGTCCGTCCGCAGCCCCATAAATACACACATCCCTCTAATAACGTTTTTTTATTTGGGAACGCCCGGCTGATTTTCACACGTGCTCGAACACAACACGCCCGTTACGTGAACCGCCGTAAAATCAGTCATTACCCGCTCGGTTTACACACAACGGAAATACATCAGCACAAATGACAGCGTTTACTGTCCTCCTGACAAAGTCTTTGCTTAATACTCAGAGGCTTTTTGTTTCTAAAGAGCCTGACGGAAGCCGACCTCGGGGTTTCATGATAGAAGTGAATCGAATAAAATCAGTGCAGGTCTTCATTCAAGTGCTTCACTTGTGTTTTTTTTTTTCTTTCTTTCTTCCTTTCTAGTCTGTACAGCTTGCCAGGGCAAACAGTTCTGCTTCAGACTGCAATCTGTTGTACTCCGAGTCCATCATGAAACATTTTGCATTTCATTTCTCGGTGCACAACATGTGCTCAGATACATGGCAGATTAAAATGGATGGCACCATAGGTACAGCACATTCCCCTCCTCTGCTGCCAAAGCGCACGCTCCTCATCTCAATTTAACCATGCCCCCGAGTAACAATAAAGAAATATTGGAAACAGAGGAATATGTAATGCGAGCACTATAAATGAGCGACAAAGAAAAATGTTTCGCTCGGATTTCTTTTTATCTACTCCGCCATCTTCCCCCGTGTCAGGACCGCCGCCGTTATGACACTGTGCAACACGTAATTTTTAACGCAGCGACTTTAAATTATTCACCACCTCTGCAATTTTCATGAGTTAGGTGATTACACAGTGAAATGGTACTGCGGGCAAAACAGGAAAGAGTTTCTCCGCAGCATTAGCATTAGCGGGAGTAGCACTGTGGCAAAAGGCAGCAGAGCACTTCCCAACGTGCACATACACACACACACACACACACACACACACACACACACACACACACACACACACACACACACACACACACACACACACATGTGCCCGCACTCCCGCACACACACAAACTTTTCAAAGATATTCTAATTCAGTTAA
Organism: Lipophrys pholis; assembly: GCF_963383615.2. Taxonomy (NCBI): domain Eukaryota; kingdom Metazoa; phylum Chordata; class Actinopteri; order Blenniiformes; family Blenniidae; genus Lipophrys; species Lipophrys pholis. The sequence continues at coordinate 9,497,975 of NC_137628.1, forward strand.
CGGAGGCTCAAAACGTCGTCCTCTGCAGCGTCTAATGAGGGCGCTGACCTCTGACAGGGCGCACGCAGCAGGAGGCGTTTTGTCTGCGGGGTTGAAAGCTGCAGCTGAAGACATTTTAAACGAGACCGTCCTCCGTTTGACTGCAGTCACCGACACTTGCTCTATAATCTGGAAGTTGGCTGATGTTACATCAGTAATAGAGAGGAAGATGCTCTTTAATCTGGATGTTAGAGGGAGGAAGATGCTCTTTAATCTGGACGTTAGAGGGAGGAACATGCTCTATAATATGGATGCAATCTCATCAGCATTTCTGTAAATTTAAATAAGCTTGTGATTTGGTAAACTGCAGAGATGCTGGTTGGATTCAGTTTCCTTGGATCTGCACCAGATTAAGCCGGTTACACCTGTTATCAGTCTTTGTGCTAAACTGAACTCTCCCTTCATTTTTCTGCAGCCAGACCAGGAAGTGGGATCAATGTTTGGATTTTGATTTTGCATAGTTGGTGCATTTTCCAACACAAACTTATAAATCAAGTTTCCACGATCCTGATACACTGTGAATGGGATGTTTTGGCTGTGTCAACCTTTGAGAGTTTGCGCTGCTAATGGGCATTTTCACATTTAAATCAACAGGTTGGAAATTAAAAACAGATTGAAGGTTCTTGAGACGAAGCATCAGTTCAGATTTAAAAGAATTAAAGATTGTCAGCTGTGCTCCGTTTGGCCTTAAAAGTCCTTAAATGTGTTGGAGGAGGCAATCCATCTCTGTCCGCTGCCTCAACAAGAGAAAGATAGATGCATTCAATAAATTTGGTCTTGAGAACTCTGCAGGAAATGATTAAGAGTGATAAATTGCGACACGGGATTTTTGCAGGACGTTCTTTCATGTGGCATCCATTATGTCATCAACAGTTCAAAATGGTCTTTTCAAAGCGCGGAGAGGTGACGGCTGAGGAGATCTCCGTAAACTCCTGTCACAAATCTGTATGCGTCTTTGAAGCGAGCAGGAGAAGGATCTTCTTTCAAGCCATTATCTTAAAGAAAAAAAAAAAAGTGCCGACAATAATAGGGGCCCTATGATGAATGTTTCATGGGCTGAGAAGAATCTGTTCATTCCTTTAGAGATGTGACAAATTGTTGCCTCATTAGTTAAACGCAAATGTTTTTACCTTCAGCCCGACAATTAGAGGGTGGGCTTGTTATCGCAGAAGATCAAGCCAAAATGCATGTATCTTTAAAAAGCATGGAAATCTGCCCTGCTTGCTGTTCTCTGCTCATTCGGGGATCAGCCATAACAATATGACCGGACATTGTTTTTGCCTATTCTGACTGAAGATGTGTGGTGGTATCTGGCGCCAGGAGGTCTGACAGATTTGTAAGCAACAATCCCAACTGGCTTTTGTGTTCCTCAAAGTAGCCCTGAAGCACTTGTGCTACAATATATTTTTAAAGACACTCCAAAACCAACCATAATTGTATTAAACATGGTCTCATCTGCTGCGTTGTCGTTGTTGTTTGCTGCAGAATGAGTTCAACAGTGAACTCAGTTTCCAACTCAGTGTGCCAAAATGCTGAGGTAGGAGCTCTGTGACATAGCAACATCCGCATGGATAGAGCACACAAGGCTTACCAGCAGGACATTATCTAACCCATCGCACTGCACCACCAGCTAATTTTCTTCCCATAACGCATCTCGGCGTCACATCTTTTCCAGGTCAGAAAATCACTGTGCCAGTCCTGTTTGCCACCTTTGGGTTCTCCTACAGAGAAGACATGGAGACGGACTTCCAAAACGCCATACTTTATTAAATGAAATGTAAGTTAAACCACCTCAAAACCGCACGCAGCCTCTTTCAGGCACTGCTCCAGTGTCTGTGCGTCTGCTCCACCCGTCTCCCCGCGGCTCCTCCTTTATAGGCAGAGAGGCGATTAAGCACCTGATTTGATTTGGGTGCGCTGCCTCACCTCTCTGCCACAATCATATACCATCAACTATCCACGTGACGAAAACTTGGACAACCACCTTTCTCCACCCCTCCGTGGTCCTGCTGCTCTGAGTGTTGGTCCCACTTGGTGGTAAACAGATCAGCTTCACAGTTGTGCATTTTTCTGCTTCTAACATCAACTTTGAGGACTAAAACCCGGTTTACAGAAACCTTTCATAGCGTTTTAGGTGTATGCACGACAACGGGGCTCAGACCCACTGGAAATACAACTTTTTTAAAACAGCTCCAGAGGTGGAACCTTTTGAAAACATGGGAATGGGGGGGAAACTTGTTTCAAAATGCACGGGTTCCGCCTCTATGTAGATGGCAAAATTGCTGCTACTGTCCATGCATGCCACAGCCACTAGTAAATAGTTCTTCTGCACATGCAAGAGCAGATGGACTCATGACTCCCAGTCCACATTCTCCTGGGACTTGGTACTTTTATAGTTGACAGTCATTCATAACAGCATTCCAACGTTGTCCATATGAACGTCATTGTACTCACCATTGTTAATGTTTATAGCGTATTCTTCTCTGCACGCATGTGTGTGTGTGGTTTCATTACAAAAACAAACATTGGCATCTAGTGGCCTGGCATACTAACTACATAGTTTTTGGCATTTTAGCCATTTGGACTGGATATCGTTTTCAAAACGTTGCCATGTAAATGCAAAACTTTTCAAAAACAAAAATGATACAATTTCACTTGATACGTTGTTGTATAGACAAGGGCTGAATGTTCACTTGCTACCTGATACTGTATATTCCAGCTATAAAACGCAGCCATGACAGAAAGAGATTCGGTGTCACTGACTTCACCTGTCAGTGGTCATAATGTTTTGGCTGGGGTGTGTTCAGATGTTGTGGGAATGGGGTGTAACTTTAAATGCAGCCTTGCTTGATGAGACCTTGTTTTTGCTTCAAATGGAGCCTTTGTTGGGGAGGATGGATGCCCTCAAGGGCCCCGTTTGTCACACAGTTTCTGTGTTCTCTTACAAGATTTCAGACAAACTCAGAGAATAAGTAGAGGGACCGAACCAAGCTGTCATACCTCCAGAGAAAGCGCCGTACCTGTAACGTTGAAAAGGCGCTTCAAAGTGAGAGAAGAGCACTTGTGAGGATACTCGTTTGCTTTCATTGTGCTTTGCTGCTGATGCATTCTTTCTGTTCATCAAAGTAACAAGCGCCTTTGGTTGCTGCCGTATTAAGGCCTGTTTGATTGTCACCCTTTCATCAAACTTGGTTTTAAAGCACTGATCCTTGTAGTGTGCAACATGAGCGTGGGCGTCGGTCTCAGCGGGTTTGTGACATGTGCACACGTCAGATGGGATTGAGGAAACAGATGTCCTGCTTCAGCCTTCAGGGGAGAAGCCGACGCCTTCTTGTGGGACATATTAATTCTCCAGCCACATATTCAGGCTTGATTGATTCACGGTCTATTCTTAGTTGGCATTTAGCTTAGTGCTAAATGATTTTTAAGCTGTCTCCGCTGGCCTCTCATCCTTCCACTTTCCCCTCCCAGTGCTTCGGTCTCCCTTTGTTGCTTTTCCCTCCCTCCATCCTCGACACCTTCTTCTGTCTTCCTCCCTAATTGCGTGTCTCTCCTCCTTCCTTCTCCTCCCGTCACTCCTGATTCCTCAGTGGAAAAAGTCATGGCTTTGCATTCAGACTGGCTGAAAGTGGCGCTGCCTCTCCAATTGCTCAGACATGGACATGTCTCGTTACCGGACTGGACAAACCGCCACCCAGCCGGGCCCTGTGCATCTACACCGCCTCCCTAAAGCCCAGTTTCATTTGACTGCTTAGGTTAAGAGGACAAGCAGGAGATAAAAAATGTCTTCACAGCAGTGTGTTGTGCGCATACAGTTTATATTTTGTAGAAGGTCACAAGTTTTTGGCACATTCATCAAATCTTCGTGTCGTTTTAGGACTCTGAGAAATGAGCTGCGCTGCCCTAAGTGAATGCAGCTGCGTGACGCATAAGACGCGGAGAGAAAGATAGATGAAGGCAATGAGGCTCAGGCCTCACTGAACGACAGCAAAAGAAATTTACTTGCGACTCGGGAGCAGCTGCTTTACATCTCTGATCGGCTGTGAGAGGACCCAGGCGTCGGTACTGACCGGTGACAGGCCACTTCACAGAATCTGGTTCAGACTCATTTAGATTCTCGAACAACACAGCTGACGGCAAAGTCATCTTCATGTTGCACACGAGTCTCCTGTAGCTGCTCTGAGAGCAGAAGCACAGAAAGTAAGCGATGCATGTCGTTTTCTCAGCACAGTGATCCCCTGGTGGGGGGGGTTGGGGGGGCGCTCGCTGCTGGGGGCCATGCACATGACCTCCACTCGGCTCGGCTCTGCTCAAACAAGCACGGATGAAGCCTTCATGTCATGATGCCTCTGCAATGTGTGACAATCGTGGGCCTTGCACATCCCAAATTAAAATTTCAGTGTGTTTTGAAAATTGATATATTGGTGACGACACCTGCTGCATCGATCACGGTGGCAATGTCATCAGTGGTGACGTGGAAGTGACAATGTTTTTCATCTCAACCAAACATTGTATGCATTTGCTTACTTTATGTTTGTGACTCTTTTTGGTTTTTGGTTGTTAAAATCAGCTGGTGTAACAATCAGCCAAACAGATTGAGACAGCAGCTCTGCAACTTTGTTTCTATGTGAAAAACAATTAGTGAGAACACCAACTCTTAACTATGCTACAAGGTACAGTTTCGCATTGGTATATCTCTTTTTATTTCAAACATTTACAAATAAAAGACAATACAACAATAATGTTACAACTAATAGTAATACTAAAACTATATTTGCATAGTATTTTCATAAAAAATTTATAAATTTAAAAGGAAGAAATCAGCATAAAAACGTAGCAAAGGCAATAATTCGACATCATGCTTTTTTTTTTTTTTTTTTTCTTTCTTTTTTGCTGTGGGAACGGTATGGACTAGCTAGAACCGGCAGATGGCGTTCGTGCAACTTTGAATCCAAGTCAAGAAGAAGAAGAAGAAGAAGAAGAAGAAGAAGAAGAGGGAAACAGTCATCAGGGACGAAAAAGATGCTGATAAGAGAGAGAGAGAGGAAAACAGTCATGAGCTATGAAGAGAGCGGTGGGAAACAATGAAGATAGATAGAAGCAGCCAGCAGATGGTGGTAATGCAACTTTATGGATGCAAACTGCTGCTAAACCAAGAAGAAGAAGAAGAAGAAGAAGAAGAAGAAGAAGAAGAAGAAGAAGAAGAAGAAGAAGAAGAAGAAGAAGAAGAAGAAGAAGAAGAAGAAGAAGAAGAAGAAGAAGAAGAAGAAGAAGAAGAAGAAGAAGAAGAAGAAGAAGAAGAAGAAGAAGAAGAAGAAGAAGAAGAAGAAGAAGAAGAAGAAGAAGAAGAAGAAGAAGAAACAATTGGGTAAAGAAAATTTTATAAAATATTCCATTTATTTTAAACTGCTATGGTAGGGATCTGCAACCTGTGTCTCTTCAGCCCATCTATAGTGGCTCGGTGAAGCATTCACAAAAGCACATTTGTATAAGAAAAACAATTGAAACAGGAAAGAAAAAACATGAAAAACTGCTCAAAAAAACTAAACGGTTATTACAGTTAAAGTGTCAAAAATATCTAAAAGAAAATGTTGAAAAATAAAAGAGAAACTGCTAAAATCAGGAAGAAAAACAACTAAAATGTGATGATATTTTTAGCATCTTCAACTGTAATTGAAACTTCATAAATGCAACATAAGACACAGTTTTTATATGTACATCAATATTGTATGTGAAACTGTATAAGCTGCGCCAGCCTCATTTTGAAGGTTAAACGTGTTTTGCACCTTCACTTAGATTAGATTTGGTGGAAAGTGAGAAATCCATCTCTTCTGGCCATAAAGGCTACAGACGTCTGTGCTAAGGCATCAGAGCTACTGTGAATACAGACAAATGCTGATGTAACACCTTCTGTGTCAGACAGAGTTAATAGGAGTTAAAAATGTAGTAACAGAGTTGTTCTTCGCTTTCATTATAATGCTGAAGTTATCGGAGAGAGCTGACAGAGAGAGACAGCAGAACTTCAACTATTCCCCCATCCAACTACTTCAGCTATTGTCAAAGCTAAAAACAGCCATGAGCAGATTGGAGTGGAGGAAGGACTAAAAAAAAGCTGGAGAATTCAGGTGTCGAGACATGCATGTCTCATATTAAAGAACAGTTTACACATGGAATGCAGGAACACAATGAAATCCAAGAAACATGATTGGATAACCACAGGCCAACGGTCAACACAGGCAACAAAGACGAACTCAAAGCCAAGATATAGTGCTGTCACCAGGTGAGGACAATCACACACTCAGACACAGGTGAAACACATCAGGGCGGGGAGCAGCAATCAGACACGAGGAAGGGAAGCCAAGGATCATGAATCGAGAGACAAAGGAAACTAAAAATGAATAGATTACTAATGTCTTCAGTGCAAATCAGTTACTAATACATTGTCCCTTACATTGTCCCTTTATTGCCGGCGTGACGTCAGAATTGTGGCCGGAGGCGACGGCCAGTGTGTGGTATACAGCATAAAGGCCGGACACGGGTAATGCAATCCATCACTGGCCTTTTGTTTCTGGTGGAAAGGCGTCGGGGCTCTGAAAGGTCATCATCCAGCGAGACTGAGGAGGCTGCTGCTAATATCGCTCCGTGTTAAATGGCAGCAGCGTCCAAAATGGACCGGACACTGCAGATATTTCAGCTCAGACGCAGAGTCATTACCGGGTCAAGGTCAGGCTCTGACACACACACACACACACACACACACACACACACACACACACACACACACACACACACAAACACACACACACACACACACACACACACACACACACACACACACACACACACACACACACACACACACACACACACACACACACACACACACACACACACACACACACACACACACACACAGGTTGATTCAGGTGGAACAAACTACAGCGGGGACCACATTGAATTCCACATTACTATAATTTCAGTGAAAATAAGTCAAGATGAAGCTTTGCTGCAGCTGCTGAGGTTCATGTTCCTGTGTTATAAAAGCGCATTAGTGAGGCTATAAATCATTTATGACTCGTGTCCGTGTGCAGTAAAAACTCTGCATTTTAGCAGCTTTTTTTTTTTTTTTTTAATGCACGTGTTTAAGGTGTTCAGCAGCTTCACGATAATTACAATAACAGTAATACTTCCTGCAGCGTCCGGCGGTAATTTATTCAGCCTGTCAGCGCCGTCCACTTTTATATAGGTCATTCTGAGTGGCTGATTTATGAAAGCTCTGAGCGCAACTTCTTATCTGTCCGGTTTTATACCTCCATTAGGCCCTCTTTGGGTGTTATTGATGGGTCTGCAGAGATACATCATTTATGTCACCGCTTCTGACACCAGTCTTCTTCATGCCACGCCGCCATCGCCGCCGCGCTGCCGCTGCATCCGTTCTTAAGAACCCCCACTTTCGTCCTCTTTCCTAATTTATAAGGATGCAAAGTGAGACGGTGTCATGAATAATGGCGGCTTTAATGTCTACAAGTGATGTGCAGAGCCGATGGGGGTCTGCCAACCTGGAAACAGCTGGTGGACAAACTTCAAATCCCAAACGTGTGCTGTAACATTTGGCTCCCGCCGGTCGTTTGACTAAACTGCTTCCATGATTAACAGTGAGGACTCTTTTAATTACAACTATTCGGAGCTGACCAGACCAACGGAATGGCTTGAAGGATTTTAATTGTGTTTGATAGTTTTTAGCTTCTTTCATGGTTTTGCATTGAGTTGGCAACCGGTGCCTGATACAAGTGGATATAAATATAATTCAGTTGTCATCTAGAGGAGTGGTTCCCAACCAGGGGGGCTGACTACCTCGGGCAGTGCTATAATCCAAGGTATGCACAGGTATATGGCACATACCTACTAATTTTTTCAGTCAGCATTGCTTACACCCACCCGTTGCTCACACCCACCCATTGCTTACACCCACCCACGCCCCTGATGCACAACTCAGCAGTTCTTTCCCCCTAAGATGATGAAGCCATGACCCACCCTGCTCTGCCTCTAATTGGCTTGTAATCGCTGCATTTACTGGTTGGTTAATGTCTATGTTAACATGCAGCAAGAGAACGGGAGAGGCAAATATTGCTAACCGATAAATTATACAGAATTTATGTAAAAATTCACCTATAAGTGGATTTTCACTAAATAGGGCTCTTACATGTTACTGTTCTTGGCTCCTTTAAAAGAAAGCCTAAATCAAGACTATACCCACCTTTCTTGAGATCACTACACTGCTGCGAGAGTTGAGAGTGCCAATGATTCATGGGGGGTCGCGAAGCCCTCCTGATTTTAGGAGATATAACTTTTTTTTTAACGCCTTAGAAATAGGCAAGTCAGCATTTAATTTATTTGCGTCACCAAACTGCTATGTTTAAGCATTTCCATTGAAAGTGTACGCAGCGAGAGAGAAAATAAACGGCGACACGTCAGGCTGAAGAGAAAGATGAACTGGTCAAACAGAAAAAAAGACCGTACCAAGAGTGTTCCATAGGATATGGCTTCATGGAAGCAATCGCCAAAACTGGAGCTGAATGCATCTTTTGTGGTGGAAAAACTGGCGAATGAAAGTAGGAAAGCTGAAGTGGCTCCAGACCACCAAACACACAGGGACATCAAGTAAAACCCAAAGAGTCCTCATGACACAATATCATAAAGAAACTATATGTCACATATCGTGTGTTATGAGGTTGCCTTCATGAATTTTTTGTAAGCCGCTTCTCCAGCTCTCTGCTGCACCTTCACTCAGCAACACCACCCCCACCACAACCTACAACCCATGTTTTTGGACTGTGGGAGGAAAGCTCTGTTTGTCTCAGTTCAGTTCATCAACATGCAGTTCGTTCAATTCAAAGAGAGAGTCAATGATAATAAATTGCTCTATTTGTTTATATCTTTCATTTAGCACTTTTCAGAGACATTAACACAAAGTCCTTTCCAATCGAGACATCAAAAAGACACAGTGGGAACTAGAGGGGCACAGAGAGAGAAGGAGAGACTTTCAATAAATATAAAAGACGAAGCAGAATAGGGATCAAGGAAAATCTAAAAAGACAGATCAAATACAGATAAAATCATTAAAAGTGGATGTGAGAAGCAGATTGAGTGTGACAGGCATGGTTACATGGATGTTCAAGTGTTTTTATGAAAGCGATGAGAGAAGTCATAAAGCTCAGGTTTGTTCAGGCGAAACCTGATATACATGATTTACTTTGGTGAGTCTGGATTGTGGGACCTCTAACAAGTCTTAATTAGGGAGCTGTGTTCTGTCGGGGGTGTATTTGTGGAATGTAACTGTATTATGATGGAACAAGTGTATCAGGAATATAAAGCCAAAGGATTTCAATTATATTCCATTTTTAATACGTAGCACTAATTACAACACTGTGGCAGTCGCCAAATGTTGGATTGTTGAAATATGAACAGTTAACTTGAGCAGGGTTTAGATTGTCACGAGACAGAATGATTTTAACCGAACGATGATGAATTGTTGATTTTCTTTTTTAAATGTGCCGTTTACACTATAAATTTCATTCATAGAAAAGGTGAAAAACAAGAAACGATGCAGCAATGCCACTTGGAATTTTGCCAAAGGAATTAAACTAATTTACTAGAAAGAAGGCGAATGAATAAATTCTAATCACCTGTCATAGTAAAACATCACTCTATAGAGAGTACGAATGGAAAGAAAGTCAGTGTAGTGAAGTTCTCCTGGCAGGGTAAAGCTATAGCAGCTTCACTAGAAAGTGGTTCAATGTGGCCTGAACCAGCCTTAACTGTCAGCTTTTGCAAACAGCAGAGTCTTAAGCCTGACCTAAAACACCTAAAAGAGTCTTAAGCCTGACCTTAAAAGCTGAGATTGTTCATCAAGAGAGGAGCCCAGTAGCTAAAAGCTCTGCCTCCCATTCAATCTAGAAAACCTACAGGAACATCTAGTTAACACCAGTCTGAGAATACAGTGTTCTGCTGGGTTAATATGGGACTAACAGCTCTTTAAGATATGATGGAGCCTGGTTGTAGTGAAGGGATTATGAGATCAGTCCAAAAGATTTCATGCAATTAAGAAATCTATAATTGAATTGTGTCACAAGGATTGGAACTTGAAATTTTACCAGTTGTGAAAATCCAGACGGAGCTCTGTTATCTGACAGCAAAGAGCGGCGAAGGCTTGTTGTTGTCCAGCAAAACACCAAAGAACAGAACTTCCATTGTTCCGTCTATCTGGAGGTGGCCGTCACGTTTTCTACCACGCATTTGTGGAATGTGTCCCTATGCCCTTGGTTACAGTTTGCGCCAACATACGCGAATATGGAATCCCTGAGTCCAGTCTCGTTGGTAAAAGAAGTTGACATGCAGACTGTAGAATAAGTCTGCACAAATTACAACTGTGAAACCCAACGCCACGAAGCTGTGAAATCTGCTGTACCCCATTCGTGTGTGTGTGTGTGTGTGTGTGTGTGTGTGTGTGTGTGCGTGTGTGTGTGTGTGCGTTTATGTGTGTGTCCTCAATGCCTTGAGATCAGAAGGTTAACAGCAGTGTTAAAAGAAGCTGTTTGTCATCTTGCCTGCTGTAAAGTGGGTAATTTGGATGGTCTCGGCTTGTCTTTAAAGGTATAATGTCAAATAAAAACACAACCTTGGGCCATGCTCTCACGTCGTCTCTTTCAAAGTTGACTCGTTGGCTCCGGTGATGGCAGAAGAGCTCCGTCAGAAAACATTCATTCAATGGCCTTTGAAATGGTACCTGAAAATGCAAGAAAAGTGATTCTGAAAGCCGAGTACTTTCAAGTATGAGACCAGTTTATGAACACTAGAGACTCTCTAAATAACAAGTGCATCATTCTGTTGTGGCATCGTATAAAGGAATTCCCATTAAGTCTCACGAAACAATAAACAGCTTTGAAGAGCGATTTAAATTATTTCTGGTATTTGCAGCATCATAAATGACACTTTCCCTCAAGAGAACAAGCACTTGTCTCATAGACACTTTCTTATGATGGATTTCCTCCATGAAGAATACAGCCTATTCTTCTGGTCCTCCATGGACATACTGTATATTATTGCTCAGTCGGATAATTGTATGCCTCTGATGGCAGCTGTTTTATCCAGACACAGGTTCATCAGACAACATGGTGGTCAAGTGACAGGTGGCAGTAACGTTGCTACTATGAGGAGCACCATGCTCATAATTGACTCAATAACTATCAGCATTACCTGGAGCCATTGACACTTCAGTGATGATTTCACTCAACTCCTGTTTACTGGAAGAAGAGTGATTCATTAACGCTGAACTAACTCAGCCCTCGCAGCAACATGAAAGACCCGTGACTCTACCAAACCCAGTATATTAGCCACGTCTGGTTAACTATGGTCTTGATTCGTTGCTGCCTTTTGTCCATGTTTTGGATTATTTTTTTGATCTGCGCTCTGGCAAACACTGAACTATTGTAATTTCCGGACTATAAGCCGCTACTTTATTCACGCGTCAGGATCCCTGCAGCTTATACAATGACGCGGCTAATATATGGATTTTTAAGGGTTAACGGGCTTCTTGCCGGTGATACATCACAGGGGCTTTATTCACTTTTCACAAAGCTCCATCTAACCCACCACCCCACCCAATAAAGAAAGTGGTTCATGAAGCTTCATGAAGGTTCATTTGGCCATCACTACTAAACACTACACCCACGTCTATTAGCTGCTTGCATGTGTGACCTCTATCCAAACCAGGGTTCGAGTCCTCATCACCTACCCAGACCAGCTTTGGTATCTCTACCCCGTACCTGAACCAGGGTTTGAATTCCCCCCAACAATCTGTCTGTCCTATCGTTGTGCCTCCTTCTATCCGACAACCCCAACCAGGACGGTAGAAAATCTCCACCTCTGAATCTGGTTCTGCAGAAAACCTCCACCTCTGAGTCCAGTTCTTCAGGTTTCTTCCATTTAAGTTGAATGTTTCCTTTCCACCGTCGCTGATTCTTGCTCATGTGGGATTGTTGGGTTTTGGCAGTAAAATCTCCTGGCTGCTATATTTGGCCCAATATAGATCAAATGGAATTGAATTAAAAAGAAGTAAGTGAATAAGCAGAAACACTCTTTCGCATACTGATTGTTTTTTGTTTTTTTTTAAATGAGATATTTTCAAATTTTCAATAACTTTTATCTTCAGTAACGTCTGTTTAAAGAAGTAACTTGTAGACCTAATGAGTTATTTACCGTCATTACTGTGACTCAGCTTGACCAGAAGATGCTTGGTGCAGATTCCTCGGCGGTTAAGGGGCTAAAGCATTGAGGCATATCAGCACATCTAATGTAAGCTGTTCTGTAATCAAACCACTGCAGAGTGGGCGACATGTGCACCACTCGAGTCTTTCGAGCCCCACAATTTGCTCATGGAGCTAATTCAGCGTGCATTTTGAAAAAACAAGCTGTTAAAGCAAACCACAGGGGTAACATGATAATTGTGCGTGTGCCATCTCCATCAAGCCCTCTCCAGAGCCTTCTCAGGGTCTCCGCCCTCTTATTCAGCTCGCGGAGGAAATATTAACTCGCCTGCAATGCAACGCACTCACTAAAACTGCTAATTGTCAGATTTGTTCACATGTCAGCGGATTCTAAATACGGCTCGTGCCGGGGGAGGGGGAGGGAGGGACGTGGGGGTAAAAGGCTGCCGGCACAGCTGAGAGCGGTGGCAGAGGTGGGCTGTTGCTGGTTGCTCGGAGGGGGCTGCAGATCTTCAATAGTCCTCTTCATAGCCAGCGTTCCTCTGAACAATGCAGACGAGTCAGGAGGAGATTCAGTGAGCAGAAACAAGAGAAGGAGAAGCGAGAACACTTTCTTTTTTCTCTCCTCTGAATGCATCTTTGTTGCCACCCCTTGGGGATTAAGTCCTTGAGCATCCAACGGCACAAACTTGTTAAACCAACACGCTTTACTGAAGCAGGAGACGCCGTGGAGAGGAGCTATCAACCCTGCCTTTATCCACGGGCGTCAAACTACTGCAGCACTCAGAGTTCTCAAGGCTGCGCATAAATGGAAGGAACAGTTTTATGAAAAGCAGGCATGAGGGCAAAACATCTTCAATCTTAAAAAAGAAACTCAGAAGTGTTTGTTTCGAAATCAGATATATGTTCTAAAGGTTTAATCAGACACAACCATGTAGTCCTCATTAAAGAAAATCCATTTGCAGTTCAGTGATATTATCTGATCATTTTAGACTTTGATAATGTGTGAAAGCTACTCTGCCAGAAAAAAAACCAACTATCACAAGGCAGCGCAGAGAATAAAGCAAGACACATAAAAACCAAGACCATACCCCCCATTTCCACCCTGACCACTCCATATAAATCGATCACACCAAAGTCGATCTTTTTTTTTACAAACAAACCGGAATTTGGTGCCATCAAACTATCTTTATGTTTCGCTAACTGACGTCATCTCTGGAAACGGCGCGTGTGGGTTTCTGGGATATCAAGGATGTTGTCGCGGCAGCTCAAGCAAAAATATCAACAACATTGGACCGATGCAGTCCGAAAAAAGGCCAGACCTTCTCAAAGAAAGAGTATTGAAGCCACGAGAAAAAATGATCAACGTGCTCATCTTTCCACAATGAGATTTTTTTTTTTTTTTTTTTCAAATTTATTGATAAGCAGCCACATGCTACAGGGACGTCTTAATGCTCCCACTGAGGAAAGAAAAAAAAAAAAACGATTCCAGATGAGCAAGTAGAGGAGAAGGTGAAAAGGAAACAATGCAGAAGAAACCTGCAGGACCAGACACAAAGGTGGAGACTTTCTTCCGTTCTAGTTCGAGGTGAGAATATAGATAGAAAGAGAGAAAGGGAGACGACAGAGACATCGAGCAACAAGCAAACAGTACAAGTCTCCCAGCAGTCTTCACCTAAAGCAGCTTCCTGAGAAACCAGTACAGGGTGACCCGAACCTGTCCAAACTCGAATTTTTGATTTACATTTATTTCATTTCGTGAAATAAGTTGTTCACTTTATATGTTAGAAAAAATATTGAAGAGAATATGAAGAGTCGTTTTTGTAATTTATTAAATCTATTTTAGTTATTTATATATCCATATTTCTCAGGTTCTGATATACTGTATCTGTGTGCTGTTTATTTGACTTATTCTTAAATTGTATATAATCAAACATGATTAATTATTTATTGAGAAGGTCATCTTATATTTTAGTTACACAACAACAACTATAATAATAATAATAATAATAATAATAATAATAATAATACTTTCTTCTTCTTCTTCTTCTTCTTCTTCTTCTTCTTCTTCTTCTTCTTCTTCTTCTTCTTCTTCTTCTTCTTCTTCTTCTTCTTATTATATGACATAACAATATGTTAGGTATTAGTGAAGGTTTTCTTATAACCATATATATTATCCTACTTCCGTGGAGAGGTCAATTTATTTAGTTTGTTATATATATATATATATAAAGTAATATTTTAATAATAATAGTACATTAATCTCTATATCCCCTTGTTTGTTTTCTTGAGGGATTATTTCAGTATTTGTTATCTATTATTTTTGTAGGATTCGTTAAAGCCCGCCTCTCCGCCTATAAATAGGCGGTGTCTAAAGCGTTCGGGGCTGCCCTCTCTCGATGAATCCCGTACTGACACGCAGCCCGGCGGCTTCTCTACTTCGACCTCTCCCATTCGTACCCGCAGTCAGGCGGCTTCCTTCTCCGGCTCTTCCGCCTTCGTTGTATGTTTGGGGTTAGCACAGATCCTTTTTCCCTGGTGGGATCGGTGGTCCTGTTTTCGTTTTTTGTTTGTCCTGCAACAGTAGGTTGGGGGTTTTGTTTGTTAGATTGGGTGTTGGTACCGGCTCCGACGGCCCTGTACAGGGTTGGCCCGGTACCGCACCTGTTTGTTTGTTTGTGCCAGCCCACCAGGTACTTGTTCTTTTGGATATTTTTGGTAGTTTAGGACACGGGGTGGTTTTGGGTTTTGTCGGGGTCTAGTTTGTACATAACCCGCTTGTTTTTCAGGTTCAACGTTTTTTTGAATTAAAAACCCACGAGTGAATTAAAAGACAATTAAATAAAAATTTTAAAAATCCAACTGTTTCCCAGTGTCCTTCCAGATATGTTCCGTCCCTCCTCGGGGTGTAACACAATACACAACTAATAATAAATGTACAATATTATTATTATTCAGTCCCTCCAGAATTTCATTTAAGCATTTTTTTGTGATTGCTAAAATCCCGTGGCGGCTGGTGATAGATTCTTAGGCGGCGCTCTTCATTATTATTTGATTTCAGCCCATGTTAACTTCATTTAAGTAAGTGCATTTATAAACCACATTACAACAATCTTGCCTTTTTCAGATTGAGAGAGGCCTCCAGTGATGAAACATTATCGTTCTTTTAAACAGCTAGGGAATAGAGACACTTATTAAGACTCTTTTATTAACATATTTGTAAACAAATACAAGCAGATGCTTCATTATTCTCTTTTAGAAAATTAAAGTGTTTTTTGGGGCTGGTTTACTTGAAATGACAGTTAGTCTGAGTTCAGGAAAAACAAGGTATATCAGGTATATTTTCAAACAACGCATCAATCCATTTAAAAAGAACTATACTGGAGAACTTGACCTGCAGCTTTTTTAACCAAATTTCTCCAGTAAATTAGAGGAGATGTGACAATTAATAATCAGAGACTCACCACTGGTTGTCTTCATCTCGACATCTCGTAAAAACATGCAAGAACAAATCAGAACTGACTTTGAGCCAATCACTGTGCCCCGCTGCCCTCTGTTGTCCAGCCGCCACTGCGAACATTCCTGATTTCGCGGAAGCTTTTCCAGACAGTTACAATAAAAGTTGCAATGCTTTTTTTAAGCTGTTTGTTGTGGTGAAATTCAATTCAATCCAACTTTATTTTTATAGTGCCAAACACAACTCACATCTCAAGGCAGCGTTACAGAGAAAACCCAACAATTTCCACATTGGCAAGCATAAGCGACTGTGGGGGGAAAAAAGGATTTTTAACAGGAAGAAACCTGCAGAACCAGGCTCAGAGGTGGAGGAGTGGCGAGAACAAGTGAACGTTTTGAGGAATAGTTTTGATTTCTCCCCCTTTTTTCACAGTAATTCAATATTGGGGGGCATGGCTCAGTTGGTAGAGCGGTCGTCTCCCACTTGGAAGGTTGTAGTTTGGGTTGAAGTGCCCTTGGGCAAGACACTGAACCCTAAGCCACTCCCATTTCCCATTGGTGTGTCTCCATTGTTGTGTGAATGGGTGAATGTGCTGAACTATGTAAAGTGCTTGGGGGCTGCTCAAGCAGCTGTAAGGCACAATATAAGCGAAGTCTATTTACCATTGCTTTGGAAAACGAGTAATTAAGATTCTGAATTGATGAGATACTTTGACTAAAACTGAAAATGGTCCTTTATATCATCTTAGTAGTAAGAGATTACACACAGCTTCTAAAGTTCCATACACACAGTAGTTTTGAAACATGTCTTATATTCCTATTTATGAAGTTTAATTTACAATTTAGGAATGAATATTTCATCACATTTTCGGCTGTTTTTGTACCTGATTTCAATGGTGTCATCCTTCTTTTTCAGAAATTCTCTGACAATTTGGACGTAATACAATAGAATCCCAGAAATTCTTTAAACATTGTTCCAAAAAGAATAGATAAAAAGAAAGTTGAACATCAACTAAGACAGGATAGAAAATTACGTAAGTAATTTTAAATAGTCATATGTACAAGGCTTAACTTGATGAATATAAGTACAGAATTAAGGAAAACGCAGCAAACGCCATTTACCGGGAGGAGTTATCGAGTCTTATGGAAGGAAGGAACAACAACATTTGCATCTCTTTACTGAACAGTTTTGTTTTGTTTTCCTTCTATTGTTAAAGCTTTTTTTTTGTTTACGACCAACACGTCTTGTTTTTCTCTCTCAAGCCGTTATCTTGGATAAATGGGCCGATGTGAATGCGGAATGCAGAAAAAGAAAAAAAAAAATTCTAACCTTGGAGTCGCCCCATGATTGGTCAAAATTGGTTAAAGTGGCTTGCCGAGATAAAATCGGGGGATCTGTTGAATTTGTGTTAATAGTTGCGATCGTAACATTGTGAAATGTACTTTTATGATTATTACTATTCATAATAGTTATGATATTATTAAATCAGTGTTTAGTTTCACATTTAATATTCAACCAGAATATGTTTAAGCTCTTCACAGAAGGATAATTTACTTACGTTTACACTATAAAACTCTGTTTCAATGAAGCTTAAACCCTTGAAAGTTTAATTTTCAAAAAGTGAACTGTTTTATTCTGCTGCTTGAGAGGAGAAAGAAACCCTGTGATGAGTGAGTCTGTTGTTCTCTGTCTCTTGGTGTGCTTCTGTTTACACACCATTCCAATAAAGGTCCAGATCTGGCTTCGGGGATCCATCCCACTGCTTTCCCCTTTAATAAGACAAGAAGGTTGCCAATTATGGGCCCTTTGCTGCGGCCTCAACTCCCAGACCTCCCCTTTAAATTGGACGCTTGAGCTGTCAATGTGTACCGAATGCCGACCGCCCCATCCAGCCCCCCTCTGCACAGAAGGGGTTGGAGGTGGAGTGGGGTCCGGGGGGGGGTCCTGCAAGTCGTCCAACGAGCTGCCTGTATTTGGAAGGTTACAGTGAAATGTGTTGCAGATTCATCATTGTGGTCAGCATCAGGAGGCCTTGAGACGGATGTGGGATGTTTTGAGAGGAGAGGGGGTAATTGATCCTTATAAACTGGATTAGGAGGACATGGACCGAGTAGGAGGAGGCGGGGGGGTCACCATCTATCAAGGAAGAAGTGATTTACTGATGATCTATGGACCGATGTTTGAATTTATTTGATAGGTTGTGGGCCAGGTGTTCATTGAGTCGCACAGAATTGAGGCTCGGCTGAGATTTTTAGGTTCTTATTGAATGTAACCCGGGTCAATCCTGGCACTGGGTCCCATGTGAGTGGTTTATTTATATAAAACTGTGTTAGTATCTATTCATAAAATCTTATTTTAAAGGATTCATTTCATTCTACGATAACATAATCATACAGATGAATTTTTTTCAAAGAAATCCTCTAATTTCATTTGAAAAAACCTTTGAAGGTCTCCTAGAACCTGTTAAACATCTGAGGTCATTTCAGTTAATTATTTGTTTCAATGAATCACCAATGAATACGTGTGTGTGTGTAATGAGGAATGAACCTCTCGACATGTCCTGAAAACAGCTGTGCTCAAATTCTTCAGACACACTAATGAAGAGGTGCAGCTGAAAGTAAGGCCCGTTTACCCTAACCCTCTACATGACAAAGTTTCCATGTGAAATCGGAAAACTCTATTGCGTCTTGGTTGTCTGTTTACACGACAACAGTGGCTCCGAGTCACTGAAATTGTGACTTTTTGAAAATAGTTCCTCAGGTCGAAAACGCTCTGACTCTGCCTCTGTGTAAACGGGGGAAAACAACACTTTTTGAAAATGCTTGTCGCCACAGAAACGAAGGAAAGTACAACTTTTCAGAAACGCTGCTGCTGTGCATGCACATCACGGACTGTCGTAAATAGTTTTTCAATGGCAGCCACCAGAGTGTCATGACTCCCGGTCCATAATCTCCTGGAATTTAGGAGTTTTATAGTTTAGCGTCACCTGTAATAGCAGTCTGACTTCACTGTCCGTCCATAGGAATATCAGTGTGCCTGCCATTGTTAATGTTTGTAGGATTTTGCTCTGTGTGCGCATGCGTGTGTCGTTTCACAATCAATGGCACCATTTCGTGGCCTGTCTTGCTAATTACATCATTTTCAGTTTTTTTGCAGTTTCTGTGTAAACAAACGTCGTTTTTAAAACACTACTGTGTGAATGTGAAACCTTTCTGACACAAAAATGCAAAAACAATGCGTTTTCACTCGAAACTTCGATTCGTAAATGGAGTCTAAGGCAGAAGTTAGTTTCCCAAGTAACTAAATACCCTCTTCATTAGGAATCTTACTACTTGGTTCATCCTGATTGTTAGTCTTTTTGTTTTAATTTGGCTTGTTGGATTAACAAGTCTTCATTTTAATCAAAACAATAACATTGTCAAGATCGATCTTTTTTATATAAAGTTACCTTGGCTATATTGCACTGAACAGCAGAAATGACCCAGTTAAATATAACCACTTTTCCTCTGTGCCCCATTATTTTTGAGGTATAGAAGCACAGGAAATCATGTTTGAGTGGAAGCTTTTAGGTTTTGATTTGATTATGTAACACTTTCTTAGACAATCTTCAAGGGAGGCCCTGGTGGGAATGAATGAATCATACCTGTGATTAGCAGCACATTTACTCGGCAACAAAAGAGCTGTACTCCAGGCATCTTTGTTCACTGATTTTCTTCACTCCATACACCGATAATCCAACATCTTTATGAGCCCATTTAAGCTGTTGGATTTACATGGAAATTCAAATCACTTCTACTTAATGTATTTGCTGCTTTTTTTTTTTTTTAAATGCTGTGCAGTTGCAGTGTAGTGTAACGCTGTGATTCATTTTCTCCATTATGATTAGCCAGAATTTAATTAAGGGTATTAAAGGATTATATTATATATGTTCGGTCTGCACTTCCTCAGAGAGCCAATAACAGTTTTAGCTGCTGAAACATAATTTTTGGTCTTCCAGCCTCCAGGTCTCTTAAAACCAGTATATGATCCATCAGCCATAGCTTATAATGGTTCTCCAGTATTGGCGGCCACACACGAAGATAATCTGAACATGGCCTTCAACCCTCAGGATTGTGGGATTAGGAGAATTTCAAGGATGGGAATGTGTCACCCGGCTGTATAAGGAATCAATCAGGTTCCCCTTCCCATCCTCTCCTTGTTGAACAGTTCAACAGATGTCCATGCCATCGGTATTCAAAGATGTGCCACATACAGGACACACTGAGTCAAAAAGCAGAAAAGATTCTACTGAACATCAGTCAGTTAAACATGATAGAAGTCATAATTTTACCCATCCACATAAAAAACTATTTCACATTAAAAAAGGTGGAAGATTCAGACATATTACAAGATAAGAGAAAGAAAAATCAGAACCACTTAAAAAAAAAAATCAATCCCACAGAACTTCTAGATTATGGGTCTGATAAATAGTTTGACAGTCAACCTGGATATCCATATTATGGCACTAAGCCAGGTTAGATTGTGTTTTCTCTGAACAAGCAGTGGTTATAAGTAGATTTCAGGATTATGGCTCCACCATACTTCTTTTGATGACTAATTCCAATTGCCGTCAGTCGTTGATCAAATACCCTTTAAGCATCTTTTCACTGTTTTGATCGCAGTTTTGATTGGTTCATATTGCAAAGAGAGTGAATCGCTTCCCTTAACTTCAGTTAAACATTGGTGGCGTCACGGGTGAGAGGTGGACTCAAAATGCTAAACACAGCAGGTGGTGAGACACCTGCTCTCTTTATTTAAGAACAGTGTAAACAGGAGGTGGAGGACATTGCAGGCAGAAGTGGAATTGTGCTGGTAAGGGACAGAATCCAATAAACACTCAAGGAACAAGTAGCAGATGACTGGAACACCTGAAAAGAAAACACAGATGAACTGGCAATGCAACACAGAACTGAACATCAATAAATGCTGTATCACCAGGCGAAGACGATCACTCAGCCAGGCAGGTGAAACACATCAGGACACAGAACAGCAATCAGGACATAAAGAGAGGAAGTCAAGGAGCTTGAAACAAGAGACAGTAATAGACTTCAAACTGAAATGTGAAACAGACATATCAGAACACGTGCATTGTGCCACGTGTACTTTTTTATTAGGAACCAGCCTAACGTCCATCCATTTCCTCAGAATCTAAATATTGAATGAAACAAAAGTTAACATCCGCTTTACATCATCCAGCAAAACACATCCTGCTGTCCACAGCATGACTGAACGCCATGAGCCTGAAGAGCCAGCCGAGATACACAGAATTACATTTTATGAGCCCATTAAAAACCTCATTGGCCTCAGCCATTCATTGCTGTAAATAAAACACAAAGCAAGCTCATTTCCACAGATTTTAAAGCTTTTTTTTTTATCATCAGAAACAGAAAGTTCCATTCAGTTGTATTCATACGGTGGCCACAGTCAATGTCACGAATCCTATTCCACCATCTGCTATTGTCCAAACACTGCATAGTGTAGTTACTGACCTCTGTCACAGTAATTATATTTGAATATCTGATATTAGAAGAGACTGGTATGGGAGATAGATTTTTACATTCTTTGTATGTGAACATTCATAAAGAACCCGTATGGCTTGGTTTCTTTTTTAGAAATATGTTTTGAAACAAGAAAGATAAACACCAAACTGCATTGATCACTCTGTGTATGTGTGTGTGTGTGTGTGTGTGTGTGTGTGTGTGTGTGTGTGTGTGTGTGTGTGTGTGTGTGTGTGTGTGTGTGTGTGTGTGTGTGTGTGTGTGTTCAAGTCAATGTCAGAGTGGGACCATATGCTGAGCTCATTGGAAGGATGTAGTGACAAAAAAATCAGTTAGAAGTAAAATGCGAACATGTTCCCCAGAAGTTTTGATTACTCACAAGGTCAGAGCTTTTATGTTACACTTGGCGTGTGTGTATTCTTTATTAGATTTTCCTCACGAATCTGAACCTTGCTGGTGGGGAGCTGAAGTCTGCTGCAGCAGACAATAGCAGAAATGCAGGTTTAACCTTGGGCTGGTTCGCATGGGCGATTTAAATTCAGTAATTAATCTAACAAACATCTCTTTGGAAGGGAGAGTGCTTTTCTGTTCACAATGTTGGTGGTGCGATACCCCGTCTCACCCTGTCCATGAGTAAAAGTTTCCTTGGAGAATACACTGAACCCTATAATCGTGTGTTGAATAGGTGAATGTGACCGACATTGTAAAACATTTTGAGATCGAGTATAATTAAAAGCAATTAAACACCAGGAGAACATCCCAGTGACACAGGACCAAACAAATGTTGCTTTTGCTGTACAATCCCAATGCCAATAGCTACCACACTAATACTTTACAAGGGAAAACACATTGTTTTTCCAATTCTGTCTCAGAAAAGTTCTGTGTGTACATAGCAACACTTCCTTTTGAAAATGTCAGTTTACATGACAATTGCAAGAATGCTGAAAATGATGTAGTTTCATGCTGGGCCACTGGGGGGTGTAGTTGAGATTCCTATGGACAGATGATGAATTTGGATTGCTAGTACGTGTAACTGTTAACTGTAAAATGGCCCAGTGAAAGAGTCAAGCCACTCTGGAGGCCGGCATTGTTGTTATTGTCCATCTACTCACTTGTGCAGAAGAACTATTCACTACATCTGTGGTGCTCATGCGTATATATATTTCCACGGAGAGGGAGTTGTAGCATTTTCCAAAGGTTCCACCTTGGGAGCCGTTTTCAAAATGTTGCATTTTCAGTGGCTCCGACCACTGTTGTCCCATAAATGGATGTCCAAAATGCAACAAAACTTTTCTGTTTTCAAATATTGATATTGTAAATGCAACCTAAACCAGATATTCCATAACAAGGGTCCAGAACACGTTGGGAGTGTGGCCTTCAAGATTAGAGAGGTGGCCTTAATCTTTGCCTGTTCTCAGGTTCTCAAAAATCGGTTTGTACATGTCAAAGAAAACCTGAATAAGAAGTTACCCGATGTTTTTGTACATTATCTTGTGAGAGTGGGGGTGTCCACCAGTGTTTGGCTCCACTGTAACGTTTTGGTGGATCAGAATTGAAAGAGCGGGTCTAAAGTCTCTTCGGGATGATTTGGTTGGGTTCTAGGGAAAACAGGTGAAAACCACTGGTTGAAACAGCTCCTTTGTAAATGGTAATGGTAAATGGATTTCACTTATATACTACTTTTCCACTGTCTGAGCAGCACAAAGCACTTATGCTATTGATCACATCCATTGGGAGCAATTTGCAGGTCAGGGTCTCACTCAAGGGCACTTTGACATGTGACCTGGTCAGATGGAGTATCAAACCCTCAACCTTTCCACTGAGAGACGACCACTCGCTGAGCTGAACCACAGCCAAGTTGTATCTTGTAAAATGTGCCGCTCGGGTTTTGCTCCCGGTATTTTCACAGTTCAGGCATTTGCAGCTGCGAGATAAACAAAGACAGGTTCACCGAGTTTTAAACCTCAAACACCTAAATCTTCTCAGAGAAGATCATTTAATGGTTTGTTTTGTCGGAGCAGCACATTTCAAGGTAAAGCCCCCAATGTATCATCAACACAAATATCTGGCGCAAGCTCAGCAGCACTTTATAACAACACCCAGACAATTACAAAAGCACAGTATCACATTTTTAACAGGAGGAACATTTTATTACTGATTTATTAAAAGATTTTCCTTGAGTTGTGGTGGGCAAGGTAACAGGAGAACACATTTGGCTGACAAGATTTCTGTTTCCACATTCGTCTGATTTCAGTGGAGCACAGAGGAACTTTGCATTGTTTGGACTCACATGAACCGGGAACTTCAGAGGTTGTAGAAGAAAGAAAAAAAAATAAATCATCTAACTATAAATAACGTGAAAAAAGAACACAATGATATGTACCAGGTTGTGTCAAATATTATATATTGATATATGAAGTTTGATTATTTTGTGGTATTCTATGCAGCTCACACAGAAAACCATTGTCCATTGAGCCTTCTCAAGTGAATACTGTCAAAAATCTTAGGCAGCCAAAAAGGTCCTAAGACCTTTGTGTGAGAACCATCATCTGAAAACGTTTCTAAAATCCACCATCGATAAACATCTTTGTAAAATATTGTCCCGATAAACTTGGGGAAAACTCCTCCATAATCTGTGAACATATAACATGTAGTCTCAACCATTTATTGGGTGAGTAACCACATATGGTCTTGTTGAGGGGTTTGTTATGGTTATGGTTATGGTTATAAATATGGTTTGTTTTAGCTGTTTGTGCGGTCCTGCATCTTATATTAAAAAGAAAATGATATATCAAAATACATGGAACATACCATTTTGGACTGATTACCACTAGATGTCACTGTTTGACAGCAGAATGCTGCTACAATACAACAGAAATACCTCCATTACTACTGAATTTAACTGACAGTGCAAGACAAATGTCGACAAAAACAAAAATGTACACAGCAGCATGTCAAGTACATCTGGACATGGTCAAAACATTGTTATTATATACCAGGACAGATGCAACTTATACTCTGGTGCAACTTATAGTCTGGAAAATACAGTAATTTTGACCAGTTCCAAACTTTCCGACAGATTGTTAACACAGAAAAATAACATTTAGTTGTGATTATTTTAAAGATTATCTCCAAAAAAAGTCACAAAAGCAACATGGAAAAGGAAAAGCTGTGTGTTGGTATTCTCCATTCCCATAAACTTCAATATAAACTGTTTAAAGGTGTGATGGACATCTCTTTAGTTTCTTAAAATATTCATCAAAAAATCAAAGCTTTCCAACTGTTTATGTTTATTTTTTGAATGTGACTTTTACAGTGCGTCCAGCTTCGCTGTGCTCTGAGACTTAGCTTGCTAACCATGTCGTCATACATCAGCATGTCGTGAAGCCCCAACAAGAAAACCATGCTCTTAATTCCATCTTTAAATTAGTCGCAAGTTAAGTTCTCAAATGCCTCGGCCTTCCACATCTTCTCCTCTATGCTCCCAAAACTCAATTTCACAACCCTATGAGATATTGATCCCACACAGATGCAGCCATGTCTGAGCTGTTACATGAGGACTCGGTTAATCTCGGGCCTGCGGAGAGGAGTGAATGTGGTGGGCATAAACCATAAATCTACACCTCCCCTACTACACGTGAACGAAATCCTCCCACTGTTGCTCCACACTGCTGATGTATTAAAAGCAACCAGGCGGAAACATCTCTTGATGGACTCAGGGGAGTGCGAATCAAACGTCCTTCTTCTTGTTCTGTATGTAAAATAACAATCCTGCAGCAGCTTGCTACACAAATACTGAGCTAATCCTCGCCGTAGAGCAGAAACCGCTGAGGTAAAGACTTCGGTTCACTGCAGGAGGGAAGTCAGGGACCTTCAACGACGAGAGGAGAGTCTACATGTGGGGCAACAACAACGTGATTTGTGTTTGGGCTCTTTGGGCTGTGTCACTTCCAGTTGGGACATTGTATTCTGAGATTTAGGTTCGGTGTTCTGTTCAGTGGGAAATGTGTCCAAATGGCTCTTTGCGTGTCCAACCCCCTGATCTAGACTATTTGTATTTCGCGTTCATACAGCAACGTATTCAAAACGATGTCAGTTTATACGAAAATGGCAGAAAAGCTGAAGACGGTGTAGTTTTCACACTGAGCCACCAGTGGGTGCTGTCGGTTGTTTTTGTTCTGAAACCACAATGCAGAGAACAATATGCTATAAACATTAGCAACATGGACATTCGTATGGACAGACGATGAAGTTGGATTGCTATGACGTGAGACGTTCAACTCTAAAACTACCAAGTCCCAGAAGAATATTGAGTGGGAGTCATGACACTGGGGGACGCCATTGTTGTTATTGTACGTCTACTGAGCACGTGCACAAGAACTATTTACAACAGCTGGTGAGCATGCGCATTAGCAGCATTTGAGAAAAGTTGCATTTTCCCTCGATTGTCATGTAATATATCGTTCTCTATGCACGTGCGTGTGTGTGGTTTCTTGACAAAATTTAACAACAGCATCCACGAGTGGCCCTAAATGAATCATTTTCAAACATTGTCGTATAAACAGAAACCTTTTCTGAAACGATAAAGCAAAAATGACACAGTTTCACTTAAAACATTGTCATGTTGCAAGTGAGATTTGCTCTCCTGCTGCAGGAGAGATTTCACTATAAATTGCTGTCATTCATTAGCACCTCTTGCATTACCTCTTGCCTGGAAAACAACCCAAAATGTTTTAGCAGAGTCAGAATATTTGAATATGTCTGCTACCCTGCGGCAGAGTGAAGCAGGTTACTCATAAATGTCAGGGAGCAGATGCAGGCTGTCTCCTGCTGCCATGTGTCAGGCTGAACAGGTAATTGTACAAATAAGCGGGCGTGCATGTTCACTGTGGGTTTTGTGTATTTAGAAGAAGGAAATCATTTGTATTAGATGAAGTGTGACTGATGCCTGGGATTAAGCGTAATGAGCTGTTTTTTATCAGGATGGCAGTTTGACATATAGTTACGATATCAACACGCTAATTTCACACTGTAAGATCAGTTTCTTTACAGTCTTGCTTACGTTTGTTGTGAATGCGACGTCTGTGGCACAGAGGTTGCGAGGCTAATGCTACTTAATACATGTCACGCCAGGTAAAAAAATAATAATATTTAGACAGTGATGTCACAGCAAGTTTATAATGAACAACTAATAGAATAACAAGGGTGCCTTGTTGATCCTGATGCATAATAATAGGCCTGCATGTTCCATAGTCAGCGCGCCGCAATAATTGCATTACCAATCGGCTCATTAGCCGCCTCGCAGACTCCCCTCACTCGCACTTTTTAAGTGCAAAGTTGTATTCAAATGAGAGCTCCTGCTCCAGACAGCAAGGAGCCTTTATCTAGTGCTGTGGCATCCCCACCACGCTGCGCTCGCCTTTCAACGGCAGGATGATAGAGCCTATAATCTATCACAGGGAATACTAACCACTCTCCCCCAGCAGAGTTAAAGAGGTGAACGATTTCCCCCCCAAAGGGATCTTTGGAGAGGACTTTAATATAGATAAAAACATTCATCTTTTTGTGTGTTGCGTGTGGACACGGAGGGGATCGATTGGGTGGAAGTGGACTGACGGTCACGCCGACCATGTCCTCTGAAGCCGAAGCTGCAAGCGCCGCCGGGGAGGCTTCCAGACACCACCGAGCATGCCTCTCTCACTACAAAGCAGGGTTAATTAAAGTCCCGTATTGATGATTAGGTTTTATTAACGAGAATGTAGATAAATGAGAGCGTAAGTCGGCCGTCACAGTGCGACTTACCCCGCCTGCGTGTTCATTTCCAAAGTCAAAACCCTGATTATCCCTCTCGTGTTTAATGACTCCGGCTTTCTGTGTGTTGGAACAGGCTGCTAAATGGCTTTGAGTCCTGGCAGCTTTGAACTCTGCTCGTGTGTGTGTGTGTGTGTGTGTGTGTGTGTGTGTGTGTGTGTGTGTGTGTGTGTGTGAGGATGCGACGCAGGAGGGTAGCGAGAAGCCAAAGTGTCGAGCTGAGCTGCGGCCCAGACCAGACTCAGATGGACTCTGTGCAGCTCATTAAAAGTATTTCTGTTCTTGGACAAAAGCAGAGGCAAAAAAATATATATATATATATATCGTAATTGATTTCTACGCCGGTTCACACAGCCTCCTTTTAATGAATAATTACTTCAAAACGAGCACTCGGCAGAAGGCTGGCTCAGAAGATGGCCATTTTATTACGGAGCGTCTTTTTAATGTCATCATTTTATTGCCTTTTCTTTGATGATGCCGCTAAACAAGTGAGACAGATCCATCTGACCACTGCAGAGGCGACCGGCTGCAGCCAAATGTCACAGGAAGATTCAGAAAATACAAAACCAATCAGAGGCCCGAGCATCGATCCACCCCTCAGACACCCGGCAGGCCACCCAGCCTCTGTTGGCTCAGGAAACCCGATGCTGCCCTGAGAAGCCTTCGGCCAATGTCTGGAGCACATGACTTCACTTTCTGTGACCTACCAACTCTAAGTATGCAAAACACGCAGGCTTCCCATTTTTTATGCGGCAACGGGGCCACAGCTCCTCAGTTCTCATCAGCCTCTGTAACGTCGCCGCAGGAAGCGGCAACACGTCGCATCTGATACATCCAGGCTTTAGGATTTACATGTTCAGGAGGAAAATCCAACATAATGATCAACACTCTGGATTTTTCCACTGAAAAATACGAGGAGTCATGTCTAATCCCACGTGATCTGCATATTTTTCCAGCCTGCTTTGTGATTTTCAAGTGAAAGTGGGAAAGTTTCCTTGTGTTTTGGGTGTCCGTTGACATGAAATCGGTGCTCACAGTCTGTGGAAACAGAACTTTTTGAAAACAGCTCCCAGAGTGGAACTTTTCAAAAATGCTCAGTCTCCATGGAAAATGCATGTAGTAAATAATTCTACTGCACCTACTAGGGGCCCAACATTTTTCAGCATCATTTTCAAAACATTGTCATGTAAACACAAAACCTTTTTGAAACAAGAACACAAAAACAATACGTTTTTGTAAAAAGTTCAACCTTGGGAGTCGCTTTCAAAATGTTGCGTGTTTCAGTGACTCCGAGCACTGTTGTCATGTAAATGGTCACCCGAGACACAAAGGTTTTACGTTTTCACCTGCAAAGACAAAATAAACTGAGTATAAATCCTTCTGAAGGTGTAAAAATTCCCACGTTCATAAGAAACGCGTCTCTGTGAAGACTCTCTTTCATTGAGGCACATTTGCCTGACTTCAAAAGTGTCTCCAAGTTGTTTGGAAATCTTTCCACAGGAGCAGAGTCGCCCCTCAAACTTGACATTCTTGTCTCTTTCCACCTCATACCTCCCCACCGCCCCACCCCTCCTCCTCGGAGGGGCCACGCCGGCTCCGTGCCAGCCCGATTAAAACCCTGGAAATGTCCCTGAGTGGCACTCAATATAACCCTACCAGACATTTCTTAAATTCAATCAAGACGGACTGAATGATTCATGATCTCCTTACATGATTAATAATGTGACAGTTGTTGAAGTGGCCCAGTGGCCGTCCACTGGGAGCCGGGCTGGGGAAAAAAAAAAACTACAAGGTTCCTCGATGCTGAGCAGCAACTGTGCATCTAAAGCAAAGAAAAATACTTTTATGAACCGCAGTGAAAGAATCAATAAACTAATCTGAGACTTTTAAGAGCTCCCTGAGCCCCCGCAGGCCCCCGTTAACAGGCATTTTTAAGGTATTAATTGTCTCAGTGAAGACAGAATGGATGATGATGTTTTGTGAGCAGAGCTCACAGATTTTAACCTCCTGATTTAACCAGAATCACGACTGCATTATTGACTTTGCAGAAATTATTAATTTGACCAGGGGGGAGAATTCCATCTGATCAGGTGTGATATTATTTTATCCCGATTGATTCATAAAGACAAGGGTGTGCAGATTTTTTTTTAACGATTTAAAAAGACAGCAAACTTAAAATATGGATCCTCTTTTGAAATGAAAATACAGGCGAGGTGGAATAGTTAAAGTGAATGTTCATTTACTACTTCGTCACAGTTACTTCTTCAAATGGAAGTGTTTTTTTTTTTTTATGTGAATGGAAAGTAACTTGTACCCGATCATTTTTGCAGAAACCTTCATGTTTTAGCTTAGTTAGTTTTTCTAGATGATCTGTGACAAGTGACTTACTAGACTTGGAATGCTCTGGTCTTGGTCCTGACTCAGATTAGGTGGTCTGGACTGAAACACTTACTCTGGGCTAATGAACAACAAGGCAGGTAGTTACTAGCGTTACTCATTTCTATGTTTGGACATCAGAGCTGGAAGATCTTTTTGAATCTGACCCTAAGTCCAGTGTTAGCATTAGCATTAGCACTGGTTAAACGGTGAAAAGAAAACAATTTGGAGTCGTTTTCAACGGAATGGATCCAGTTTTCTGACCAATTTCAGAAGGATTCTGGACTAGATTTTGAGATTTGGTTGGAAGTCAGGGTTTGGATTAGTTTCAAACTGGATTTTGACCAACGTGAACCTTATTGATCTAGATTTCCAGTCTTTTTTTTCTTTTCTTTTTTTCATTTAACTCCTTTTGGATAGTTTTTTAACATTAATCCAAATTGTGAATTTGAAAAAAAAATAAATGAATTTGGAGTTTTTGGAGTTGACTGGTTGAAGATCATGTGTGAACTCCTCTCTTTGCATTAGTTTACACCCATACTTTCAGATTGGTTCACAACTTTTCTTGACCTTACTCTAGTATAGTTTCAAACTGTGAGCATCCGGTTTTCTGTAGGACTTCCTGGCTATATGTGGAGCTTGTTTTTTATCTTTGAATGATGCCAGACTTTGACGAGTCTTCATTCCAAGCCTGGTTGTTATTCTGAATTAAAAGAACCCAACTCAAAGTGTCACACCGGTAGATGGATCGGTTTCTGGTGTTTCAGTTGTCATTAAATAACGATATAGTTTTCAAGGCAACATTTTCATTTTTGTCTCAACTGCAGGGATGCCAGTATTATTCACTTCAATAATTATGTTCTTGCAACATGAAATTTCCCATTGACTTTGTCTTAAGATATGTTGACTTTGTAAATAGAGTTTGTTGTGTTTTTCTGTTGCTTTCATTGTTTTATGCAAATACCAGTCACAGCTTAGCCCTGTATAGCTAAATAAACTAAATAAGTAATATCAGATATCTATATATGTATATATATTTATATCTAATATTACTTATTTAGCTTTATCCCTTCATATTGACGTTTTAACTTCTACACTATTTATTCCGTCTTCTTTCTGTGTGGAGTTATGTTGCAAGAATATCCCTATGGGATTAATAAAGTATTTCTATTCTATTCTATTCTATCATGGGTTTAATTCGTAAGCTGGAAAAATAAAGAAACAAGCTGAGAGATTGTCTTGTTATAAAATGTTATTACAATGTCAGTATTTTATTGCCGAATCTTCCTTTTTTGTGGGGTTTTCTTCTTGTTTTCTAAGTAAAGCAATGTTTATCAACTGTAAAATATTCCTAACTCTCAGGCTGTATCATTGCCCGTGCGAACCTGCTTTGTGTTGCAATGAAACGTCCCTCGTCTCGGTCTTATTACCGTGAAGCGGCTTTGCCCTTTAACCTTTCTAAGACCTGCATGAGCGTGTGCATAGCTTCACCTTATTAGCATCCTTTCATTGCTCCGTCGTGCAGCATGTGGCTGGATGCGGTGTCAGGAGCAGCCAGTCTGCACAGAACAATGGAGGAGGACTGGTGATCGCGCCGCACACTGACTGACTGCGGGCTGCTGGCAATCAGATGTAATGGAACAAGCCGGGGGATCAATAAGAGTCAGTGATCGCAGACAGACAAAGGTTGTTTAGTAGCAAGTCGCGCTAATTGAAATCAATGGCTAATCTGATGACAGTTCGTAACCTTTACACCTGTGAGGATTCATAAGCGAACAGCCATCTCTGTAAAATTACACACCCACACCCACACCCACGCGCACACACACACCACATTTATTTTTCTGCTGATCCACACTTTCCAAGATGCCTAACTAAGACATTCAATGAGGTTACATCGCCCCGGGATCAATACCGAACGAGCACTGACATTCTGGTTTAATGGCCATTCTGCTGTTGTGTGGTGTGGCGTCGATAAAACCATACAGGTAAATAAAATATGCATGCGGACGTCTGTTCGTGAGTGGCCCACGCTGCACGTGGACGATCGTTAAGCTGGTAATTGATTCGTCCAGTGAGGAAATAGATGTGTCAAATCTGGCCATTGAATTTAAATTAAATTTATGGAGACGCTGGTGGGTCAGGTGGACGGGGGGGTGTGGGGGGTGGGGGTGTCCATCAAATAGGATTGAACCCAATTTACATGCAATTACATGTAATGCCCCTAAAAGCGGCGGTTAATTGATCGGAAAGCGGCGGTCCTTTCCGACGCGAGCCGTCCTGCTCAGGCGCAGGTTGCCGTGACAGTTGTAGAAAAGGAGACGGGACTTAGAGCGGACGTTTTAATCACCACCAGTCAATAAGCAATCAGGCAGAGGGGCTCTAAAACAGATATCGCTGGGAGTTGTCAAACAAAGTGTCAAGAAGAATCATAAGAAAGGATATGAAGGTGACTGGTCAGTGAACGCAATGTCGCTTTCGTTTGAGGGATTATTTTCCTCCTTTTGTTCGCTCACAAACGAATGACCTGGATTTTAAGTGACAGGTTATTCCTGCAGTTTACGGTTGTAACAGATATTCTAGTAGGAATCATAGACATTTTTCCTCCAAAGTTTCCCACAGTTCCACCGGCTCTTTCTTCCCATCATGCATCCTGGTGCCATGTGTTTCCGAGGTAAGCCATGTGCACATACCCGATCATCCACTTGATGCCAAAGAAAACCTTTCATAGATCCTGAGCATCGCAGACCAGGGACACCCCAGAAAAGACGTTGGTTTACAGACGCTCTGACCCAGCTGTCCTCACATTGGTCCATTTTTCAGCTTCTAACATCCATGTTGAGGATTAAGGCGATTTCAAGTGAAAACGTTCATTGCATTTTGAGTGTCTGTCCGACAAAAGGGAGCTGAACCACTGAAAAGGAAGTTTTTTTCAAACCGCTGCAAAGGTGGAACTTTTCAAAAATGCGCTAAGCCTTTCTCCATTGAAAGGAAGGAAAACACAACTATTAAAAAGAGACTCTGGCTCTGTCTCCATGTACAGTAGATGGTGAAAATGCTCCAACCGTGCACACACACCACGGCCATAGTAAATTGTTCTTATGCACATGCACAATAACAACAATGTTTAGCTCCAGAGTGCCATGACTCCTTGTCCATATTCTCCTGGAACTCTGTAATTTTATAGTTGACAGTTGCCCATAACAGCAATTCAACTTGGTGGTCTGTCCATACGAATGTCCTTGTACTCCCATTGTTAATGTTGATAGCGTATTGTACTCTGCTGCATATGTGTGTGTGGTTCCCAAAGCACCAACTTGTGGCCTGGCATGCTAACTACATCGTTTTCAGTGTTTCTGCCGTTTCCGTGTAAACAGACATTATTTTCAAAATGTTGCTGTTTGAACGTGAAACTTTTCTGAATCAAAAACACACAAAAGAAATACAGTCCAGTTGTTGTGTAAACAAGGACTGAAATGTTCTCTTGCTACGAGAGACATCCTTCACACTAGCAGGAGCCATTATAGTTGTTATGCCCAGTTACTGTTTGGTTGTGGGTATTTGTAGAAGGGAATTAACTGTGTAAAATGAGAACTTTAAAATATATGTTAACCTACTTTTACACAGCATATGCCACACTAAAAGATCTGGAATGGACCCAGAAGGTACCACTCCACAACAAATGCATATGGTTTTATAATTGTGGTTCCAATTAGCAGCCCACAGCTATATTATCATCACTCAGGCCAACGTTCAAAGGAGAGCTCCTCTCCGCCTGAATTGGAAGTGAGTAGGAGGACACTACAGAGGCATCGAGTGTGGTGTAGTGAGATAACGACAACAAAGGCTTTAAACAGATGAAACGTAACTCAGCGCTGAAACAACATGCAGAATGCTGCAGTTACACCTCAGTTTACACATTTCCAAATCATTTATCATTGACCCTTTGTGCTGGTGTGCAGCAGCAGCAGAGGTCTTTGACTGTGTGGGAGGACGAGCCCGGTCCGGGTCAATGTAAGACCAGACATTAGGTATGCATTCAGAGCCGGCGGGGAGTCATACCTCGTTGCTGTCAGGGGTGTCTGAATCAAAGCCGGCTTTTATTGCTTTTCTCTCCACATCATCTCTGAAGTCACTTTTTCAAACAAGACACGATATCCCATTTTGCACCAGCTGTTGCTTGGTGACGGCTACTTTTTTTTTTCCACAAGGTCCTTTGAAAACTACAAAAGAGAGATGCATATTATACTATCAAAGTAGTTGGAGCTTTCCTGTCTCATTTGAAATCAGAAGAGTGTTTCTGTATTTGAACAAGGCTTTGATTCATGCACAGACACAGGCGCTGATCCCCCTCTTAATCCCTCCATTGGCTGGGACAAGGACACGTTGACAATTTAAGACCTCTTCCCTCAAACTCTCTTAAACAGTCCTGTTGACCGATCACAACATAGTCTCTGGGATTTAGAAACATGCCTTTAATTAATCAGCCTGTAACAGGCAACAGGATTGAGTAAATATATTCTCAGCATGCTGACATTTTCTCACATCAGTTGGAAAGTTTCTACCACGTTTCAGTTTGTCGGACATTGTTTGGATAGCATGGAGTGTTGACTAGTTCCAAGAGGGATTTACCGCTTTGTTACACGCCTGTTGTTTCCGATGATAGCGACGGCTCTGCTCTGTATTTGTGTTCTGATCTCAGAGTTTTACATGAATAAACTAGCGGAAACAGTCTCATTCACTCCAAGCTGCCGGTGGAGGAGGATTTTCTGATCTGTGAAGTAGTCTCAAAGCTTGGCCAAGAAGCCACCAGCCAGACAACCCTGGTCACGGAATTGGAAATTCTCATTTAGAATTTGTAAATATCACCCGATAAAAGGGAAGAACAGTCATGCCTGTGTTGATGAGATACTTAAGTTAGCACGCTAACCAGCTCTTTTCATAGGGTACAATTCATCAAAATCTGCTTCACATGCTGAAAACAAAGTATATGGATTTTTAAAAACCAGGCAGAAGCATTGTGCAAAAATCAAAGAGGAAATGTCAACAGCTAGCATATGAAAATTATTAATTTAGCTTTAGTGCAAACCTGTTAACATGCATCGTCTTAATGAGTTAGTACTTTAAATGTGAATATGTGAAACTGGTTGATCAAACTGTGGAAATGGACAACAAAGGTGAGTTTGCAGTTATATTGGGAAGATAAGACCTCTGTGATCAAACTGATGAGATGAGATGAGATGAGAGCCACCAGCCTCTACGAACATGAGGTAGATTTGCCAACCGTCCCTTGAAAAACGGGAGATAGTCACATAGTAAAAAAATTGTTTCACACACAGAAAATAAAAAGCTAGAAAAACTTCACCACGATAGGAACACTGAACGCAATCGGGTCGGCCGGCCCTGCCAGTGAGGTGTCCCTTATTTATTTTTTTCAGGGAGTTGGCAACACTAACATAAGCAAATGTCAAAACCCGGCAAAAGACTAAATAGAATATAATACAAAAGACAAACACAAAAAATACATAAAGGAATATAAAAAAAGCACAAACAGGCAAAAATCGACACTCATGAAATGCATTGCTCAGTCTAATGTTATAGGCAGCTTCTCATGCTAATGCTAATGCTAACATCTCTGCATCAGCGGAACTCCAAGTTAAATGAATCCACCTTTTTCATCTCATTATTTGGAGGATTGAAAGGAGTCTCGATAATTTCAGACCACAACTTCATGTGCGACCTCCACCTGTGATTCAATCTGGGATGTTTAAATCTGATAAAAAAAAAAGATTCAGGCAACAAAGGTCTCAGCCAGTTATCAAGATTTTGCTTTAAAGACTTCAATAGTTGCAGTGAAGCAGGAAATGTTTGTTTGACAGTCCTTTGTGATTATTTAGGCATTGTTTTATAACACGTCTTCAGAAACGCACCTCACCTCTTGATTTGCACAGGCTTTAATTTGAAGTCACTGTCAAGTGAGTGCTACTTTTGGGCCGTGATTTGTAATAAAATGACACAATCCTTCCCTAAGCTCAAATAAAATAAATGCTTCTTGTCAGTTTCCTGAATCTGAACAAAAGTGTGACACAGAGACATCTCAGAAACAGTTCACAGATGTCTTTGATTCAACACCAAAAAAAGAAAAGCAGTCTCAAACTCAACAGAAAGTAATCAGAAAATCAAATGAATGGAAATGCATCTATTTAAAAATGTCCTTGGTCCATTTCAAGTGTCCGTTCCAATTACTGTCAGTTCATCCCATGTGCCAAGGACACTTTCTGCTCAGACACATTTTTGTACCAGTACCATTACATTAAGCTGATGTCGACGTAATAGAAATGTGTGATTGGTGTGTGAAAGCCTCATATGTATAATTTTGTTCATTTTAAAGCTTTCAACAAAATTGAATGATTACATTTTCAGGCTCATCCATCAACTGAGTCTATTTTATTATCTGTTAATCTGACCCATAAAGACACCGTAATGTCCTTTTGAATAATGCATAAAATAAGGTCGTTGAGATCACTTCACTAACAGATGACATTTGGAAGCCGCGAGGTCCAGCGAAAGGTAGTTCTCCCGCACACCAGCTCATTTTAAGTCTATTAAAATTAACTGAAAGTCTCCTCTGCTGTGGCGTCGACATGAAAGCCTGTGAGTGACATTGATATGAGTCTCACCGCATCATAAAGAGCCAACTTAATGTATGGACGTCGGACATCGCGGCACAAATATTACCCAACCGTCTGCTTTTTGTTCCCGGAGAATGAGGCTCATTACCTGCTGTAGCTGTAATGTCTTCACTTGACACTGATAGCAGCACTTTGGCACAGATGAGCAATTGAAGGTGTCAGCGTGAGTGTGTGTTTAAAACAGCTCCGGAGCATTAAAGTAAGCTCTGAAAGCTTAAAAATCCCAGCACCTGGCGAAGTAATGGCCGAGTCCCTGGTATTGATCACAAAGCGCTATCAACCTCCTGCAGATGTAACACGGTCATTTGTGTTGTGAGACGGTAAAAGTCTCACTCATTTCCCCTTTAACCTTTTCGCTGATTGAGAGAAAGTCCACTGCTGTTCTGTAGATTTGCACAGCTTCACATTCTCAGGCGGACAACCACATGCTGCGTTTAGTGGCTGTGGAAGTGGATGCCTTGCGCTGGAGCTCGCCACAACTGTCAATTTACTTTCTTTAGAAAGTGTCAAAAAAAAAAAAAAAGCATGAACACAAGGAACCTTTTGTAAAAGATTTGAATCTAAAATGTTAAATGTGAAGCCTGAAGGGACGACTGTTCTGACGGTTTCTATCAAACATGGTTCATCCATGTGGACCCAAGCGACCCGAACAAGGTTACACTGATTGTGGCTAAAGTGCTCATCTGGATGTGAGGGAGTGAGCAGCCTGGAGGTCCAGTAGGTCACTCATCTTCCAATACCAACGTTAGTGGTTTGATCCAGCATGGTTCGATGGTTCAAAGTATCTTTGGGCATGACGTTGAACCTCAAGTGGTTTATAGTCGTTTCCAAAGGCCGAGGACTTTAAAGTTTACTACCTTCAGGGTAAGTCACATTTTTTTCATGTTGTACTGTAGTGGTCAGTACACTCAGAATATCCCTGCTTCCATTGCATGCTACCTGTCTGTGTGGAGTTTGCACGTTCTCCCTGTGCATGCTTCTGTTTTCTTGCTTCCACGATCCCTAAACAAGTTTTTAACATTAGCTGGTGACTCTAAGGCAACGTTCACACTTCAGGTCTTGATATTCAATTGAATTATTTTTTATTTTTTTTGCATGATCGTTCACACTACATTCTAAACGGTGTCATAAAACCTAATGGTAAGATTGAGGAAGTCCAACAGTGCACAAGAACTGATCTGTGCAATAGACAAATAATCAGGAAGGCTAATGCCATCCTTTCTGACAGCCCCCATCCCTCATACACTGAGTTTCAGTTCTTACCTTCTGGTAACAGGTATAAGAACTCCTTCTTCCCGAAAGCCATTTCCCTCATGAATTCGGAACACTGTATGAGGACTCATACCCTGACTTGAATCTTTCTGGTTCTTTCAGGAGGCTGTTTTTGGTCTTATCCCTTGGATTTTTTTATTTTTTAATTTTTTAATTTTTTTATCATGTATGTATATTTGTAAGTGTGTTATTTGTGTGTGTTTTTTTCAGTTGCTGCAACACAAATTGCTCTTCAGGGGCACAAATTAAAACGACCTCCATCAGATTGCCGTGTGAACGTTATCTGACCCCAGGGCGAGAGCATACTCACAAGAAGCGCTGACGTCACACCGAGCACGCCGTTTACAGATGTGAATATGGATGCCGCACAGGTCAGCTCCAGGGTTGCCAGAATTGACTCGCTGTTTCCAGGCTGTTTAGGCTGTTTCCAGCCTAAACAACATAAAATCCACTCAACTCTATATTAACCAGCCCAAATCTCAGCCTCTGTGGAACACATAAAGAACACATCATAAGCACACAACTGCACGAAATAAACAAAGCAAACATGTATGAGAATTTGTTTCCCCAATTGGGGGAGATCAGCCTAATCTGGCAACACTGGTCAGCGGATGTCGATCCATTTTCAAATGATTGGGCAGTAAGAGCCGACAAAATGGAGACAAATGACGATGGAATGGACGGGCCCTGACATGACTTGAAAACTGTGTTTTCAAGTGAAAACGTTATTTCGTCGACAACATTTCTGAGAGAAACTAAAAGCTCAACTTTTTGAAAAAAGCTAACAAGGTGGAACAAAAACACTCAGAATTTGTAAACGGGAGGAAAACGCAACTTTTTGAAAGTGCTCCGACTTCCCGTCCTCGTAGACAACATAAATGGTGCTATTGTACATGCAACTTTGTTGTCAGTCCACGTGAAGGTCCTTGTACTCCCATTGTTAATGCTTACACAGTATTGTTCACTAGTGGCAGTAGTCAAAACTACAGGCTTTTTAGTGCTTATGTCATTTCCATGTAAACGGACATCATTTTCAAAATGCCTGGTAAATGTGAAACATTTCTGAAATGAAATTGCAAAAACAGTGTGGGGCCTAAGTGGTGACCTAAGTTGTCGTCACCATAACTTCTGAAAATCTCAAAAAATGCGACAGAAGACTGGATGTTATGACTGACTTCTGCCTCCTAAAGGGCAAAATTGTCACTAATCTTGCATAACAATCCTTTAAATACAGGGTCTACCCCATTAGCAGTTACCTGTCACTGTTAACCTCCCCAGCTGAATCGAACTGCACCGCTCCCCTTGTCTCCCCTCTGCTCTTTCCAGATGGTCTTTGCGTCTCATGCTGTTTGCGCCTGCTTGTGTCTCGGTAGTCTTTTGGACCTTTGCTTTGATGTGTGTTTTTCTTCCCTCCATTTGCTTCTCCTGTTTTATTAACTCTTCTGCTTTTTGCAGCCACTAATCACTTTTTTTTTTTTTTGCAGTGATGGTTCATGTTTACCCGCTATGTCACATCAACTTTTAAAACCTCAGAGCAACTCGTTTCATAAGGAGCAGCGTTTTTTTCTGATTTCCATAATGAAAGGTTGTTTACAGTAGAACCACAGACAGAAAAGACAAAACTTAAATATTACTGACATTACTTCAGAGTACATATGAGGTATTTGACATTTTGATTGTACATGTGTTATCTCCTTTGGGAAATAATTGCTTCTTTTGATTTAAAATGTCAGACAATATCCCTGGACCAGTGAAAACAATAGTAAAATAGTTCATTTTTGTCCTGAAAAGGCACATTCATTATCTATAACATTTTCTGATTTGCACGTCTCTCACTTTTGTATAGATTCAACTAATGGAAAGGCCACATTTTCATTTTCTTGATTCCAAGCGTGAACATCATGAGTTCACATTGCTGTATTTGTGGATTTTTGAGTGTTGACGTTTGACTCCTCGCTGGGATCAAACCAAATTCATCCACCTCATTCTTCTCCAGTATTTTGCTTTTTCCTTTTCAGAAAACATGATGCCATTATAGGCCAATAAACAGAATGATTTTTGCAGTTTAGACGATGAATTCGGTTATTTTTCTCCCGAGAATGGCCTTGAAATTCAAGCATCTTGAGATTTTGTCACAGATGAACTCAAAGAGGCTGAAATGATTCTGGAAGCTTTGAGCATTTGATGGTAGGAAGAGGAAGACTGACAGGATGAACCGATATGAGCTCTGTGCTTCATGTTTTAGTGATGAAATGCTTCGACGGTTGGAACTTCGACTCAGATTAATGCTTTTTGGAGAATTTTGTCCCCTCTGAATAAAGGTGAAAGTGTTTCTCGTTCTGAGCTGGAAGTGTCAATATCATTTTCATTCATGGGCCACATACAGCCCAATATGAAAATAACTATTGTTATAATATATAGCACTATATTAAAACCAACATGAAAATGATAATTGTAAAGTTTTAAAAGTTAGGTTTAGATCAAATCTAGAAGTAGATTCTAAAAATATGTCCATATATAATGCATGTTACTGTGTCTGCATAGTCTCATTTGTCCAGATCTGAGGCTTTTCAAAGCAAAGGAATCAGATCATCGTTGGGTGTCCTGAAATATGTTTCTATTTCATATGTATGTTTCTTTCTTTCTTTTTTCTTTTCTTTTTTAACAGTGGCTCAAAATATCAGATTAGTTATCTGCAAGTAAAAAGAAATGCCATCTGAACACTTCAAAATAACTGATGAAAAGTTCTCTCACTTCTCTTTGCTGCAGGTATTTAAAAAAAAAAAAGAAATCTTTGTTTTCTTAAAACAATCTAAAAATGGTGGTAGGGCAGTATATATCTTTTGAAACCATCTCTGCAGATGTGGTGTGTTTATTTGCTCAACAGTCTATATTATGGAGAGAGCGAGCGGCTCGAGTAGTGTAGAGAGTAGACCGAGCTCATGGAGACTGTGGTTTACCGTTTACACAGCAACGTTTCAGGTGAAAACGCACCATTTGCATTTTCATTTCAGAAAAGTTTTGTGTTTAAACTGCAACATTTTGAAAACTGTTTCCGTTTACATGATAACAAGAGAAATGCTGAAAACTGTGTAGTTAGTATGCCAGGCCACTAGATGGCAATGCTTGTTTTTGTAATGAAACCACGCACACATGCGTGCAGAGAAGAATACGCTATAAACATTAACAATGGTGAGTACACTGACGTTCATATGGACAAAGTTGGATTGCTGTTATTACAGTGACTGTCAACTATAAAACCACCAAGTCCCAGGAGAATATTGACTGGGAGTCATGACACCCTGGAGACAAACATTGTAAGTAATTTTAAAAAAGGGGTGATGAGCAGTTCACACCTGAACTGATGATCAGAGTGGAAGATACAGAAGCAGTCTGGCCACGCTGACTTTATTCACCGGATTAAATAGAGGAGAAAGGAAAGATGACAAATCCAAACACTCGTCACGTTTGAGAAGCAGCTCTGTGATGCAACGTCTTATTTCAGAGCTGAGATGGTTAAAAATGAATAATTTGGCTCCTGGTGGGAGAAGTGCTACAGGTGCTGCGGTTCTGCGTGTGCATGGAACATCTTCATGCCTCACTTGCCTGCGGCGCTTCATGTAGTCTTGCCTCTAGATTTCCTCGTTTTGCGCCGACAGGTCGACACGAGCCTCACCGCGCGGCCGTCCGTGCTGATTGTCTTATTTGTCTGTATTTGTGTGGCTTAAAGTGGATGGCGGAGGTGTTTATTTGTATTCAGTAGCTGCAGGCACACATGCTGTCTCATATGTGAGCATCTGTCGTGAGGCTTCTGTGCCCGCCGCCCTCGTAAATCAGATGCCTTCTTTGTGGATTTGGCTCCCATTTTCAGGAGCAGCGGAGGTGCTCTGCGTCCTGTCGCGGAGATACGAGAATCTGTCGCTGCATATGTTAGCTGGACCAAAGGCTGACTGTTTTTTTATTTGGGGGCGGGAGGGGGGGGGGGTGCAAACAAAGCAGACATGGAGATGAACATGACTTTTCCCATCAGGGGACAGGTAAAGGCACGGCGGCTGACATCAAACTTCAGCTTGGAGAGAGTATCATGAGTTTTATCTGAAGAATGAGACTAAAATAAGTCTCATCTTCTGTCTTGTTTTTATTATATATCCCAACACGGTTAGCTATGAAATGAGCAGTATCCATGCCAGGCAGGAGCGGAACAAGCCTACACTTCTTTACAATCAAGCTCTTCATTCCGTTCAAGCGAAGGTAGGAAAAAGAAAGCAGCTCGATTCAGGAGTTGAAACAGGGCGTCAGCGGCTGCACCCTGCAGGCGTAAATCTGCTGCAAATCGTCTCTTCTGCTGCATTTCATTACTGCGAGAAGATGTTCACAAAGAAGAAATAGGTCACGGAGCGACATTGTGATCACTTCACTGAAACAGGGACTGCAGGGGCAGATAGGATTTGTCCTGCCAGACAATTAGCGAACAATAATGAGTGCGGCTGCATGAATATATCAGTCACGCCTTCCGCGGGAGGATTATCAGTCACCTTTCTGCTTTCTCTTGTTTGGTAAATTTTCTTTTTTTCCGTTTTTTTTGGGGGGGGGAGGTGGGGTGGGGTGGGGTGGGGGGGCACAGAGAAGACTGCCAGCGGCCATGAAAGTCTGCGTGGGCGGATGTTTGTTGTGAATGTGTCTGTCACTGAAGATGTAGACATCCATCAGGTTTAAGCAGAAATGAGGCACACGGAGACCTTCTTCTGAGTGTCAGGTGTGAGGGTGGATTCCTCTGAGACTGCGACGGCAGAACATCCCGTCAGGGAAAAACAAAAAAAAAACACAGAGCCCAAAATAATTCGCTGCACCACCCGGACTTCAAAACTTACTTAATAAAACATAGAGAAGATTAAGGGAGTGTAGGGCATCACAAAAGGTGAACAAGTTGTGTCTCATTATTGAGGTAATTAAAAAAAAGAAAGTTGTTAGTAATGAGAACATGCTGATGAGGCACGAAGGGGATCAGTTCAAAAGTTCAAGATTTGAATCATCATCAGTCCTGCAGTGATATCTAGTTTTGTGAACTAGATATCACTGCAGGACTGATGATGATTCAAATCAT
This sequence comes from Lipophrys pholis, assembly GCF_963383615.2. Taxonomy (NCBI): domain Eukaryota; kingdom Metazoa; phylum Chordata; class Actinopteri; order Blenniiformes; family Blenniidae; genus Lipophrys; species Lipophrys pholis. The sequence continues at coordinate 9,540,529 of NC_137628.1, forward strand.
CATCAGTCCTGCAGTGATATCTAGTTTTGTGAACGTTACTGTAAATAAGTATTCAATTCGAGTTACAAGAGATGGATCGATGTACTGTTGCTGTGACACATCAATTGAGATGCTCTATAATCAATTGTATGATGTATTTATTATATTGGCTTCGCCACATCAGGTCATCCTGTGTTGACTCACATGGGCTCATTGGCACGTTGATTGTTCTTTTTGTCTTTTCACACTGATAACTTTCCCAGTTCCCAGCTGCATGAATGCTCCCTTTACTAACGTCCATATTTCCCTTTGTTGCCGCACACATGGGAGAAGCCTTTTATTTTCTTCTACGTGACAGTTGGCAAAGATGGGAAACAATGTCAAACTGAGTTAAATTGGTATTAATATTACTTGTGTTGTGAGCTGGCCAAACTAACAAATCAGTCACCTGATCTTATTTAAGATCTTCATCCTGATTTGAGAGGGTGAAAAAATACAGCGGTCTAGATCATGTCATTCTCTTACATACTTAAAATTTTCAGTTTCATTTAATTAGTTGCAGTAATACATCACGTAGTTGTATTTTTGCCACGGACATTGCTTCCGTCACAATGATCCATAAGCTATTTTTAACAATAATTGACAACAAAACTATAGAATCCAGTTTTAAAAAAAACATAGATGCAGTATTTGCTGTGTCCCCTGAAGACACAGTGGATTAAAAATGAGCCCACATTCATTTAAAGCTGCTAATGCTAATCCCAGGTACAGCGGATGCGAGCTAATGCTAATTCTACTTACAGTGGGACATTGTTCATGTTTCTGTCAGTTTAGGATTAATGATTCACGACTTTAGAAAACAGGAGTTAAGTGAATTAGAAACAGAGCAGCACTTTACTGAAGGCAACAGATTTGTCGAATGCTAACGCTAAATTTAACAGTAGGCTCAGTGAGCAGAACAAACAGCAGCTCTGCGACTCAAACAGTTTTAGGCTTTGACTAAAACCAGCCTACTGAATTAACTGTAACTTAATAAGAGCAAAAGGATCAGTTACTAAACAGTTAATTTAGGCCCAGTTGACGTGACAACATTTCAAGTAATAAGGCATTGTTTTTGTGCTTTTCGTTTTAGAAAAGTTCACTGAAGTTCATGGAAACGGCAGAAACGCTGGAAATGATGTAGTTGACATGCCATGAGTCCAGGAGTTGGCGCGGTGGCCTATTTTTGTAATGACACCACAAACACATGCATGCAGAGTACACTCCGCTATAAACATTAATAATAGCTAGTACACAGACATTTGGAAGATTATTACTGTGACTCTGAACTACACAACTACAAAGTCCCTGGAGAATATGGACTGGGAATCAGGACACTGGATAATGCCATTGTTGTTATTGTCCATTCACTCATTTATGTGCAGAAGAACTATTTACTACATTAGCAGTAGCAACTTTTCAGAAATTTCAGTTTTCCTCCATTTACACTAGACAGAGTCAGAGTGTTTTTGAAAAGTTCCTCCTTGGGAACTGTTTTCAAAAGTTGTGTTTTCAGTGGCTGTGAACACCTTTATCGTGTAAACAGACTCCCAATACGCAACAAAAGTTTCCTCTTTTCATTTGAAAATGTTGCGGAAACACGGCCTTAGTTCCTCAATATGAAAAAGTAAAATGTGAAGCATTTCCTCAGTTCAGACTCCAGGGATTTCTTATTCCCCAATATAAATACATCCACTCAAATCAGTGCAGACGGTCTGCCTTTAATTCATCCTCGCAGCTCCCAGCAGCCTCCTGCTCCCCATCCTGCTTCATGATGTCAGTCTTTCATTAGATTCTCAATCAGCCGGCCCTCATCTCGTCTGAAGAGCGAATCTCAATGTATAATTTACATGTCTGGAGGTTTTTGGGAGTTTTTGTTTTTTTTTAACCGAAAGGTCCGACCCTGGCTGGATGAGTGGTTGTATAATGCAGTGGAATCTGACAATGAGTGCTTTTGGAGAAGGAGGAGGAGGAGGAGGAGGAGGAGGAGGAGGAGGAGGAGGAGAAGGAGAAGGAGAAGGAGAAGGAGAAGGAGAAGGAGAAGGAGAAGAAGAAGAAGAAGAAGAAGAAGAAGAAGAAGAAGAAGAAGAAGAAGAAGAAAGCTAACCTCGGGGCGCTGATACTCTCATGTGAAGTAAGCAGTCTGTCGACTCTTTGGATCTAAAAATACTCGGCAAAGAAAGGGGCTATATCTTATTTATCTCCGTGTGCTGAGTGCATAATCCCTTTGTTTCTGCTTGTTGTCTTCACAACTGATGAGGGCGTCATAACCTGCAGAACAGAGCATCGATTGGGTGAAATATTACTTTACTTCCCCCGGAGTGAACCCGCATGTCAGGCTGCATCAGATTTAAAAGGCAGGAGAGGAGGGGGAGGAGGTGGTGGTGGGGAGGAGGAGGAGGAGAGGTTCAGACTCACACGATGGGCAGAAAGTCAGATTTATGATTGAAGATGATCGCTGGGACATCCGTCCATCTTGTGCGGCACCTCTGCGAGGATCCGTGTCACCACTGATTTTTTGGGCAATAACGTCTTGATGAGTCTGTCGTGAGGAGGCGGCACGATGTGCCAAAGACCTCCTGCTCACTCAGATACGTGTCGTGTATCACAACAGGGCTGAGGAAGAAAAACTAAGGTTTACCTCAATGCGCCGTACTGTTCACCATGCAGCCTCTGAGAGACATCCGTACAGTCCGCAAGACTAAAATCAATCGATTTCAGGTACAAAAAAGTTTGGACTTTGTGTTGATTCTCATTTTAAAAGATGAACCAGTAAACCTGTATTTTATTGATTATGGAGCGTAAACAACATGTCAGATGTTCAAACAGACTTCTTTGAATTTGGTCGCAGCCACACATGTATAAAACGTTTTTTTAAAAAGAAGCAACAGAAGGCTGGAACAGACATTGCCACAATTCATTTGACTAATTTTGTTCATTGGCAACGAGTCAATTAAATTTTATTTACATGTCATCTCTTGGGACTTTTACAGAAAAAAACCTCAAATATAATAATCTGACATGAGCAGACATATTTGACAGCAAAGAGGAAATCAAAAACCTCCATTCTGTGTCAATGGACATCGTTTTCACTTGAAACACTGTCGTGTAAAAAGGACTCGAGAAGCATTTTGTCCTCCACTTTTATTGTCACATCAAGAGAAGCATTGATTTTTATATTGCAGTTAGTGTCTTTTCTGTTATTCTGTAATTCGTCGCATTCTTTGAAAAGATTACTATCCTAGACGCCGGTTTATTTTTAATCTTTATATTTGATATACTTTAGATTTACTGATAATGACTTCTGCTAAAAACTCCATTATTAGCTGCCCTCAATCTTTGTGGTAATGCAAAAGAAACATCAATCTCCAACTGGAATAAAAGGCTGCTTTTGTTCTTTAAAATATTCCCCTTCTGTGAGTTTTGACTTGAGATCCCATCTTGAAATATGAGTAAGTTACAACAGTTTTCCACCTGTCAGTATTCAATGTGTCTGCGGATATCAGCAGGCTGCCTCTGAATCCGTTTCCATCTCCTTTATCTATGTGTATAAATCTTGAATCACTTGAGACTCCTTTTATTTTTGTCATGTTTTGTTCTCTTCCTCTCCACTTGTCTTCCCTCCTACACTTTCTGACTTCACACAAACACTGAAATACATTTGCGCTCCGACTCTCCCTCTGTCTTGTGGTGTTAATTACAACAACTCTGCATCACCTTGGTGTGAAAATGTTTTATGCACTCGACCTCTGTGTGTTTACAGCTCTCATCTTACCACTGTTTACCTGCCCGGCGGGGAGCCAGCTGTTTCCTTTACTTTTAATCATGGTTGTGCATTTATAGTCAGACGGACGGTCATCCAAGGCCCTCTACTCACCATGGGAAGTAGCAACTCTGAATAAGCAAACAGGTTAAACATTTGACTCAAAATTGCTATTGACTAGATTGAGTCCAGGCTATCGAATTTTTTTCTTCCAAACAATCAACATTTCCTTTCAAGGTGCTTCCTAAAGAATTGAGGGGCAGTGAAGCACTTGTTAGTGGAGTTTGCACTGTGGGGGGGAGTTTGGTGGGGGAACTCTTGCACCTTTTCATTTTTATTCTGACACAGTGTTAATGTCTTTTTCATTATTTGGTTTATTAGGATGACTTTTCCAACATGTATTGGAATATTTACGACTATGGGATATCATATATGGTTTTAGGAGAGACTGTATTTACAGCCTACCAGATTTTGAACGATAAGATCTCTGCTGTTTTCTCGGGACGAGTGTTTCCAGAAAGTTGCGTCTTCCGCCATTTAGGTAACGATGGAGTTTGATCATTGGGAGCCGTTCTCAAAAAGTTGTTTTCAGTGGCTCCTGTCTGGTCTCCATCTGAACTCACTTGAATTCCGTCTTACCATTTGTCCCGTCTCATCTGTTTGTGCTTGCGACGTGTTTGTCCGCCTGCTGCTGTGTGTCTCCCCTCGTGTTTCCAATTACCTCTCCTTTGCGTGTCTAATGGCCCTCATGTGATTCACCTGTGTCTCCCTCCGTCCACTGAGTATAAATACCTTCTTCCCCTTTCTGACCACTCTGACATCGATCGATCCAGATATTCCTTGTGTGCCGCGGGTCTTCGGCACTTGGACTTTCGGCTTGTTTTTGGACCTGCCTCTTCCTACTCCCTTTTCGATCCCTCAATTTCAACTCTGTTCAGCAATTAAATTCAGTTTGAACTCAGTTTGCCTTTGGGTCCACCATGTTCATGACAGCTCTGAGCATTGTTGTCATTTAAACAGACGCCCACAGGGCAACAAAAGTTTTACATTTTCACTTAAACATTTTCATGTGAACAGGCCTTAAGGGTTCATTCCGAATTGACCTTTGGCTAAGCCAGAAAGCAGAAAGCCGCCACCTCTGAGCCTTGTTAAGTAAAGGTTTCTTCCTGCTGGAGGGAGTTTTTCCTTTCCACCATCTCTAATGCTTTCTCATGTGGATTTGTTTGCCTTCTCTCTGTAAAAAGCACAGAAGAATGACTGTTGGTGCTTTATATATAAAGTTGAACTGAATTGAATAAAGCCCCCCCCCCCCCTTTTTGTCACTAACTCAGACAAGCCGTCACAGCTTACCGCGTATTTACATGGCAGCTGTCGGTGTCAAAACCACAGGGCAACAGGCGCTAGACAGCATTTAGCCACCGAGCTACTTAATTAACTAGCAATGTTTATCAGCAGCTAGCATCGGTGTTGCTAGGTGGCTAGCTTAAGGAAGCTCATCGCTGCTAGCATTATTGATATCACATGTTTAGTTTGCAAAAATGATACAATGCGTTGCCTTACTTTGGAACAAATGTAGGCATTGTTGTTCATAGTTGTGTTACGTTTGTGTGGTCTGCCACACAGCTTAATCCACATGACTCATCTGTTCAAGTTCTGTTTGGGTTTAAGGAAATGGGGTAAAGTAAACCTCATTGTTTATTGTTTCAGGATACCTCGTATCGCTGTCGCATGAACCCCAGGCAAATCACTTGATAATTTTTTATATCATAAATGTCTTAAATATCCTAGAAAACAACTGTCGTCGGCTCCAAGTGCCAGTTTTTGTATGGGGGAGGTGCTTAGCCAAAGGTCAGTTCTGTCTCCTCACCACGAGGAAAAGCAGACTAACATGTACCACACTTGTAGTTGTGTTTGCACTGTTAGGGGAGTAGAAGAACTACTGCACCAGCTTTTCTGCTGAAAGCTGCAATAGTGTATACTTCTTGTCAATTTGCTTTTAGATTGAATGTAATGACCTGTGTGTTTTCTAATATTAATTTGAGGAAAACAATCTTGAGTTCATGGATTCTGAGGAAATGTCAAATTACTCTGATGTATTGAGTGTTTATATGTTGCTCTAAAATGCTAAATAGGAGGTGAAAGGTTTTGCTGCTAAGCCAAAGAAATGAGAACAGAAAGCGCCCCAGGCTCCCGGTATTTCACCGAAAGCCCTAAAGGTGTCTTTAATGTGTGTGTTTCTTCATTAGCTGCAGGAGATCATCTTCAAAACACTTGAAATGCTTGAAAAGCCACATTCCCAATAATCTGCACCACAAGGTCACTGATGTTGTCTTTCAGGCTGTGCTGAATCCTCCAAAGACATTTTTTCCCCTTTCAGTGTAGCTTTTCTTAATAAATAAATGATAAGTAGTTAAGAGAGAGAGACAAGATGAAACTGGGGTCTCTAAATCCTCATCACTGTGATTGGTTTTCTCTGACAACACGACGGGGGAGTGGGGGGGGGGGGGACGACAAACTTTCTAAGACCGTCTTGTGCCAAAAACACAAATAAAAGTAATTAAACACGGTAACATCATCAATCTCGTCCCCCCCATGAGACGCCCGCCTGCCCGCCTGCCAGTCCCTTGTCCCTGTGCTGAATTAACACCAGGCGGGCTGCTGCTGGCCGGGACGGGCTGGCGAGGTTACTGTCTTACCTGGCAAAGAGCCGGAGCGATTTGGTTTGTGTGTGAGTGTGTGTGTGTGGTGGTGGGGTGGGGGGGCGCTGCATGATGAGATTACTCTGCAACTGATTGATTAAACGAAGGCACGCCTATCTGTCCGAGGAGGGAGAGGGTTACGGCAGGTGGATTGGGACGCGGGGCAACGTCTTTGCATAATATCGATGTCGAGAGTGCATGAAGAAAATTTTCATGCTCTAATCCTATCGATTAGGTGTTAGCCCGTGTTTGGGTGGGATACATCACAGCTGCTGGCGGCGTTTGTGAATGAAACGTTCCGCTCATCTGGGTTGTAAATATTGCATGTTCCCACAAGGAGGGTGCGATCGTGGTTATATACATCTTAATGAAGTCGATGAACCAGGGGCGAAAGGCTAATCCATGCGTGAAGGCCTGTCATACAAACTGCTCCTCTCTGGCTTGTTCCATGCAGTGGTGAAGTGCCAGGTATTAATAAACGTTCACTTGCTCTCTGCCTCCAGTCAGCAGCAGTGGAGGCTCGGCATCGCTCTCCAACAACACGCGGGTTGAACGGCGAGCGTCGACATGATAAATGTGATCATTTGCTGTCACTCAGGTTAATTAAAAGGCTGTCGCACCTGACGGGTGATGGAGGGGATGTGATGAAATAGGCCCGGAGAACGATTCTTCCTCCTGCACCTTCATGAAAATGAGCAGATTTGAGTGCAGGGCAGGCAAGGCTGATACTTTGAAGATGCTATTGCCATTATTTCTGCTCCGTCCTTTGCAGCGACGTGTCACAAGAAACCGAAACAACATCGAGACTGTGTGCTGAATTTTTTATACAATTTTGACCTTTTTTAACTATTCAGAAAGCGTGTGAGGCGAGAAAATGAGGCCACGTCGATGAGTCTTGCTTTCAGCTGATTAAGCTCACTATCTCAGGTTAAATTTTGTCAAACCATCATTCACAGATTTTAATGAGACAGTGGCGCTACAGGGCTTTTTCTCCGGATCTATGCAAGTACTCAAACTGTTCTTTGGAGCAAGGCTCATGAAAACTGGACAATTAGATGAGCTGCAGATGTAAAATCATTTCTGGAAACAATAACAGGGAAATATTTTTTTTTATCCTATGAGTAAACCAACCTGCTGAGCTTCGTTGTGGAATTTTGCATGTTCTCCCCATGGATTGATTAATGGATTGGTGGATTTATGGATGGATGGATGGATGGATGGATGGATGGATGGACGACAAAAAAGAAGAAAAAAACCCACAAAGCTAAATTTCAGATTTAATTTGGTAAATTATTCACCCTGAAAGCCAAATTTAAACAGATTTAAAAGGTTCATTTGTATGTCTTAAACATGTTAGAAAGGTATTAAATCGTGAGAAAAGACGGGGACTTCTATGATCCTGTACAGGTTTCCAATGTTCGAAAGTTATTTGGGAAGCTCTTAACGATCATAAAGTCATAATTTTCTTTCAATTTTTTATTTTTATTTTACAAACAATGAGACAAATAAGTGGATTCTATTAGTGTAGTGCCAAATTGGCAAATAGCTGTTCGCATTAGCAGCTCCAGCTGAAGAACATTTTATTTGACATTTAACAGGATGGGAGGGGTTGGGTTTGCAGTGGTAACTTGTTGGCAGTGGCGTTTCAACCCGCAACCTGAAATTCTTTGGATAGGTAAAGGTTGTTCACTAATTGTTTTTTATTTGGTTTGGCTCAAATCGATCTATTTTGGATATAAGATGGAGCGGTAACTCCCACCGATCTTCAAAATTTAACTGAAACCTCTTCGTTATTAATTTTTATATGCTTACAGTTAACATGTTCTGCAGGAGTGTTATAAAGGTATGAGCAAGTTGTATTGAACGCTTGATCTCCAACAAGTATTGTTTTATTTGCTTTATAACTCAATCTCTGCAGGGGCTGTAACCATGGACACAGAAAACAATCTCCTAACCCACCACTTTGCACCGCGTCTCATCTTCATGGAGAGGTTCTTTTTTTGTGCCCTCAGTCTTTTAAAGTGTCTTTTTTCTTCTCACATTGTGAACATTGACGGAGTGTTTCTTACAGAAGAAAATGAAACCTGCCACCACTGGCTAATGGAAATAGTTCATCCATCCTCATTTGCGGCTTTAGTGCTCCCACATTCCAAAAACACATTGGTGACTCGAAGATTGTTGGTGTGCGACCTTCAGTCTCTCTGTGTTAGCGGTGTCTCTCCACGACTTCTTCTGCAATCACCATTATCCACACGAGTGGACGGTTACCACGTCCAAACCGTCTCTGCTGCAGTGTGACGCACATGAGTGACATGTGGCTCTTCAGCTCCAGAGAGCTTTCAGAAAACTATTTGTCAATAAACATTCTCTTTTTTTCTTTTTCTTTTATTTGCATTCCACACTGGTTTTCAAATGTGGTTGACTATCCAGGCTAAAGACAGCGAAAGAAAATAAAACAGCAAAAACAGGCGGGACAAATGGAGATTGCTCAGATACATAAAATGACTTAAGTGGGAAAATCCATGCAAAAAAAAGGGGGAAATATCTCTAAAAGTGGCTCCACAAGCTAAAGATATATTAAAAATGTATCTAAATTGTAGCTAGGAGACTTCACTACAGTAACGTGGTGATGTTTTTTTCTTTATTTCAGATAATTGACATGTTTTGCGACTCCAGACAAAGTTTTGATTGGTGGAAAATCTTGAAAACAGCTCTTTTGATCATAAAGGTTGCAGACTCCGGCTTTAGAGACTGAAAACCTATTTGCTTTTTCAGCATGTGCACCTGGAGCCTCCCTGCTGTGGTTTCAATTCATAAAGTTCTAGTAGGATGTATAAATGATTTAGGTGATGTTAAAAAAAAAAAAAAAAATAAAAAAAAAAATATATATATATATTTATCTCACCACAGTGAAGTCCCCAGAGGTTTAAGTCCAGAACAAAATATTTCAGTGAGAAGTTTGTATTGGAAAGTTAAGAAGATGGCCTCTATTCCACTTTTACAGTAACAGCACAATGAGGGTGAACAAAGCTTCAAGCCTTTGAGCATATGTCAGTGGAAACTTTGAAATGGGAGTAATCGGCCCTTTATAGTACACATGTAGCATAAACGGACATGTCAGTATGAAGCGATATTTGAGCTGTATGACATTACGTTGCCGCTCTCCAGCTGAACATAGAAGAAATCTTATTTCCTACTTTATTGCTTTAGTTCAGGGGTGCCCAACCCCGGTCATCGAGGGCCCCCTGTCCTGCACGTTTTAGTTCTCTCCCTGCTTCAGCATACCGGAATCTAATGATGATGACATCACCAAGGGTGTGAAAAAGACCAATAACGTTCCCCTCATTGCAATCAGGTGTGCTGAAACTGGGAGAGCTAAAACATGCAGGACAGGGGCTCTCGAGGACAGAGGTTGGAGACCTCTGCCTTAGTTAGAAGTTATCAGTGGGAAAAGAATATTAAAGTTAAACTGAGCTGCTTTTGGCTGTAACGGAAACTCGCTCAAAGATTTAAGTGTTCTCGGCTGTTTTAAAAGCAGAGAAGAGGGTATCGCTCGAGTTAACTTAATTCAAACACACTCTGGCAATGGCAGCACTTGAAGGGGTCATGACAAAGGATCTGCTGACGTGTGGATCGGCCAGGATGTGGGATTGAGCTGCAAATCTTATGATTGGAAGACTATCGAATAGTGAACACGTGGTAAAGAAATGAAAACCATGGAGGCTATGTGACGGGTGGCGGGTGGCGCAGTGGTCAGTTGAGGAGGTCCCATGACTTCTCAGTCTTTAGGGAGATAAGGAAGTGATCGCAGCAGATGCGTAAGATGCAATTATGGCCCTTTTCCTCCTCCTTTGGCTGAAAATCAATGTTTGGTGAACTTCTCAGGCACCATGGCTTTGCAGCATGCCCTTGGTTCAGAAGTAATCTGAAGTTTGTAAACACTAGTTTCCAAGTGTGCATGCGTGATGTTTCTGACGTTGAAGGCAAGTGTAATCGTGAGAATCAGATATGGGTCACTTGATAAAATATGCATGACCGAAAACATACTAAACCACATTTACACTAAAAGTGTATGATGTCCAGATCGGATTTCCTGGGCATCAAGACGTGCAGTGTAAACGCGGTGTATGAAACACTAGAAGAAATGCTGAATGAACACTGAGGTCCAAAGACAATCAGGCAACAGGAACTTGGAAGAGAGAGACAGGTAAAACACATTAGGGAAGAGTCAGGTAATCACACACTGAAGGAAGGCAAGAAGGAACATTTAGACACGTTACCTGAAACTGAAAAAGACGAGACAAAAACACAAACGTAACGAGCAAGTCTGAACAACTTTCTGAGCCACAGCCGCTCTGAGTAGCAGCTTGACTCTCTAAAATGGTACGAACGTCTCTACATGATGACTTCAGCATTTCCTGTAAAATCAATCGTACGAAATGTTCACAGCTGTTCAGGAGGAGGACCAGGAGAGAACTTAACTCCTGCTCATAAAAGGTAGTATGGAGACTAGCCAGGGATCAGTACGAGGTCTTTACTTGGCAGTACATATGTCAGTGGCTTCACTGAGATATTTAAGCAAATGGCATTAGCAAGAAGGCACCAAAGTACTCCAGCAGTACTCTTTTTTTTTTTTTTCTTTACATTTATAGAGGAGTCTAAACATGCTCAATTTTCCCCATGTTTATGTGTAGCAAACAAAGTGAGAAGCCTCAGCTGAAGTTACCAGTAAATAAAAGCCGCAGCGCCTCAAGTGATAAACTGCATCTTGTGTTTGCCTCCAAACTGCTGAGTCAGGAAACTAAAAGTAGTAAGAAGAGGAAGATAGTAGCCTCTCCATATCGTATACACTATTCACTCAAAAGTAAAGCAGCAATCTATCCTCTCCTCACCTCTCTTCCAGATTGATAGAACTTTACTGTGAGTGTGGAAAGGCCCTCAAGTCTTCGGGTACGTGGCAGCAGAGAGTAATCAGCCTTTTATAGTTCACAGGTTGCATAATTAGACGTGGCATATGTCACTTTAAGTGGCTATACGACAAGGACCCGGGTCACTGAGCTTATTCGTGTGTGGGGAAAAGCTGAGACACGTCACCGATCAAACCCACACACATGACAGATGGGCGTATGGAAACACCTTGAACCGGAGCAGGTAATGAATGAAATGCAAGCGTCTTACATTTTGCCTTCAGCTTTGTTCTGAGGAAATGTGGTTAATCAAACTCTGAGCCACCGCTGACATTTCGCTTTCCAAAACAGCTCTCTTCGGGGTGACTCAGTCGTCATAAATTTGCCTGTCTCCCTGATTTTTATCTCATACATTTTAACTGTCTGCCTGCAGGAGGACCACCCTGGGGTGTTGGTGTGTGCCAAACCTTCCCTCCCCCTTTCTTGGTCTGTCTCCACCCTATTTTCCCAGAGTGTGAGGTAATTACCTCCCCATGAATCCACCGACAACCAGATCTGCGGCAGATATGATAAGAATAGCTGACAGGGATTTTGACATAATAGTCACATTGTCTCATGGAGAAAGGGGCTTCTAATGAATTCCGATGAGGCCCACCCCGATAATTATCTCCATGTCATTCAGATGTGGCCATGATAAGACATTTTGTTTGCTAAGGCTGGCAAATGATTGTTGAGCAAAAGCTGACTTTAGGACAACCTTGCTGTGGAGTTTATGATGACTTTGTCTGGACCGAAAACGCAGCTCTGCAAAGATATCCTTGAATGATAATGGAATCGGGTTCAGTGGTTTGTCCATCGTCGTCTTTGTTTGCAGCATGAAAGCAGCGCCTAGTTCAAACAAATCCCCTATTGCGGGGTCTGTAGAGTTTGTAAGCCAGAAGAAAAGGCAGAGATTTATAAGAAAAAGAAGCTGTCGTAATCTTCTGAAATGTTGTTTTTTTTCTCTTTGAGGGTGGCTGACGATGGGAATATTCGGGGTGTGATTTGTAAAGAAACTATAAGGGGGGGATCCTACCGAGGGTTGGACTGTGTGCAGAGGGAAACGTCCCTCGAGTTGATTCCACGGCATCAACCTTCTTAGAGACGAGAAGGACAAGGAAGTGGGTCTGCATTGATCCAGCAGCAGCATTGACGCTTTAAAGGACCAGATGCTGCAACGAAAGCTGAACCCAGAGTGAGCTAGAACGCTTCCATAAACTTGATTCGTCCAGGCAGAAAGCACTTCCTCCAGATTACTGGACCCCGTCAGCCATGGTCTTGAAGAAATGTTGAGTTTCATCTCATTAACGATGTCTTGCCTTTGATCCAGGTCTTGTTTCATTGAAGCCAAGACGTTGATCATTTTCTCTCATCCGGTTCAGTCTTGATCCGTTTAAAGTCTCGCCGTTTTACTCCCGAATAAACAAACCTGGCTGACTTTCTCTAAAGGTTTTTTGATTGCTGGCTCAGTTTCAGAATCGGTCTCGTTGCACTGTGAGAGAACCTGGTTTTGGATTATCATCATTAAAAGTCCATCTCTTGGGTCCGTTTCCCAACTTCGCTATCTCGAGGTTGCCAATCAAAGAGAGAGGCGTTTGAGTCGTTTTCCCAGCATGCAGCAATTATGGTAGTTATTCACCAAAAATAATCATTAAAAAAATGTAATTAAAGTACAAAATTAATGTTGAGTTCATTAAAACTATTTTTAACTGAACGTTAATGTATTGAAGACAAACATAAATGATAACTTTGTATAGCTGTTTTGAATCGCCTAAGTTCATTCAACATAAATAGAATAACAGTTAAATAAGTCAAACTTTTGTGGGTTGAAAATCCCACAAATATTAAACCTCTTGTCCAATAGTCCCGTTAATCTCATGCACATTTATGCACTTCAACCAACACGTGGCCTGGCATGCGAACAACATTGTTTTTAGTGTTTTTGTTATCATTTTCAGAATGTTGCAGCGTAAACGCAAACTATTTCTGGAACAAAAACGATGCATTTTCACTCAAACTTCATCTCTGGTAATGCTTTTAAACCTCAACTGTTCTACATAACCAAGTTTTTTTGTGAAATCTTTCAACCAATGCTGCCTCACAAGACAAATTCTTTGAAACAAGAAGTCTGATAATTATTGCATGTATTTCACCTTTAATGTATGGAAGTAAGCAGGTCTGAAACACTTTAATTCTACACTACAAACAACAATTTGCACTTGCCAAGATTTAAAATCTTATTTTTTAAACATGAGAGATAATTTGTCTTGTTTTAAAAGTAATCTACTCATTTTAGGTCCTTGATTTTACAGCATAAACCTAAATTAAGATTTAAAAATCAAGTAAAATGTACTTGCTGCATCGACAAATACTTTCTCATGTTTGAAGTTATTTTCTTCTTAGATTTAGTGTTTGTATCTTATATTTGGGCTACCCTTTTCTGCAGGGTAAAATACATTTCTTTTTTGTGTTATGTCGGACATACAGTATATCAACAGAAATATATCTGCTGACAAGTAGGGGTGTATCGCCCACCATTCTGTGTGATTGCTTCCTGGGAATTCCACTGCAAAAGAAAATATCCACCTACCAGTTTAAGTAGAAAAAAAACCTTGCGCTTTCTATCCCGCTTTAAGAGGCCCCTGGAGTGTATTAACTGGCCCCGCCACCGGAACGTGATCACAGTTAAGGAGTTTCTTGTTGGAGTTTTATGGGGTCGCGTCTCCAGCCAAGGTCAGCCGGGCTCCGGATCGCTCCCACAGGTGTGTTTGGCCACATTAATTGTGGTCTGATACCGACCCAAGTTGACCTGTAAAAGTTAAAGTCAGGCTGGGAAGAGGAGCGCCCTGGGTGTTGTGCTGTCCAGGTGGGGCGAAAAATAATATAAAATTGTATCCATCACTGGCTGGCTGTTTGTAGTTAAGGTGTAGAAGGTTTTTCCTGCATGCACCAGACGGTGAATCTTATGCTTCTGCTGTGTCGGCATTTTGTGACCCTCCACAACGTCCACAGAGCTTCATCTGGAGAACAAACCTGTAATTATCTCCTCGGGTTGGCGTCACTAACAGGACCGTGTTCTGGTGGCTCACTTGGCAGTAACTTAGCAATAACTGGGTGTTTGTAATAATCTACAGGAGATGTAGGTATATGTACATTTTATTGTATGAAAATAAAACAACATAGAACATCCAACAGAAGAGATTTTGTGACACAACTCTGAATATTCAGTGGTGAAAATTAAGTGTCCAATAGAAATTTTCGGATATTTTAGGCAAGAAAATATTGGCATTTAAATCGCATTCAATAATAAAAAAAATTATTAGAATAATAAAACAACTGGCAACATTAAACCGGCATCGTTATTGTCCAAAAATTATTCCTCCACAGCCTGAAAGTACAATGAAATGTTTAAAAAACAAAAACATTTAATTGTTTATGTACTACTCCCAAAATGTTTGTGATATTGGACTATCAGATAAAATTTAAAAATGAAACTAAAACACACCTTTGAATGTCCGACTGTTCAGTGTTTCAGTAGTTTCAGTATCCGGAGATTGAAGCTTCAAACGGGATGTTCTCAGACAGAAGTAAGTGTCCACTGAGCTCAGAGTGTCATCAGCAGGTTAAACAGCGATACGAAGAGACTGGAGGAGTCACAGAGAGACAGAGAAGTGGCCGTCCATCGCCCCGCATCTCTGATGACCGCTTCATTGTGAACAGTGTCCTGTGGAACCGGATGATGATGGTCAACTCCAGGCACATGTAAGGAAGGTGAGAGGCACAAAGTGACACGTCAGACAAACACTTTCCATCAGTGTGGTCTGTGTCCTTGACCACATGCAAGGTATCTGACCACACCACCAGGCACAAGGCGAGCATGATGCATCAGCCAGACCAGCCTTCGCTGGTGGAGGTGTTGCAGTGTGTGCAGGTGTGTCTAGTGGTCAATACAGAACTGACCTACACTTTATGAAAGATCCAGTGACGAGCCCATACTACCTGAAGAACATCACTCATTCAGTCATTGTGCCCCTGCAAGAACAACACAGGCCTAATGCCATCGTCATGGATGACAGTGAGCTCCAGCTCATGGACCTTGCATCAGTGGGGAATGGCTGCTGGAGACTGGGGTCCGTCTCATGGAGTGACCTGCACGGTCTCCAGATCGGAATCCCATAAAAAACCTCTGGGATCGGTTGAGTCACACTGTAGATGTTTTGCACGCCAGAAGGATTTGCATATGCTGCTCAATAGCACGAAACCGATCTGCTACAGGAATCCTGAGAACTTTTTCCAATTTAGAGACTTTGAAAGATAGAAATTGTGAAATATATGCTTTTCAACTCATTACATCATGTATAAATGGCAGACAAGGCTGCTTTAGAATTGAAATATCTTCATATAACACTGGAATGGGGTTTCAATGAATACCTGCTCAAAGGTGGAATATTAACAGTATATATATGATAATGAAAACTATGGTGTCATGCAGGTATTTCTGTCACTTATTTTTACAGTAAAAACTCCACATTTTATTGGAGCTGTAATCATCTCTCAGCAGGGGGATTTAAATGCTTTTAGTCTGGTAAAAGTTGGGGCACTTATGCTCTCATGTATTAGATGTATTTCCTTTGAAGCAATTTTGGGATTAAACTGAGTTTGAAAGAGAAAAAGGAGGAACGTTTTCCTGGTTTCTTTATCTGATTATGAGCAGAAAGTCTCATTCTGTTTGATCGTTGATGAAGTGCAATTTGCAATGTTTGTGATTCAGCCCCAAATAATTCCTTGTTCATGTGCAGACGTAGATGCAACTTACACAACAGCTTTAAGAGTGTTAAACTTCACTGTATAAATAAAGACGATTTGTATTTTACTTAATCTGAGCTTCCTGTGGGAAGCTCTTTATATTAATTTACTGCAGCTATAAATAAAAGATTCAATCAGACCAAACTAAATATAAACTTAAAACTTGAATTGAAATATTTTTTATCAATATAAAAACCTTAGGAACATGCAAACACTTGCACTCAGTCTCTAGTCCGTAGGTGGAAATGTTTTTCAGTTGAAGTCACATGAAGCTAAATTTCCTCTTGAATGGGCCAAGCTGGTAAAATAATGCCATATAAACTTTGACCTGGAGCAAAGTACATGAAAATGATGAATATGACCATATTTGCACAAATGTAACCAATTAAAACCAAAAATGACATTTCTAAAAAACACAACAATGAATAGATCAAGAAATGGAGTGAAGTCACTCTTTAATCAATCATAAAGAACAAACATTACTAACTGTAATTTCTACATATTTATATATTCAATAGATCAGATTTCAGGGAGTTTTTCAGTTTTTTTTTATTTTTTATAGTCAACCAAATCTTATCAAACTACAAAAACTTTAGTAAAGGCCAAATTTTCCGCTTCCCATTACTTCTGAAGTTGGGCCACAGCTCCACGTTTTCAAGTGAAAAAACTCAACATTTCTGTCTGTTTACAGGATAACACTGCTCAGAGACACTGAAAACAGCAATTTTAATAACGACTTTCAAGTGGACTTTTTCAAAATCGCTCTGACTTTGTCTCCATGGAAACGGGGAAAAGAACACAACTTTACTGAAACACTGCTATTGCGCATGGGCACTACAGCCGCAGTAACTAGTTCTTCTGCACATGTGCAAACAGATGGACAATAACAATAATGTGAGGCTCCAGAGTGTCTGGACTCCCTGTCCATATTCTCCTGGGAGTTTTATAGTTGAGAGTCACTTGGAATAGTAATCTCACTTTGCTTTCTGTCCGTACGACGGTTTGTACATCAAACTACATCATTTTAATAGGACATTGATTTCAAGATGTCATGTAAACATGAAGCATTTCAGAAATGAAAAGGCGAAAACGACGTGTTCTCATCTGGAACAGTGTCATGTAAACGCGGTCTTGGACCGTTGGAAAAGAGATTCTAGTTTTTCAGAGGCGAAACGTTCTGCTCGACTGATAAATACAGACATTTAACACATAATTACAAGCCTGTGGGATCACTGCAGTATTTGCATGTAGTTTTATCGAGACGATGATGGTCTGTAACAAATCTGAAGCTTCTATGTGAGAGTTGAGATTTTTGCAGCTCTCTCAGTGTTAGAAGGCTAAACTCTGTGATCCCGCTAGCGACGCTGCGAGCGTGGCTTACAAAAAGAGTTTGTCTCCCTCTGGATGAAAAGGAAAAGTAGCACAGATCCCCCACATCCCAAACTTGAAGTGACAGAGTAAGTTCCTGCATTAGAGGCCGGGCTCCTTGTGTGAAGCAGACATCAGTGACGTGACCTCCCACTCTTCACCGCCTTGTTACCGAGAGGTGGGAAGCTGAAGCAGAGACAGCCTGAGGCCAGTATACCGGTTACAAGCCTCTCAGGTGAGGAGGCAGCCTGGATCCGGAGGTCCTTGGGACACAGCGAGCGGTGTGATGTGACACTCGCCGCCCTGTGGGTCATTTTCTGTACGGCATAATTAATCTAACATGTCACGTCGGGCTTGTTAACGCCGCCGATCCAAGTAAAACAAACGAGCGCCGCCACACAGCGTCCAGTCCTGCACTGTCAACACGGACTCCTCCGAGATGTATTGGATAAAAAAAAAAAAAACCAGGGCTGGAATAATGAATAATTTATGACGGTGTATTAATTTCATGGTCTGCTAGCATCCTGGACAATAGCGCGATGTGCAGCGTCCTGGAGGAGGATGAAACAACTCTCCTGGTTGCAGTAGACTTCATGAGGAGTTCTAGGAAAGTACGTCCACGTGACTTTTTCTTGATGGCATTAACAGTGTGACATTAATGTTCATGTTTATTTAACGGCTGGTTAATAGGGGACCCCGGCGGCGGTTCGTGTTCCCAATCAAACCCTGATTGCATTGCAGTAGTCTAATCAGAACACATCGATGCCGTTGTGGTGATAAAGCATTTCAACCTTCACATATCCATCAGGTCTGCAGCTCACCTATGTGCTGACACGTCAGTCAGTGTTCTGAGGTGTCTGTTACATCTGATACGACACACGGTCAGTAACACTTTTTAAGGTTGGAAAAAGGAATCATATATTCTGTTAGTCCACTTGTGGTCATTACTTTTTCTGCATTTACCCATCATATATCTAGGATGTGGTGGCCAGCCACATTAAGGCACACTGGGAATCTCTGGGGTCATGCTCAAGGAGTCCACAGTGGTGAACCGTCGGCTGTGGGAATCAAACCTGCAAACTTCTGATCCCAAGTCTGCTTCTCGAGCCTCAGTTCCACCACTGCCCCCAAAAGTGAGACATCTGTTAGTTTTCTACTGATTTAAGCCTCCCAGGTTTTCTGGGCGGCCCCGGAAACAGAAAGCTTACAAAGCTTAGAAGGTAGAAAGTCTGAAACTCGAAATTAAATATAGGAGCAGATTCACACAGTTTGACATGGGATTGATAGAGGGCTCTTAGCATTAAGCCCCGTTTACACAATTCCAACAGCTCCAAAACTTCAGAGGATTCATTCTATTGCTTCATTTAGTGGCAGATTATAGATTTTTCTTATTTCATAATACTCGACAAACGATGATTTCTCAATAACTCACCTGAAAATATCCTGATGAGGTCAATCGTTGAGGTCTGAATCTTTGCTAATAAGCTCAAATGGAATCGACGCCGAGCGGGCTGTGGTCCTTACTGCGGTGGATAATAGGGATGGATGTGATGTTTGCTTGGTTATGGAGGATGTTTGTGCTCACGATGACTCCCCGTGATGAAGGAGCTGACGTACACAGGCTCTGACCTTTAGGTGCGAGATGATGGAAGAAGTTCTACATGCCAATGTTTCCTCCGATGCCTCGCTGTACTCGGCACACTCGTTCACACAGAGTTGCTGTTTTAAACCACCTCGAAACATGCAGATACACACACGCACACACGGAATATAATTGAATTCAGAGCAGGAAGTCCCGGAGCCGCGAGCGTTCTCCTTTATCTGGCCACCGACTGAGTCAGATCCAAATCTTCTTTCTGTTATCTTTGATTGCACCAGTCTAATGTTTATCTTTTGGATGAATAATGGCCGCCAGGGAAGTCTTGAACAATTATAATCTATAGGGGGAAGCACATGTAGATTTCACAGCAGCACGTTCGTGGCAGCGTGAACGCAGAGGAATTTTAAAAAATAATCCCAGAAGCGTCACTGTGGCTTCGCTGTTTCCACACTCTGCAATCTCAGGTTGCCATGTGAGAAACTGTGAAAAGTACAAGAGGGGGAACAATATCCTTTTGTAGCCCTGATACAGACTGTGTACAGTTATCTGTATCGTGCTTTTTGGGCTAACCACTTGAGGATGGATTGTATTACTACCTCTACGTCACTGCCACTAACAGCTGGAAACGTCATCATCGGGCATCTATTTGGTCCTCTAACACGTATCTTTATGGCTCACCACATGTGATCTGATCACCCCAAACACATATAGATGCGAGGTGTAAATGGGTAATCAGTCACTCTTTAGTTCCTGTAATACTGACTACAACCCACACCGACACGTGTACTTAGCATCTGTGACCTATGTGGTTATTTTCCCCACAGGAAGATTGTGTTTAACTGAGAAACTCTTCCTGAAACCTTTGTACAGCTGCTCTGACCAACAGCTGCAGCCGCCATTTAAAAAACTCATGATTAATCTCTTGCCATCATGGAGAAACAAGCGCTGCACCTTATGGAAAAGCTTTTAATTACAATAATACTACGTGGCTCTGGGAGAGAATTCTCAACTGCTCCTCGCTGGTCCATTTAACATCGTCATAACGTAATGAAAGATGGATGCTCATATTGAATTTGTGCCTTTTTAGGCTTCATTATACTAATAAATCTCATGGACGATGAAATGGCACTAAACTGTTTTGGCCGCAGCAACCTTTTTCATTACGAAGTGGCAGAATCATAAAGATGATAAGTAAATGAATACGAGAGCCGCGTCCCGGCCAGAAAGCCACCCAGGTGACGCCACACATTGTGGATTCATAAAAGAAAGTCCGGAGAGGCCGGGGTGATATTCTCCGGCTTCCTCCTGAGGAGGACTTGCATACTTTATAGCGGGGAATCGACGTTTTGGGCCTCCGTGACCTTTCTGCCGATGTGACCATAGCAGTGAATGACAAGCGCATTGATTCGTGCCATGCGGGCTTTGTTCCTACATTAAAGGTGAAAGTGCTGCCGTGAAAGGAAACAGGCCAACCACAGAGGATGGCAAATGTGATAATATCCACCCCAGCAACCTAGAACAGGACGTTCAGCTCTTAAGAACTGTCCTCTATCCCTTTATAGGGCAACGACTCAAGTACTAATGTCTGCTAGGTCTGGGACCCCCCATGAGGTTGGTGAGCAATTGACGTCATGAGGTAATCCAAGGCGTCATCCACAGCACAATGTCAAGATTAGATATTTAGATGTCAGAGAAAACCACAACAACAACATTTTAGAATTCAGAAATGAGAATCTGTTTTTGTCTGTTGATGAGTGTTGAAGTACCCACGAGTGTTTGGCTCCACGAGAATAATAGGAAAGTCTTGTCCTTTCCGGTCCGAGAAAATCTGCTCTATTTGCAGGTTACTCACACTAAAATGTTTTCAAGTGAAAATGTAAAACTTTTATTGTGTTTTGGGTGTCTGTTTGCATGGCAACAGTTTTTGTAGCCACTGAAGGTCATATGTTTTGAAAATGGCTCCCAAATTTGGAAATTTTTGAAAATGGTCTGAAACAGTCCTTGAGTTTTCTCTCTAGTAGTGTGTGTGTGTGTGTGTGCGCGCGTGCGTGCGTGCGTGCGTGCGTGCGTGCGCGTGTGTGTGTGTGTGAGCAGCTTGGGGTGAGGTGAAAGCTGCCCTGAGGAGGCGGGGTTCAGTAGCGATCTCACCAATTACTGATTAACACTATGAATGACCGACATGAAGTTAAACTAATCAGCGTCATCTGATATCCGAGACTTGAGGCCGCTTTTTAAATCGCCCATCGCCAGACCTGCTCGGTAATTGGCTTGAAGTCAGTTCTGGTTTTCACGTGTTTTTAGGAGATGTTGAGATGAAGATAACAAGCGCCGAGTCTCTGATTATGAACTCTGTTACACGTCTTCTAATTTACAAATTTGAAAGGAGAAATTTGGCCTAAAAGCTGCAGGTCAGCTTCGACTTTCTCCAGTGTCGTTATTTTTAAATGCACACAAACAGAAATGCGTTGAGAATTTAGCAAATGGGAACAGGTTTGTTCATGTTTAGAAATTTTTAGATATGTTGTAAATTCATTTTTGACCACCTTCAGGCGCGGCTGTGATCCCCCTTGCCCCGGTTCCCCTGACCGCACCCCCCCCCCCCCCCCCCCCCCCCCCCCCCCCCCCCCCACACACCCAACAAGGTTCGGGACTCTGGGATTGGAACCACCGACTTACTTTAAATGTATCATATGCAGATTCTAGTGGGAATAAGTGTCTTTGAGATTACATTCTGAATATTCTGCCCATTTTGATTTGTAAATTCCTTTTAATGGTGAATCTAGGGTGAGAATTAATCATCCTTATCATGGCTCTGTCATGCTGCACCTACTGTGAGCCATTCTCACTTCAGCGATTGGAATATCATTGCCCAGAGGGGCTTATTGTCCCTCTGAAGAGGAAACATTGCTGTAACAGAGGGCATAAATAACCTTGAGCGCTCATTGGCAGCTTGTTACTCAGTCTCCATTAGCAAAAGGGCCTATACATCACAGCCGGGGAATGATTAGCTCCACATATGAGCTATGGCGCGTGTCAGTGAGGAAGGAAAGCAGTGACTCAGGGATGTCGCGGTGCACCTGTTAAATTCTACAAATCATTACGTATAGGACCATGATGTGGTCTCGATTTCAGTCTGCATCAGCAGTTGCCATAAACATGCAGTAAAGCTCGCGTCGAGATGTAGTCACGTCACACTTGTTGCACCGCTTAATGGATGCCCTGCGCTCCACCCCGCCTCACTCTCTCACAAACGCTTTCTCCAGACCTTGGAAGTAGTTCCCCTACAATTTTCGACCTTTCGAAAAAGCTTCCCACCTCTGTCTGGCTCCCCTGGGGTTCCCGACAGCGCTGCAGCAGCCCTGGGCTTCATCAAAGCCTCTTCTGCAAAATATCTGACACCCGAGCACCTCGCGCAGTATTCTGCAGGCTGTGCTCCGCGGCAATGATCGCTGTGGAAACGTCTGCCAGTTTAGCACTGCAGGTAGTAATGGGGGCTCCATTTCGCTTCCCAAATGACCTGCCTTTACTCTGGGGCTTATTTCCTGTATGTCATTCTCCTGGTTCCTGTCAGGGCTAAGCTGGCAGTAATATGACTAACTAACAGCTCCCCGTGAGGATCATGGACTGAAATTATAGTCAGGAGTGGACAGAGAGGTGATTCCGACTCTTTTTGCCTCTTTGGTATTGTGAGCGGAACAGGAAGAGCCTCAGGCAGTGTCTTCTCTCCTTTGTATTTTCTCTCACACCCGCATCTTGTTAGAGGAGATGCGGGTGTGAGTGTGGGCTTCATAAACAGGGCCACTGTACCTGCAAACAAATGTCAATACAGCTGTTGTAGAGGCGAAGAGAACTCTTGTTGCACTAATATACTATAACTGTCCTCTGATACCAACATATATTGCTATAAACACAAAATGTTAAATTATGTAGAGAAATTATGAATGTTTTGCGGCCAGACTCGGTAAACAAACCTTACACACAGTGTAGTATTCCTTTTACTTTGAAGGCCTCACTATAACTTTAAGTTTCATTGTTCATGCAGCTCGTTCTCTGTGCTGTGGTGAAATCCTCAGGTGGACGCAGGTGAAGGCGTCTCTTGTCCAACTCCTGGTCTGCTTTACGGAACCTAAAAAAACTCCCACATAGGCGGGTCACAGCATCTCTCTGTGTTTGCGTCACGCACAATAAAACTATTTCAGTTGGCAAGGTAAACTGAGCAGATCCTATTTCACCAAGGTTACTTTTCACACTTTCTAAAAGAGTTTGTAAGAGGTTTTCAATTTGTTTCTGTTGTGCTTCACTGTGGTCATTTATATGGCACCGCAGCGATATTTGTATGTTAGAGAGCGCCCCTCATTCGTCCTTGAACTCTGATTATCCAGATGCAGCGAAGTAAAAGCAACAACTTGAAATGTGCAATGGTGAATATGAACAAAGAGGCACACTGTGAAAGCTCACTGTCCTGTATGTTTCCGACGTGTCCCTGCTATAGTGCGCTTGATTCAATTGAGTGAGCCATTCAGTTCAGTTCAGTCTTATTTATATTGCACCAATTATAGTCCGGTCATCTGAAAGCACTTACCATTCAACTACAAGTTCATTCCTCTGAGAGCTTTCCTCTCTACACAGAGAATTTTTCTCCATCGTGGAGGTGCATACTTGTTGTCGCTGTAGAAAATAGCAACCAGTTTGAGTCCAATCTTGCAGAAACACCATTAGACAGTTTTGTCTTGATCAGCACGTTAAAACAAGAGTCATTATTAGTTCAATGAATTCAGAGTTTTCCCAGAGGCATTGATCCCCCGCGGAGCACTAAAGATCTGGGTTTTTAAGATATTATTGGTATCTTAATGAGAAGGGGAGCCGATGTCTCCACACCGCTATAGTTCAGTATGTGCTGCTCCGAAACGAGCCGGGTGAGACAATACGTTTCAATAAGCAGCTCGTTGTGTCTTTCTACGACACCCCAGAGTGTCTTCACCGAGCAGGAATTATGTTCAGGAGAGCAGATCTCAACAGGTAAATAAAAGTAGAATAATGAAAATGTGAATGAAATCTGGGTTTTTCTCTACTTAAGAGCTTCAGAGTTAAAGGTTTGTAATAAACCTGATCGGTATTTCCCGAAATGTAGCTGGATGCAAAAACCCCACAGCAGTGGCATTCCAAGGAGGGGCATGAAGTATCTAGTCAAAAAGAGAAGCAGTCTTACTGTCACAACATCACATCACATCACATCACATCACATCACATCACATCACATCACATCACATCACATCACATCACATCACATCACATCACATCACATCACATCACATCACATCACATCACATCACATCACATCACATCACATCACATCACATCACATCACATCACATCACATCACATCACATCACATCACATCACATCACATCACATCACATCACATCACATCACATCACATCACATCACATCACATCAGGTTATGGGAAGCTGTGTGACCGAAATAACTAGAATTACTATAACCAGGTAGATTCACAATGCAGCAACATGGCAAATGTGAGTCAGGAGAAGGACATGTTGGATTATGGAACTTATCCAATATCGTCCATCACGAGATTAAACAAGTGATTCCCAACCGTGGGACTCCTGTGGGCGAGGTACAAAAGATTCATGGCGGCCGTGAAACCCTCTTGATTTTAAGGGGTATAACATTTTTCATGTTTTACAAATAGATGATTTGTGTTTAATTCATTTATGTCACTTAACTACTAACTAGTAGCATTTGCATTAAAAGGGTGTTATGCATATATATATATATATACCTGCAACCTTCCGATTGGGTGACGACTGCTCTACCACCACAGAAAAATAAATCAGTGAAAAAGAAAAAGAGAATACCAAGAGTGTTACACAGAAAACGCCTTCATAGAAGCAATAGACAAAATTAGACCTGAATGCATCTTTTGGAGTGAAAAACTGGCAAAAAAAGTTTTTAAATTGTTCAGGCTGAAGTGGCACCAGACCATCGAACACCCCAAGACAAGACGTAATCCCAAAGAGTTTATCCTCCGAAGAAAGGAAGTTATTGTTACAGATTATAACAAATGAACTATATTTAGGTTTACGTTAGAAAACAAGAAAAAGGTTGGGAACCACTGCTCTAAACAAAAACTGAGAACAGAAACAATAAGACCTTTAATGAATGTAGAGTGAAGTTCCAGACCCCCACCTCATATGATTGGGTTTCCTAGAGATAACATGAACAATATTAGAGCTGCACGTGTAAAAGCAAGAACAAGTCAGTCATTGGAATCATTATTAGATGAAGAAAATGAGTAGACATGTCCTCCACTGACCAATCAGAGATCAGAGTGGGGGATTTCTCCAAGATGAAAAGGTCAAGAACTGCTTTTCTAGGGCAGGGGTTCTCAACTGGTCTCACCCTGGAACATACATGTTCCCATGGTCATTAAGTCACGACCTCCTTTTTTTGAATTCAACCCACAAAATTAGTTTTTCAAGAATATATGTTAAAAACACACCTTTTATATATTTTTCTGCACAACATGCCTTTTAGATTAAATTAATAAGAAGATGAGGAGGATCATGACAACTTCATGTACACAAGTGCAATAAATATCAAAGTACACAAAAGAAGGCCAAAAAACAAGAAACTGTATATTCACTGTATATCACAGAACCATGACGACGACATGTACAAAAGTGACTAAAACAAATGTCAGAACTGCTCAAAAGAAAGTTTTCACCAAACCAGGTCATTTCTGGAAGTGAATGAGACAGTTGGACATGAGCTTTATTCTTGATAAAGTTTCAAAGTCTGTGGTGACAGTAGGAAGAGCTGCTCTCAGATCATGGTCAGTTTCTGAATGGTGCTTCAGTTTGAAGGGTTTCATGCTCAAAGCTCTGCACTACCGACCACACACTGGGGTTTGCTGCCCTTTTTTTTATCCTCAATGTACGAAAATCCACATTTTGAATATTCCGGGTCATATTTGAGGCTTTCGCCATCTTGCATCCGAACATCAGCAGAAACTTCAAATGAGCTTCAATCGATGGTGGTTACTGTGAAAATCTTTTGACAGGCTCGCCTCAGAGACGTCCCAACTCCATGTCTGTAATGCATGCCTGTCAAAATAACAGTTTTTCAAAATAAACGACCCCCTCCCAAAAAAAAAAAAACCTCACTATATGATTTTATGAATTATTTTTTCAAGTTTAGTTTTTCTCAACACTGCTCCGCCGGACTCGCGGTGCAGCTGGCGAAGCAGTCACGCTGCTTTCCCCTCTCCCCGCCCGCTGGAAGCTCGGTGCGCGGCCGCCGGCCACGCTGGGCCTTCTTCCCTCCCTGTCCGTGCCCCGGTGCAGCGTGAGGGGTGTCCCGGGGGTCTGTCACAAGGCAAGGCTCGTCGACGGAGGGGCAACTCCGGACGCTCGCCAGGCGCTTCTCGCGGCCACAGCAAATCTGGATATGCACAAGCGCACAAGCGCGGTTGGCAAAAAATACTTCTGCGTCAATGGAAACATGTAATTACCGTATTTTACAAAATCTTTTAACTTGGGCACACATGTTCCTCAAGGCTTACACTCGGACACTGCGCGTCGACTGGGAATTGTTCGGTAAATACATTGTTTTTTATTTGTAACCCCAGTTGAGAATCACTGCTCTAGGGTATCCCTTCACTCTTTATGTTGCTTTGTTCGTTGACAGATCACGTGACTTCGTAATTCTCACTAACACCCTGACTAATGACCCTCAGCACTTTCCTGCAGGTCCGATTTTAAAAAGCACATTACCGTAGAAAGCGATGACTATACGTGGATAATGAGTGATCTGAGAGGTGAACTGTCGGCAACTTTTCGAAATGAGATTATTAGCAGCGGGCACATTAGCATACACAAACACGGAGGCTTATTATAGGGCAGCTGGACCACTTGAAAAAGAGTGAAGCTTGGCCTGACCTCATTAGCGGGAGCATATGGGAGGCAGACCTGAGTATCAGCGCAGTTATCAAGTTTCAGTGTGCTGGCCCAGCGTGATCTCCACGCTACACTGTAAAGGCTCAATCTAATGAATATGCATCATGAAAAAAATAAAAGTATGGAAGCGCTTCTTGCTTGGCTCATCGACTTGGTTTAGTGGATCTGTAATCTGCTGTAATCGCCCGGGGACCCGGGGTTATTCGTGGAATAATGTTTGGATGCAGCGTGTTTGGTAGCTACTCATTTAACCTGATATACTTTAACACTTGATCTTGAGGCGCATTAACAATGTGTTAGCTGATTTTGTTGCTCCAGTAGAGGGCAGTAAAACTCACTTTTCATTTGATTGCATTCATTTTGGGATCATAATTCACTTTTCACTTTCAGGTAGTCAGACATTTATAGGATCGCTTCTCTGATGCCATTCCTTACATAATTAGTAACTTAGAACCTGTGTCCACGACAATGCCGTTTCATCTAACATTTTTAGGCGATCATCCACACGGCGTTTTAGGAGCCTGAACAAGTTTTTTGTTATTTAAAAGGGTTCCAGAGTGGGGAAATGTTGAAAAGTCACCTCGGCTTTCATGTGTCCATTTTCTCCTCCTTCTCTGTTTTCGGGATTTCAACAAAGCCGAGGCTCCATTCTTGTGTATGTTTACATGAATACGATTGCGCAACCCTGCGTGTCAGCGTGTGTGTTCATACAGTCTGCGGACATGATTATTTACACTCGTGTCGTAGAGCGTGACAGGCGGTGACGGTTAAATTCTCTCAGTGTGGGGAAGATTTTAGACTGACCCACACAGGACTGACAGCTCTGCTCATGCTAATGCTAACAGTAACACTACAATTATAGTCATGTAAACATCATTAATGGAGAACCAACAAAGGTATAACACACCTGACTAGTTGTCACTTTTAGCGACATACAGAAAGTGGTTCTGCTTTCGTTTAATTTGTTCATTTCTTTTTAGTGTCCTTTATTGTGGCTGCCTCAACAAAAACTAACATACTGTGTGTGTGTGTGTGTGTGTGTGTGTGTGTGTGTGTGTGTGTGTGTGTGTGTGTGTGTGTGTGTGTGTGTGTGTGTGTGTGTGTGTGTGTGTGTGTGCCTGCTTAAAGGTTAAGGCCAGCTTGTAAAGCATCCTGAAGGTATGAAAACAGACGATTTTTCTGTTTACAGCTCATCCCGGCAGTCGTCTCTGAATCGCGGAGCATTTTTCCCCCGTCAGACACAGAAACACTCGCTCACGTCTGTCGGGTGAATAAAAAGCCTCCCAAGCTGAAGATGCTTCCTACGCCGCGGCGCCCCTCCCCCCCCCCACCGGCTTTTAACTGATCCTGGAAATATTCCCATAGTCGGGACATGAGAGCTCATCGACAATCGGCTGATTTATGTCAACTCATTTTGAGAAAATCCATATTGTGTCATTAAAACGCTTGGCCTTTTTCGACTTGTCAGTGCTAATCCGATTCAGGGAATGACTGGTGAGTCAACAACGGGAGGTCTTTACCTGAACCACTTCAGCTGCTTGGCAACAATGAGGAAAAACACAAAGATCAAACATTTTACTATAGAATAACGAAGGAAATTACTCATCCTTTAAAACCAAGTCGCAAATAAAATGATTTAACGCGTTCCGTTTATTACAGAATGTGTTTGTCTCGCTCCAACATGGATGTTTGGGAATTCTATTCAATTGGATTTATATAGCACCAGATACAACGCAGGCATGTCGCTCCACTTTTACAGAGAAAAACCCAACAATTCCACATGAGCAAGTAGAGGAGATGAGGGAAAGGAAAAACTAAAACCTGGTGAACCAAACTCAGAGGTGGAGACTTTCTACTGTTCTGGTTGAGGTTTGGCAACGAACAGACAGAAATCCACTCACGGGATTCATTGCATTGTGGGACATTGAGCTGGAGTGGCTTCCTGCTGGAGTGGAGAAGGGGGCGCTGAATTCCAATTTATATTGATCGATTTCTAATTTATATTAATAATTCATCAAATGTGCACGAGTGTCTTGACCGACAGGAAATTTATGACAAATATTGCGAGCAGTAATTGTAAAAATGGCCTTTATCAGCCCGACCTTGAGCCGTCAGCGGGTTAGAGAGAGAAAATGGGATGTGACCCGCAGTTCACCTTCTTCGTCACACTGCGGTCAATTAATGGATGGTTTCTGGCTTTATGTCACATTCTGCTTATTTTCTGTGATTATTTTCATGTGATCACACCACAGCTATTTGCTCTTGTTTTGTGGCCACAGTTAATTATGAATCCCGACTGTGGTTTTGTTTCATTTGGCTCATTTATGTCACTTTGTAGCCTTTCTTTTGTCATGATTTGGTGTAAAACTGGTATTTGGTAACATTTCAATGTCATTCTGCAGCTGTTTTATAACACACAATGTGAATTTTGGTCAATTTTGGTTATCACAATGGAAACAATATTTGTTTTATTTTAGTTCATTTTCATGTCTCTGGCCTTTCTATGTCACCTAAACTTCATTTTCATGTTGTGTTTGAATAATTTTTTTCAGTTTTGTGGATGAGCATCTCATTCAATAATCACGTTTTGAATGCTTTTTCCTCTTCTTTCTCACTTTCAGTGTGATTTACTGTTTTTTGAAACTGTTTTGATCACAAATTGCCGTAATACTTGTTTTTCAGTAAAAAATTTTTTAAATGAATTACATATTTCCCATTTCAAACCTTGGCATTACCTTACCAAGCACATAAGCAAGATTCAGATTTAGAATTTTGGATTACAAGTAATTCTCAAATGAGATTTTTGCAGCATATCCTCAAGGAACGATTACGATGAGTGAACCATCCACTATACTGATATTTGAGCAAACTTCATGAAATCCGTCTGCTGGAAAGTTCGCTAATAGTCACTGACACGTTCACATTGTTTGTGAACCAGACCTCAGTTCACTTGCAAGTGAACCAAGACCCTCATTTTCAAGTGGACCAGGGTTCAATTCTTTGATCCGGATCAGAGTCTGGGGGAGCTTTCACACCTGCGCAAACCTGATTTTTTTTCATATCAACTTCCCCCCGTTTCCATGGTGACAGATCCATAGCGTTTTCGCAAAATTGTCTTTTGCCCCATCTAAATATGGGTCTGCAGCATTTTCAAAAAGTTCCACCTTGGAAGCTGTTTTCAAAAAGTTGCATTCTCAGTGGCTCTGAACAACGTTGTCGTGCAAACATGAATCTAAAATGCAATGAAAGTTTTCCATTTCTACTTAATAACGGT
Source organism: Lipophrys pholis (assembly GCF_963383615.2). Lineage (NCBI taxonomy): Eukaryota > Metazoa > Chordata > Actinopteri > Blenniiformes > Blenniidae > Lipophrys > Lipophrys pholis. Next base: position 9,570,980 of record NC_137628.1, read on the forward strand.
CGTTGTGTAGAACTCTTTCATATCGCAGTTGTTTGTGTCTCATGCTTGATTTTATTAGTTTGCCTTGTTTTTCTGGTAAACTTCACACTTTTCATTCACTGCGTTCTCACTTGCTCGCGGTCCTGAAAGAAAAAAGAAAACAACATGTAACCAAATTACTTTGACAACAATTGTATCGACGTTTCTCTGGGACGTGGCGATAAAGCGATTTAAAAGCGGTTCCGTAAGCATGTTTTCAGTCCTGCTCCTCATTGGAGGGAAAAGGCAAATACAGCAGGTCATCGAGCTGTTGAACGGACAAAAACGCTGAGTCGGAAAAAAAGAAACACACCAAGGTTAAGAAAGAAGGAAAACCACAGTGAAGGAGGGAGTCAGCTGCAGCCGATGGTTTCCAAACTCCCGCCTGTGATCCCGCCAGCGGCCATGACGGATTGACTGAGACGTTTTCTGAATCTGTCCCCGTCCTCGTCCTGCTGCCGTGTTTGCACTCGTAGATAACACAGCATGCACCCGGGCTGCTAAATCTCCCCTAAATCGGATACTTTGCGGCAAATGGAGACGAAACACCCTTTTCCAGGGGGCTATTATGATGCCCATGACTAGTTATTTTCCATTTCATGTGTCCTGAACTGCGCTGCTTCATTTTCCCTCTCTGATCACCTCATGTGTCTCCTGATGGCACCCACAGACTATTCACCTCCTCTTTCCCCCGCAGGAGCGTTCACATTCGTCCCACGGATGCTGGGAGCCGCTTCCTCGCCACGCTTGTTTGGTTTGTTGCCTAAATGTTGGATTCACAGGCGGATCATGACGTAACAGGGCCAGTGGGCACAAAGGAGTGAAGGTACCCTCCAAACACGGATACACACACACACGCACGCACGCACGCACGCACGCACGCACGCACGCACGCACACACACACGCACACACACACACACACACACACACACACACACACACACACACACTCAAATATAAACATTTGTCCCAATCTCGCAAATATTGTGCTTCTAGTTACTTTTATTTTGAAGTTGTATGAAGCCATTCGGTTATTTTGCACCTTGTCTTTGACATAAGCTTCATCTTAATTTCTTTTTTAATTTATGTCCAGTCTTTAGTCTGAAAATTGTGTCCTTTGTGTCACAACTTGTGTTGATTCGGATTTACCTTGTGTGTGTGTTTATGCTGCTTTTGCAGCTTTTTTTTTTTTGTACAATTGACTAATACTTTGTACTCATTATGTGATCTCATTAGTTCCACTTTTTGAGTGCTGCTTTATGTTTTACTTTGCTGAATTGAATTTGTTCCTTTTGTCTCACTTTTTTGTTTTGACACCCCCCCCCCCCCTCCCCCCCACACACACACACACACACACACACACACACACACACACACACACGCGCACATTTTTATTCATCTTCAGAGCTGTTTAACTTTTGTTCCTTTTGTTCATTGTGCTTTTTAAATTTTGTATAATGTTTTTGTGAGATTAATTGAATATTCATTCAAATGCGTTTTCTTCTTTTATTGTTCATCTGATGTTCCTATTTATTAAATTTCATATATGCTTTGTCATGTTTAGGACATTTTGAATCGGTTTTATTATTTCTTCTGATTGCACATTTGACATAACTTCCCTTAAGTCGGGACGTATGTAACCTGTGATGTCTCATTTTATCAGTTTATGTCTCTTTCTGCTTGTTTCGTTGACTGGAAATTCAGTTTTTTAATTGTTCCTGAGATCTCATCTCAGTTTTATTTTATTTTGTTGAACTTTTACTTCTGCAGCTGGTCAGTTAGTTTCTCTTTATTGTTCTTCTGTTTCCTCTTGTGCACCTGCTCCATTTTTGGTTTTGTATATCAGGAAGTGTGTTTCGTTTTGGTCTTTTTATACCTCTTTGTCTCATGATTGTTTTTCATACGCAATTTCTGTATTTCTGTCAACGCTCATTCTTCGAATAATTAGGATATTAAGTAGGATATACTGATTTATTTCATTTATTATTTGAGATGTTTTTGTGCCCCCCTTTTGCCAACCAGCCTGTGCGATACATCAGCCCAGTAATGTCTCTCCGTGACTGCAGTTAGGGTTTTTTTTCTGCCTCAGTCTGGGTTCACTGTGCGGTTTCCGTTTCCGACCTCCTCGCTGTTCGCTCCATTCATCCCACAGACCTTCTCAGCTTCATTAGCCGAGTAATGAAAACTGTATCTGCTACGAGGGCATTTCCCGGCGCCTTTGTGTGTGGCGTAATGCCGACTGCAGCGCTCGCACAAACACGCGGCGCTGCGAGGTCCTGAATTATACATGATTTAATTAAACAGATTCGGGGGTTGATTCAGAGAGCACAAAGGAAATGAGATTCTTAACACGAGATGGCCCGCTGCGTCTTTTCACTGGAAGATTAGCATTGTATTGCCACTTTCTTTTGTCGCCGGCTGCAACGCGAATGGGACGATAATAGCTGCGATTCCCTTGTCATTAAATAATGAGCGGTAAGTAGAGAAATGTGCTGAATTCAAGCTTTCGGCGGCGGCGGCGGCGGCAGCGGCGGCATCTCAGTCTCTGGAAAGCGAGGAGGTGTCGTCTGATTCCGCAGATTCCGGAGCTCAGTGGCAGATTCACACACACCAGTAGAATAAATGATTGTCCTGTAAGAACAATGGCTGATAAGAATTGTGTGTTCTTGCTACTTTCCTCCACCTGTTCTCCTGAAATAATTTCCCTGCTGATTGGCTGTGTTTGGGGCGGGGGGGGGGGGCGGACCCGGCTGATGAGCCGGAATCATGATGCGACCTTTGCCTCATCGGAGTAGATGAATCAGACACCGGGTGACTCTCGGTGACCCTCATTTCCCCCCTCGGTGGCGCCTCAGCCGGCGCAGCTGATGCTCAGGTATCGGCGGGATAATGCGATTGCAGCTCATCGCAGACACTATTGCCGGGCAGACAATGGCGGAGGAAAATGAGGCCGTTTTCAAAATTGCTGTGTAGGATGCCGGAGCTGTCCCCTTCTCGTCAGCAACATTTGTCAAGCTCAGATTGAATCAGTGGTGTTGTGCTCACACTGGCGATTAGGGAAAATAGGCAGTGCTTCAGCTTCTCACAGCGGGAGCAGACACTCCAGACAGCCGCAGTCCGTCACCGGGAAGCTTGAAAAGTTATGGAAAACAGCACCTGATTACAATTATTTCTTTAAAATGCAGTTGAAATGACAGAAACTAAAAAAGTAACTGGTTACTTAGTGAAGTTCCTGTGATAATAGTGTTCAGATGTCTGTGTGAGTTCAGTCTATTGGTTGATTCACTTATTAAATTCAGCTGAAGGTACATCAGTTAGTGGGAGGAAGATGCTCTATAATCACAGTGTTAGCTCTTCTTACAGAACCAAATTTAGGAACTAATGACAATGAGAAGAAGTGGAAAGAAAACCAGCATGTTTCACGTTGCTCTTTGAAGGACTGAGGCCCTATCCACACGAGCCTTAACAATCTTTTATATTTATATATATATATAAAGTATATATATAAATATAAACAGTGCGGTGACAGTGCATAATGCTGCACTGTGGATCTGCTGGCGCCGCCATGCGCTAAGGGACGCACTGATTCGGAGCCCAACGGTGCTGGAGACAGACGACCTCCTCGTCACCCACCGCTTCAAACTCTCAAGTGACTGAGGATAAAACACAAAGTCCAGTGAGCCTTTTGACAAGTTCCTGTTCAAATATCTAATTTATACATTTAATAAACAGATAAAACTGAACTTCAATCAGTCTGCTGTGTCTCCACCAAACTGTCTCCTCCCCTCTCCGACACTCTGACACACGGTGGCCGTCACAACCATGAGGGCTGTTTTTGTGTCCAGCGGCGTGCCCGGGTGCCGCCCCCCATGATGTCACTCTGAGTCTCCACCTTCACATCAGACACGTCTTCTCCACCTCTGCAGTCACAGATCTCTCTGAGGCTCTCACACTATTTCCAGCAGTGATGCTGATCAATTGTTTGTTCTTTTATTAGCGACGCCACACCCGTGACAACCAAACAATAAAATTTCCCTGGCCTCCACCTCCTCCATGACAATTTCGATCTACGTAAAATACTTTTCCTCGTCTTTTCTGACAGGATTTAAATATTGACGAGGCACTTTGCGTTGACCATTTATGGTAGAAAGTGGGCGTGTTGAGGGCGGGATCTGAACCGCTCAACCTTCCAGGTGGACTGAAATCTAGAAAAGCAAAGTGCGTGCAGATGTGCATAAGCACAGTTTAACCGATCCAAATTTGGGCACAAGTACATTTTTAGTAGGAATCCTATGCAATGTTTTATAAATGAGGCCACTGCTCTCCAATCAATTTAATCTTCAACAATTTAATATATATATAAAATTCATGGGAACGTCAAATTTAACAAACTTTTGTGGTTATTACTTAGATATTAATTTCTTAATAGTAATCAGTCACTTGATTGTGGCGTTTCCGTGGTGATTCACACTTTAACTTAAAACAGCATCGTTTTCAACACTAAAATCTAAAGCAAAGTATCGACACGATTGGAGACTTGCTTCCTCCATATGAGTGAGCTGTTCTCATTCTGCATGCTCTGGATACTTCCAGTCTCTTGATGTCATGTAAAACAAACAGAGCAGCAAGAGAAGCTCTGCGAGGACTTAATCCCTGGAACTGAAACTCCTGCTGTCATTGTTCCCGCTGCTATCGCTGCTGCCGATGTATGTGCTTTCTCCCTCCATCCAAAATAATGAGAAGTCCCTGCATAATGTACATTTGGAGCTCTTTCCACATTCTGAGTGCCAAGCGAATCTGTTTTTTGTTTTTTCTCCCCTCTCACTCAGTGGAATGGAGCCGCTGCCACAGTCTAAATTTGGACTGTAGAGCTATGCTAATATGGCCCCCGGTGGTCCGCCGGTTACCCCGGCCCATTAGTGGCAATTACACTGTTTGTGTGACTAGTGACAAAAAGTTGGAACCTGCCTGGAAAAACGGTTATTTTCCCATTAACCGGAGCTGGCTGCACACGGAAAGAGCACCATAAAACATCTGCAGAAGAAACAACGTAATTATAGAAGCCATCTGGAACAATAATGGAGGAGGATGGATATGATTAACACTAACACAAACAGATGGCAAAGTGTTCGATTGCTGTTCGACAAGCACATAATGGGAAGGAACCTTCAACCTGATTATCAACGGTCTCGGTTTGAATCAGTCGTTTCTGCTTTCGGGTGTCACTTTGTTCCTGCAGACTTGACCAGGGATTTGATTCTTTTGTATATTGTTGAAAGTCTGAGTTTATGAGTTCTTAGTCTACAACGTCCCAATACCCTTACAGGAGAAATACCAGGTCACTTTTTTAAAGCAAAAACTTTGACCCCCATTTACAACATTTCAAGTGAAAACGCGTTGTTTTTTTGTGTATTCCTTCCAGAGCTTTCCGTCAACACTGCAACATTTTGAAAACAATGTTTATTTCCACGGAAATGGCAGAAAGGCTAAAGACAATGCAGTTAGCATGTTGGGCCACTAGTGGGTGCTGTCATTTGCAGACAACAGACAACAATACGCTATAAACATTCTAAATAGGATACACTGACATTTTTATTAACAGATGACAAAGTTAAATTGTTATTACTTTATTTTTATAGCGCCAAATACAACAAAATCCTTTCAGAGCACTTTTACATAGAAACCCAACAACTGGACGACTCTCAGCTATAAAAGTACCAAGTCCTAGGAGACTCGGGACTGGGCGTTATGACACTCTGGAGTAAAAATTGTTGTTATTGTTCTTCTACTCACACATGAGCAGAAGAAATATTTACTCCACTGTGCATGTGCAGTAGTAGTGTTTCTGCCGTCTCCATGGAGATGGAGCCCAAGCGTTTTCACAAAGTTGCATTTTCATTGGCTCTGAGCGCCTTTGTTGCGGAAACACGCTCCAAAACGTTTTGCGTTTTCACTTGAAAATGTTACATGTTTTTCGGGCGCCTTTTACTTTGCCAAGTCTTAGGGAATCGACTTCACTTTCCTTCCCCAGTTTCAGTTTAACATTTCATTGACTCTTCACTTTCACCACTTTCACGAACCTGTTTTTTTTAGAATTGGAAGACAGCCTGACACTGCCACTGCTCACTGAGCTGCCATAAATGAGTGCAGACATGTTTCTTAACTGTGCATTAGAACAAAATCCCGTCTGAAGCATCGAGTGAATGATCGACTTAAATGAGACAAAAGACTTTGTTGAAGCTGATCGTCAAGGTCTGGAGGACCGTTTGATCTCCTCTATTCAATGTGTCATATGCCAGAAACAGGTCGATCACTCTGGCTAAACATGTTGCACATAATATCAAAATGTACACGTGATTTTCACGTTAAGCACAAAGACATCTGTTCCGACCGTCCAGTCATTAGTTTCTGCCGTGTCACACACGCCACCGCTCCTCCTGAGTACATCTGTTCTTTGTCCTCTTCCATCTCTGTAAGAGCCTCAGTGACATGGAAACTCTATAAGTAGCAGAAAAACACATCTCAACAATGTCAGAACTTGTAACCGCCGGTCAGCCAACCATTTGGAAAAAGCTAAGAAGAAACCGTAATTATATTGAAGGTAACTTTGACCGTTGAATACGAACATTTTAAAGGGAAAAAAATGCAAGTGAATCCATGAAGAGGAAGATGCCAGGTAGCTTGATTCTCAAGCAGCCACTGAGCTGTGAGAGAAAGGTTGGAAATTTATTCCTTTAAAAGAAAGAGCTCTCCGGGTGGATTGATCGAAAGTTTGAAACGTACTCAACAACAGCGAAAAATGTTGGTTTCATATCAACCATGTAAAATACATGCCTTCTGCGTATGTGTGTGTGTGTGTGTGTGTGTGTGTGTGTGTGTGTGTGTGTGTGTGTGTGTGTGTGTGTGTGTGTGTGTGTGTGTGTGTGTGTGTGTGTGTGTGTGTGTGTGTGTGTTGTCTAGCCTTGTTGTGTCTCTGTGTTTCTCCTCACCTCATGTGGGTTTCAACTTGTTTCCTCTTTGCGAAAAGTCATTTTGTTTTTGGAACTTCTTGTCTGATTCCAAAATAAAAAGAAGAGATAAGTGTCTCTTTTGTTTTCAGATCTTTGTCTTGTGTTTGCGTCGTCATTCATTGGCACCAATGAAGACCGGGCTTTGCTGCGTCTGGAATTATGTGCCATCTCTTCTTCATTTTAAGTCTTTGCTGCTTCTTATAACTGTTACAGTAAATCTAAATGTCTGTAGAACTAAGTGCAGGGTCCCTGTACGTGTTACTCTCACGTAGGTGTTTCCGGTTGCTTCCTTTTTCATGAAGTGTTAAGTTTTGGTTTTGGACCGACACAAAAGCTCAACCTTGTTTCGTTGATTTATTTTCATGTTTTTGGCACAAAAGCTTCATCCCTATTGTCCACACACGTTTAGTGAACTTTCATTATTCTGATGAATTATTTATTTATTTTGGATTTTTTTCGTGCCATTCAGTGTGAGTGTCATACGTTAATACATTGTCCAACAACTCCCTTTGTCTTCTCACTATTTGGTTAATTTTTTAGTTAGTCCTTAATTAATTAATGCCATTCAAATGGAAGCCTCGGCTCGCACACGTGCAGACAGAAAGCCTTCAGCTATGAAAAACAGACTGTGGACAAGTCATTTGCAGCCGGTGTGACTTTTTACTTTTCTTAGAAGGAGAAAAAACATTTCAGGTTTTCAAGCAACCTAAGAATAACTGTCAAATGCTAGACAATAAAAAAATGTCTTCCCCCATGATTGGTCGAGAACAAAATACAGGAACTCCAAATCCAAAATGTAGTAAACCACTTCTTCTGTTCTTGCAGGCTATTTACAGAGCTTATCAACTTGAGGCACCTTTTAGAGGGCAACAATTTCAAGTGAAAAGTTTTGTTGCATTTTGAGGTTCTTGTTTACATGACAACAGTGCTGGGAGCCTCTGACAACGCAGCTTTTTGAGAAAGGCTCCCAAGGTGGAACTTTTCAAAAATGCTGTGTAGAGGGTGAAAACGACACCTTCTGGAAACGGTTGGGCGCCATCTCCATGTAGACGGCCGAAACGCTACTCCTGCACATGCAGACCGAGACCATAGTAAATAGTCCTTCTGCACATGCGAGTAGATGGACAATACCAACAATGACCAACAATCTAACTTTGTTGTCTGTCCATACGGATGTCCTTGTAGTCACCATTGTTAATTTTCATCTGGTTTCATTACAAAAACGAATAACAGGACCCACTCGTGGCCCGACATGCCAACTACATTGTTCTCAGCGTTTCTTCTGTTTCAATGTCAGAACGTTGTCATATAAATAGAGTGTACATAAACTAACCTGACAAATAAAACTTTCACAGCCTTTTAGAGCTTTTTTTGTTGCAGGAGAAAATGTAAATATGACAAAAGTAAGACATTACAGATCAAGTTCACACAGACTTTTATTGTGTCTTGTTTCTGACTGCTGCTCGTGACAACATGAGGTTGACACAGATATCCTTACCGTACTCATCCATCGGTTTCCATTTTAAGTGCATCATACTCTTCCACAAAGCAATAGAAGCATCATTCTGTCAGTTGTTAACCAAACTCAGCTGAATATAAAGTTTTCCTTTTAATAGTGTAGAGAGAAAAAAAATTGTTCTTCAAGCGGCTGCTTTAGATGAGCTGACACGGCGTTGGGCTCCCACAGGACGGGCCGGGAAGGTTCCACAGCAAGTGTCTGCAGTCGAAGGCTGGAGGCTGGCTCCTGTGTTACACCCTCTTTTAATGACTGCAAAATCAATTATCAATTACAAAGTTTGCCTTCATTTGAATTCACTCCATTAGCAGCAGAGACGTCGGCCATTAACTCATCCCAACGATCTTAGAAACAGCACGGGGGCTTCTGGAAAGTGAGGTTCACATTGAGTCTCGTTACAGGGTTTGTTTTTTTAGTCAGCAATCTTGAATGAAAAGTTAGTTTTTTAGCAGCTTTACACCCAAAGAGAGCACATGGATGAGCTGTGTAACGTTCACTGTATCAGGAACATGTAGTTTCCCCCTCCGACGCCTCACTTGGGAATACTGACATGTATCTGTGTTGAAGGGAAGTAGCCTCATGAAGTAATCTGAGTTCAGCATCTGTTTACTGGGCCTCCTCTGATAAGCTTTGTACAAACCAAGAAGCACTGCCGCCGCCACTTCCCCTCCAGCCTCATCCAGAGGAAGTCAGATCTGCCAGCAGTGAAGCTTCGGCAGGAACCCGTCCAGGAAAATAGATCCTCGCTTGTGTGGGATTAGAGAAAATGCGTCTGGCATGAACTCCAAGTGGAAACGAGGTCTCCCCTCGCTGCACTGTAGGTCACAGCGTGTACCGCAGCCATGTCAAAAGAAATGTAATCTTCTCCACTGAAATAAAAAAGAAGCAGAATATATTGAGGGGGATCGATGAAGGTGAGTCTGTAACGCAGTTAGCCACCTTTTTATTGAAGCAGGTACGTCCCAACATGTGAAACACAATCATCTGTCAGGTTTTCTTCCCGCAGTAAGTCGTTTGCAATGACTCAAATGGTTCTAGCCGAGTTTAAGTAAATATGGTATTGTGCTAAAATAATCTAAAAAAGTTGATTTCAGTTTTTCTTATCAAGACAGTCATTCAGATCACCAGACTATGAACTATTTAGTGCGGCTGTGGTGCATACTGTATGTGCAGTTGCAGCATTTCAGAAAAATAGAATTTTCTCCATGGCAACATTTACACTCAGCATATTTTTCCAACTGAATCTCTGCTCAAACTATCCTGGACATAAATAGGTGGATAAGTGAATTGGGCTGCTGATGGATGAAGTACTGATGCCCAACCTCTTTTCCTTGGAGACACGCAGCATCCCTCAACAGAGGGCCACATAAACCCCCCCCCCACAATCTCTAATTACCTTGTGGTTTCTCACACATTTCTCCATCAATAGGACTATCCTTTGGGACAAGAAAACCTTCATGACTCCTCCCGACCCTTCCAATTGTAGGGTCACCCTAAAGGTGAGCCAGCCTTAGGGTTCTTGTTCACATTGTGGTGCCGGGTATCGTCATTAAAGTATGTGGATGCATCATCTTCAAGTACAATGGAGTTGAGGAAAAAAGAATAGCCTGATATAGTGACTGAGAGTGATGACGTTCGGTGTCTTGCCCAAGGACACTTGGACACATGAGTCAGCGAGTCGAGGATCCAACCACCAACCTTGGGACTGGAAGTCAACACGCTCTCTGAGCCCCAGTCATGGGTAATGTACCAGACTAACTGGGTGATTAATGTTTTGCTTTATTCACCAGCTAATTAGATAAGATGTTTTTCCCAAGATGTGGCGAAGATGAAAACCTGAGCTAAAAGAAGGACTTTCATTCAAGTCTGCGGGGTCCATGCTGATGTGGCTGCCTGTCAAAGTGCATCTCTCAGATTGGTTGGTTTTCTCTGTCAGCCGCGAGAAGGCACGCTCAAACCTCTAAATCCATGATTTGTTAATGACCATGGAAATGCTTTGTATGGGTCATGCTCATCCAGCCTTGTCGATGGAAACCAAATAATGTGACAGGCATAAACCTCCCGCCCACACTCGTGTCTTTGTATGTGTACACATGAGGCTGAGGAACTGAAGCGGCTGGTAGGTGAGATATCCCGTCGATGAGCCTGGCATTTAAATCAGACATCATTGAAACTGACAGCTGCAGTAAATAATCAAATTCCTTCATTTCTCTGAGAGAGATCTCACTGCTGCCTGCTTCGATGCCTTTATGCGGGAGAAAAATAGAATCAAATGAGGCTTTTACAGACACTTTAATTTTGCCTGTTTAATGTGGAAAAATGAGAGAAACTTTTTTATTTTTTTTACTTTCAAGCTGTCATTGTGAACATTATTGTAGTAAACTATCGGAACAAGAAATGAGCAAGTTGGCAACAATGAAAGTGACAATCCTAGAAAATGCAAATATAATCAGCTCGCGAGACTGCCGATGGTGATGTTTGCAGAAATACTCCAGTTTATAGTGGATCGCAACATTATAAAGAGGTACTTAAGGTTTATTTGGAATTAATTTTCTCCTTGAGTGAGCGCATCGATTCAGTGGTGCTTTAATTATTCAATTAAAAAAAAGAGCAACGCAAGTACACTTGCTTATTTGAAAGGGTTCAGTCATGTAAAAACAATGCTTTGTTTTGTTTCTCGAATTTAGTTTGTCATATTAAAGGAACAATCCGATTTGATGCTCTTCTAAGCAAATATTTGTTCATAGACACTCGCACACACTGGAGACGCGCACAGACACACAAACAGCGAGAGGAGTGAGAGAAACCCCCTAACTGTACCCTCAGCATGTATTATTAATCACCGTGTACACCGCAATGTCTGACAGCAAAAGTACCCGTGTTGCACACATCAAAAATGAAGTTGTTTTCATCTGCTGACATGAAATGCAGCCGGCTCGAAGGAGGGAGCAGCGCGCCTGTGCAAACAGCAGAGTACCTCGCCCAAAAGGAACGCTTTATCTGACAAATACTCCGGCACATCAACCGAAAAACACTCCAGTCCGTCAGCTTACAGTGAAACTGATCAAACTACTGTAGACTTACAGCTCTTACCTCGCATGTACTCCTTCCAGCTACAAAGTTTAACCACTGACAGGTGAATGGAAGCGAACAGTACTGATCATCTCGTCATCATAGCACAGGTGAATATAATGTACCAGGCAGGAAGTTCACATCAAAAGAGCACAAAGATGTACAACTGCGTCAGAGTATCTCCAATAAGGCAGCACCTGAGAGGTGTTGGGTTCGGTTTTCCTTTTCTCAGAGCGGACAAACCGCCTGGACAACGTCACGCAATTGCAACAGCTGCTGGTAAGGGGGCGCTGTCGCCCGAAACAAACACTGACCAGAGAGGAAGAAAAGCTGGACAAAGATGAAACACGACTCATTGATTGGTCCAGACCAGGAGCGGAATCCCGCCCCTTTAGCTGGTGCTGGCTAGAGAGGCTAAGTATCTAGTGGCTAATGGTTAGCCACAAACAACTGCGATATTGTACTCTTCAGACCAGACATCAATAAGCACTGCAAGCGAACCGAGACCCACGTTTTCAAGTGGACCAAATTTCACTTCTGTGATCAGGATCAGAGTTTGGGGGAGCTTTCACACTCCCCAAACGAAGCAGACTTTCCCTGAAATGAGCTCTGGTCCAGAAAAATAGTAATAAAAGTAGTAATAAAACTGGTCTGAGGTGTCGACTTGGTCACCAAATTTTCCAGATCACTTCCAACGCAACATTTGCAGTGATTTCCTGCAAACATCTTGGCAAAGATGCCACAGGTCACCTTCAGAGGTCGGGAGGAGTCCACACCTTCACAGGTCAGGAAGCAAGACGACACAATATGAGGCGGGTGCTGTTGAAGTTATGGCTAATTGGCGTACAATAACCTCAGCACGGGTGAAACTCTGTCCCACCTTAAATGACCCTCTGCACTGAAATGTTTGTATGTGTGAGTGTGTAAATAATTGGGCACATTCTCCTCAGCCTGTTGCATCAGGGTGGTCCGCGTCGGTCTCTGAGGGGAAACATGTTTTATTGAACGAAGAAGTCCCAGACTGAGCCCTCGCAGAGTGCCAGAGGAAGGTTTTACACTGCAAGGTTCACTGAAGGGCTCAGTATGAATATGTAGGTTTGCAGGGGCACTGCATAAGGCGGGATCCGTCTCTTGGGAGTTGTTCTTATCATCTCAGTGTATCCAACTGGAAGAAATCCTACTGTCGGTGAAATAAGTTATTCTAGCAGTCAGTATTTGTGTGTTTTACTGTCACTTTGTGAACATTGGTACATTTGAGGCTTTGTCTCTGGTTGCTGCAATTTGAGGTAATGTTTACTACGTCTAGACAATAAACATCATTTGGTTTGTGCAGCACTATGCAAACAAACATGTTTCTGCATTCTCAGTAATATTATTACCGACTCACAAATCAGATTCCAAAGACAAATCATGGCACATATGTACTGCACAAGTCTCCGCATGTATCGTTCTGCTATTGCTTAACTATGCATGCTCCTACAATATGTGTGACTGCCTCAGTCCTATATTTTCGTTAGCTCCTTCACACTCTTGCGAATTTATTAAAGGAAAACACAGTAGGTTTGACGGGATGATGTTGCTTTCTTCTGGATGAGAGGTGACGAATGCCACATTGCACTTTGGTAAACACAAGTACTCCAAAGGTGTCTCGAGTGGCATTTATATACAGGGGGAAAGAAATCTCACTTTGAAAGTAGATCAAGAGCGTAGATGTTGTTCAACATTTTACATCTTTGAAAATTTGCTTACTGTTGTTTCGATGTTGTATTGTATTTTGCTGCGTTTCTATTGGTTGTGGCATGCATGTGACCTGCTTTGGTTGGTCCTGCCAGTGGCTTCCTGTTTAGAATATATTTGCAGCCTTTATGGTGTTTAAAAGTGTGTTGGTCCCAATTTCATAGTGCTGTTGTTCATTTACCACACTGACACTGTACCGCTGGTAATCTGTTTCATCGAAAGATGCAAGCGCAGCGTCTCATAATTAGGTAAAAGCTGTTTTAATAAATTCAATCTATTTTACAGAAATGGAGCACATTACGCAGTAATTTTGCTCTTAATCACAGCTGCATAAACCAATCATATGCCTGTGAACCTGTGGCCTCCCTCCACCTGTGGATGGTTGGAGTCTGTCAGAGCAGCGGCGGCGTCCCCTGAGCATCCGACCGCACTAACGTCGTCGGATCTGTTTAACATGCCGGAGGAGGGGGGGAAATTAGATTGGAGTCACTTCACTTGCTGTGTGTGTATAGCTCTACAGAGCATTACACAGAGACATGGAGACAGATAACTGGAGGGCTGGATCTTCACTTCCACAAATATGTGGATGTGAAGGCTGCAGTCACGGTGAGCGGAGCTCACGCCTCTTTTGTGTTTATGTTGACAAATATTTGAGCTCTGATTAGTGTGTGTGTGCGTGCGTGTGTGTGTGTGTGTGTGTGTGTGTGTGTGTGTGTGTGTGTGTGTGTGTGTGTGTGTGTGTGTGTGTGTGTGTGTGTGTGTGTGTGTGTGTGTGTAGCAACTCTCCTGAATGTGCCATTTGTTTTGTTGAGGGGAGATGATGATTAAGTACTTGTATCAACACTTTGATGAATAAATGTTTCTAATATCTAGTTGTCTCTGTTGACATGGGAAGACTCACGAAAGGCTGCATGTTGCTGAGCTGTCCAGCAGAGGACATAAAGACTGGAATCCCGCTGCAGCTGCAGATTTTTCTCTGAATGTAGTGTTGGCCAGCATTAACAACAACACATTTCATTGAGAGATTGCCATTATCTTGTAGTGATCCCTCATCGAACGTACGGCCATGTTTTGTTAGCATTTCCACGACGAGCCGGATGCGACCTGAGTCACTGCCTTCGACATCTTCTTAATTCATTGTCTTATCCACACAGTCCACATGAAGTCACAGTGGACTAATTAAAGGTTTTGCTCTCCGTGTAACTTCCTTCAGCTTATTCTGAAGGGCTATGACACATTTTTGGCCGTTCATCCGCACGGCGAGGCGTTTTAAGAGCCTGAAAACGGGGTTGTTTTGATAATGAGTTCCAGAGTGGAGGAATTTGAAATCGTTGCCTCGGCGTTGACGTGTGGATGGACAAGAAGCATGTCAGCTCGAAAACAATGATGTCATCGCCCTACCTCTCACCCTGATAACCCCGTAACCCTCTCCGCAACGTCAATTAACAACAACAAAAATGGCGGACTACATGCTCCAGATGGAGCTGCAGAAGCTACTGATGCTATTTGGTTTAATGAGGACATATGTTGGATTTGTTGATATCTCAACTTTTGGTGTGTTTCTGTGGCAGAGTTACAGCACCCCCTCTAGGTCTGGCATATGTACTACATCGTTTTGAGTCATTTCCATGGTGCTGTGTGGAGAGGAAACTTTTCCGGAATGATGGGAGAAAAAAGATTGTTTACCCTGTACATCATCTAAGCTCCACACCACTGCCTTCATGGAGTCAGTAAATGAAACAAAGGAAAAATCTAACTGTTGCTGGAGTATACTAAATATGTATACCAAAAGTTGTATTGAAGTAGATGGAGAATTGTCTAATAAGAAAAAAATCACATATAAAACAAATGTACAGCAACATCCTACATTTAACCCATCGTTAAGGAGCAGCTGGCAGCTACAACACAGCGCTCGGGGGGGCAGTTAGAGGTCAAGGCCCTCGCTCAAGGACCCACTGTGTGATTTGAACCAGCAGACCTTAACTCACAATGTTGCTTTTCTGACCTCTTGCCACCAGCCAAGAGGCGACTATTTCGGTGCAGTGCAATGTGGTTTGGCTCATCACGTTATTTTCTGCTGCCTCTCTGTGTTGGTTGCTCTGCGAAGCCACTTTAAATCATGGGAGGTTTGACCTTTCAACTCATTTAATTTCTGTGTATTCATAATCAGAATATTGGTCATTGGTCAAAGTTTCCAAGTGGATGCAGAATCATTTGTACACGGAGCGCTCTACTCTTACTCTGAATGTTACTTAATACTGAAAATCATTGTCTCTTCAGACTTGACAAGAATACAGTAATGAGTGGTAGATGTGTTAGCAATGTCTTTTAGACCGTTATTTTAAAGTAAGTGCATAGTGAAAGTGCAGAGCGTACAGGTAGATTCACTGGAGATAATACTAACAATGCATGATGATCTCACACAGACAGACTGGAGAGTAAATAAACAAAACAACGTGAGCAAAAACTATAAAAGAAATTACTGACAAGCAGAAAAAGTCCAGAGAAGGCTTCCGCTTTGATGGATGTTTGTATGTAATGTCAATGTGTATAACTCGATGAGCCTTTCATTGAGAATGGGACTCTTTTTTTTTTCTCTTGGGTTTACCTCCGACACTGTTTGTTTTCCCCCAGTCACAAGTCTTTTTTTTAAAGGAGGACGAGGTCGTGACCACAGTCACCAGTGAGAGGGCTCACACTGGCCTGGGAATTACCCGACAGAGGCTGATATAGTTTCCTCTCAGGCTGGATTACTATGCAGCAAACTTCAATTATGATGACCAAATTGCACTGGAAAATTGGACAGTTTTTGATTTCCATGGATGGACTGGTGAATACAAGGAGGTTATTCTGGTGACTGTTAGAAGAAGTCCATGTGACGTTACTGATAATATTCCTTAATAAATCAAAAGAGGAAAAAAAAAAGTCCCGAGTTGAAATTAGCTCAGTATTCACAGCCTTTAGCAAAAAGGACATCACAGTATTTTGCTCTGCTCTTCATCTATAAATAACTCTTCTGCATTACAATTTGTCGCAATTATACAGTTTTGAAGTTGTTGGTTATCTTGCTGGCTTTGGTTTCTTTCATTTGCCTGTCAGAAACACCGTTAAAAAGCATCTTTCAACAGTTGAACACAGTCTGTGTGCTTGACCGGCCGGTCGCTGAGAAGCGCCTCTGGGCTCTAAATTGGCCGTTCGTCTCCTGAAGAGGACAGACGTGACCTGGTTATGTAGCCACACAACGAAGTGAGGCCCCTCCACTCTCGCCCCGGTGGTTATTTTAGGGAGCGGTTGGTGGGAAAGCCGACTTGGCAGATATTTCCAGACTTCATAAATGAGCTGTGCAGAAGGCCGCAGGGGACAAAAGGGCATAAGATGCTCCAACGAGGAGGAAGAGAAGAGAGGAGAGCTGCAATCAACAAAAGTGGTCAAATCGACTTCGCCAACAACTCCCAAAGATTAAGAATAGCCTTTGCAGATGGATTGATACCGGAAGCCTTTAGTGGGTTAACTTTTTATTTTTAAGAGTGGCCGCATAAACATTTAAACTTTAAATGTTTTATTTTTCTGGTAAAAATGTCACAGTGACACAGTTCTCTTTCGGACAAAAAAGTTAGTCTGCTTTTGTATTTTTACATTTAAGTAGTTTTTTTTTGTTTTTGTTTTTTTACCAGTGATGATGTTTCTTTCCGGCTTGGCATCTCAGTATTTTTTAATTTTTGTTGTCAATTTGTACAAAAGATTCACACAATGTTTCAATTTAAAAGAGTTTTTGCATTTTTGGTTCAGAAAAGTTTTGAAAACAATGTCTGTTTAAACGGAAAAAGCAGAAACGCTAAAAACAATGTTGTTCTCATGTTGGGCCAGCAGTGGGTGCTGTTGTTTGTTTTTGACATAAAACCACAAACATGCCTGAAGAAAACAATAGGCTATGAACATTCAAAAATGGCAAGTACACATACATTCATAGGGATGGATGATGAAGTTGTATCGTTATTACGGAGACAAAACTAAAAGACTATCAAGTCCCACGAGAACATGGACTGGGAGTCGTGACATTCTTGAGGCAAACATTGTTGCACATCTGTTTGCTATGGCCGTGATGCGCATGTGCAGTAGCAGTGTTTCCAAACAGTTTTGTTTCCACCATTTCCATGGAGACAGAGTTGGAGCGTTTTTAAAACGTTACTCTGAGCACCGTCGTCGTGTAAACGTACGCCAAAAATGCGAAGAAAGTTTTTTAACATGAAAACATTATGTAATGTTATGTAAACGGGGCCTCACTGATTAACAATCAATTGAACAGACACACTAAAAATGTCAACATTAAAAGATATGAGACAAATAGAAAAAGAAAAAACCAACTCTATTGGCTAGAAAATAACTAAATGCCCTAAATTGCAAGACTTACTTGTTCATTGGTTTGTTGGTTGGTCCGTTCGTTGGTTTGTTGGTTCGTTCGATTTATTGATGGATTTATTAGCACAAACGCAGCAGAATAGAGCATTGTGTTGCAACGTTGCATTAAAAACTAGATTTTTGACCATTATTTTCCCTGGATTAAGCTCAAAAAAGGACTGCAGTCCCATGAAAAGTTGTGAAAAGATGAAATAGGGATTTCTTCTTTTTTTTTTACTTCATCGAGACATTTTAAACCTTTTTTCCCGTCATCAGACTATTATGGGGGTTTCTTGTCTCTATCTCTTGAAGGCAGTCCTGGCTGACTTGAGAGAAACCTGCTGATTCGCCGTTTAGCTGATTCAGCTCACCTGGTGACTCTCAACTGCATAAAGCTCCTCCACATGGTTGTGGTCAGACTTTCTGTTTGGTTCAGTTTGACTGAACGTCTGAGGCCACGTTTACACGTACCTGGGTATTTGAAAAAACTGTGGTATTTCTCTGCATTTGGGCCTTGCTTTTACACATAAACGAAGCTACGACTCACCACAAACAGTGATTCTGGATAAACTCTGTGTCTCTGTTTGCAACTAAAGGTGTAGGTGGAGATTTACGCCACAATTTATGACGTTGGGATTTTTTTTTCCCCCAAGATCCTTGTTGGCTATAATGGGTTCATCATTAGTTTCAATTGGTTAAATGGCTGTGTCTGTCCGCGCCTACTCCATGTCTGCGCTCTAGTAGCGTTTGCAAGGGGAAAAATTAAGACAGCCTTTTTTTCTCCATTTTAGAGGGTATCCTTTATCAGAGGGACCCGTTATTTTCCCACATGAATTCATGAAGGGACTCTCTCAAAATTGTCAATGGGCCCACATTCACTAAAAGGTGGAGCAAGCACGTGATGGAGAGTTTCTCACTTCCTGGACCTCATACGCATTAGGACAGGGCATACTGCCCCCTGTGTGGAGGAGCAAAGCTGACAAAAGTCCTTCACTTCTTTGCTCTTACTGGCAATTATTCACTTAACATTGAATAATCAGAATCTACAACAACTGAATGGCAGTCAATGCCGCTGGTTCTAAAAACCCAGAACTCTCCCACATAGGCACCGATCGAATGATGTTGTAGACAGGGCCACCGAGGTTAATTTCTTTAGATATGTTTTGTTCATTTTATAAACTCGATTTTTGTTCGTCTTTTTATTTTTTAACTGCAATCTCCCCCCCCCCCCCCCCTCCTTTTTTTTTTTTTTATACGTAACATAGAGGTTAAAATCGATATATGCAGTGTCTTTGAGTGTTGAAGGTTGATGACCTCTGGACGAGGACACATATAACTGTCAAGAAAACATTCTAAAGTGAATTTTGCATAATATAGGACCTTTAAAGTTTCAAAGACTTTACACTGCAGTGAAATGATTCATTTAAACAAATTTCAACTTGGATATGTAATATTGAATTGAAAGTGGTTGAATTGTCGTTATCAAATGAACAAAGACATTGTTGAAAATAAGTGCTGTGTGGGAGCTTAATAGGGCAATGTGACATCATGAAGCTTAGTATATCTGAGTGTTTTTATTTAGATCCGAACGAGATAATTAGAAGTTTCAATGTGGAGGTTCTCCATTCCTGCCTGTTTCAGAATTAATCAAACTGCTCAGAAGAACAGTGGAGGCCCAGACAGAATGTCAGAATATTGTCTTTTAGCCTACAATTACTTTGCTCTCATTGGAAAATGGTCCTCGAATAACTGTTGAATATATGGTGGCATAACACCTTTCTCGGGATAATTCAGCCAAGTTTTTTTCCCCATAAAACGACAATATAAACGCTCACTAGTTTATTGCAATATTATGAAAAATTCACACCAAGTGCTGACCGCCTGACAACTTTTACAGCTGACAAGTGCTGCGATTTGTTGATCGTCCCGATACGAGCCTCCTTTTGTTGCAGTGTTTTGTGATCCAGGTATAATTTCCCATTAGTGTGTCTGCCCCCTGCAGTTGAGCAGCTCTTTTCAAGCCGGCTTTATTGGCGCTGGAGTGTTGAATGAATCATTAGCAGGGCTCGTAATGTCAGCGTCTGTCTTCAGTGTCTGGAAACGTTGTGTTACTGGATGAAAGAGAGAAGTCAATGAAAAAGATGTATCATGTTGTCATTTTCTTAAAAAAAAGAAGAAAAAAAAACCTCTAATGATTTCCACCACTTTGATAAAATTAAACCTCTGCATTTAAAGGGACAATTAAAATGATTTGTGCTGCCCCCTATTGCAAAATGACTGCGAATGTCTCTGCAGGTATTTGACAGGCTTGTTGATCAATACCAGTGACTCGGTGATTATTTCACCTGCCGTTGACATTTCTCGGTTTTTAAAAGCTTTTATTTGCTGGCAACTGCCCTGATTCTAGAGTCGAAAGTGTCCGGAGCATATTGTGGACGCTCATTCCCTTCACCTGCTTCATTTTACTCCACTCAAATAGAGGAGGATGACGGTAATGGACATTTTGGCTTTTAAGGCCAATGCATCAAGTCATAACTGCAAAGGACAAAACAAAGCTTACTCATGGTCAGAGCTGCAAGGAGAGATTGTTTCTGGGGACGGGCCTCATCTCACATGTGATAATGGCGAGGGGGTCGGGGTTGATGGTGGGTTCTCACTAATAACACCAGAGTCTGAAAAAGTAATTTGAGGTTTTTTGACCATTTCTTCAGTCACAGGCAGCTGGAGGCAAAAGTCAAGGACCGCCCTGAGTCGGTCAAACAATTCATTGCTAAGACAGACAAACGTATAGACAGTCATGTCTAATTAGGAGTCACCAAGCGAGTCTTTTCATGACATGACAAGGATGAACCAGAGATGACCCATCCACAGATAGACCGACTAGTCAAACTGATGTTTCATTGTTGTGAGACAAGAGTTGTCGATACTACACCAGCATGACAACACACTTTCCCTAATCTAGCTTGTTTTTGGAGTGGTTGAGGAAATTGGACAATATACATACCCAGGAAGAACATGCAAAGTCCCCATGGAAAGGTCCATCGACCGAACCAGTAATCCAATTGAACGGCAGTCGATGGTTCACATTGCCACTTTAAGGCCCCATTTACACAACGCTTCAAGTGAAAACACAATGTTTCTGTGTTTTCATTTCAGAAAAGTTTGGCGTTTACACAACGTTTTGAAAACAATGTCCCTTTACACGGGAAATGATGTAGTTCGCACGCCAGGAAACAAGTTGGCGCTGTTGTTTGTTTTTTGTAATGAAACCGCACACATGTGCACAGAGAATAATACGCTATAAACGTTAACAATGGTGAGTAATCGGACATTCATATGGACAGACAATGAAGTAGGATTGCTATTATGAGTTGCTTAACTATCACCAAGTCGCAGAAGAATATGGACTGGGAGTCATGACGGGAGGTCACCATCGTTATTGTTGTCGGTCTACTCGTACATGTGCTGAAGAACTGTTGACTACAGCCGTGACGTACATGCGTAGTAGCAGCTTTTCAGAAGTTGCATTTCCCACTGTGTACTCAGAGACTGAGTTGGAGCATTTTCAAACTGTTCCACCTTGGGAGCCGTTTTCATAAAGTTACATTTTCCCGTTTACACGGAGACAGAGTCGGTGCGTTTTCAGTGACTCCGAGCACCATGGTCGTGTAAATGGACACCCAAAACGCATCAAAGTTTTTATGTTTTCACTTAAATATGTTTTGTAAATGAGGAATTAGACAATCTTAACACAAAATATTTTGTCTTTTTGAGGTTTTTTTCTGTTGTTTTTCCTTTCAGGGCCGTCTGCATTGCTATGGAAGATGCAGTTGGTCTTTAAGTTGTGTTGGAGTCGCTGCTTGTCCCGCTGGTTACTGACACAGCTGATAAAGGTCATAAATTAATAACTGCCCCTTCAGCGATAAATAAAAAGCGACTGGGAGCACGTGGGTGTTGTATTTACACGTACGGTTACAGTCTTGGGGTGAAGCAGCTGACACAGTTAGAAATAACTATCTGTCTGAGGGTGCAGGTGGGCCGCCAACCCGAGCACCTCCCTCCTCAGCCTGAGCCCCCACCCCACCCCACCCCCACCCTTCCTGCCCCGGTGGTCCTCTGACGAAACCTTATTTATTGAAGAAGCTGCACTTGTGCAATGTCAGCAGGGGAATCCTCTTCTCCCCACTCAACTTCAAACACAGCTGCTCGGGGTACTCGGGGGGGGTGGAGGGTTTGTTACCGCCCACACACAGCAGGTCCTCCAACAGAAGCCCCACGGTCCTCACTCCTCCATGTCTGAGGTCGCTCCAACCGCAGTGATGACGGTATCCTATAAAGGTCCTTTGGATTGTTTCTGTCAACTCCGTCGTTTTCTCAATCCTCTTGACTGCTGGATGACAAATATCCAAACCGAGGCGAGCAGGAAGCGCTCTCCCCGTGGTTCTCCGGCCGTACTTCTTTTTCTCACAAGTCTAACACAGTGAAATGTTGACAGATCAAACGTGTCACTAGCCTCCGTACGTCCCCGAACCCTCACTGAGATCTGAGAAGCTGACATTTTACGCATTCAGCTGTGATCTTTAATGCGTTTAATTAGCGATTCTTCAAGCCTTCGGAGCGCCATTTAATTAATTTACTGTGTAATATCACAGACAACTAAAACCCTCACACCTTTCTGTTTTTTGAGTTATCGGCAGCCTGGAGCGTTTGTGCGGCCCGTTTGCGGCTTTAAGGTGAATCATTTCTGTAACTAGACCTCATTAGCCAAATCTATCATCCCTAAACGTGTTTTGTCAAAGGCCATTGGCTCACTGATGGCCACAGTCAGCTTCTTGTGGTGCCTTTAACCTTGACACACATGTAAGGGAGAAAACGGGGAACAGCTGTAACATGGGTCAGTTGACACACGTCCAGGAGGCAGCATCCTGGAGAGGGAAACACCTCATTTTTAGAAACACAATTACAATTCAAATTGTGGCTGTTTTGTGTCTCTGCTGATAGTTTTCATGGTTGCTGTTGGTGCTGATTTGTTAAGGGTTACCTCTCAGGAAGGCTGGTCTGCTCTAAATAAAAAAAAAAACAAGAATTCATCTTACAGGTTGCTCATACCAAGAACGTTCTGGGTTTGACGTCACTACAATAAGCCACACCCCAAAGCGGAAACGAATCATAGGATTCACCTCCCAACTACTTGGACTCAGACAAACATCCAATTGAACTCAACTTTATTTATATAGCACCGAGTACAACACAATCATTTCTTGGCGCTTTTAACATGGAGAAACCCAACAAATCCACATAAGCAAGCATAAGCGATGGTGGAAAGGAAAAACTCACTCTAACAGGAAGAAACCTTTCAGAACGAGGATCAGTGGTGGCGGCTTTCTGCTATTCTGGTTGGGCTGAGAGGACAGAGGAGAAAAAAGGACTAAGACAGACAGATTGGGGTAGGGAAACAGATTCTGGTTTAGGTTGGGGGTAGGGAAACAGACTCTGGTTTGGGTTGGGGGTAGGAAAACAGGCCCTGGTTTGGGTTGGGGGTAGGGAAACAGACACATTCTCGGCTCCTTAGAGAAGCATTAGAGCCGGAGACACTTTTATTGTTTTCTGGGTTATTTAAGTAATTTAAGACACAAATAATAGTGAAACGATGTTCCTGGGGCACATGAAACAAAGGTTGTGGTGTAAATGGGGCCGAAGACGCACCAAGTTCTCATTTTAAAACTTCTGTTACGAAGTGGAAAATAAAAAGGTTTGCAGCCGCAAATAAAAGAGAAAGTTGTATTGACATTACTTGTGTCTGTGGCAGACAAGCTACAGCAAGGGAGGGGAGGACGTCGGGAAAATGGCCCAGTTACAAACTTTGAAATCTTCCCTTTTGGCCTGTTAGAATCTTTCCTGCGTTTCAGTAAAAAATTAAGACGGCTCTGCCGACAAAAATCCCACAACTCTGATCGTCAAGATTTACCAGTCATTCGCTTGGAGGTTTCCAGATCTTATAACCCTTTTCTTTCTTTTTTTCATGTGTTATACACAAAGTTACTTCAGTCATATCTGGAGGCTTTATAGATCAGCTCTCCTTGCACACATCCAGCTGTCAAGTTAAAGGAGCTACCCTGCGGCTTAAAGACAGTATCAGAGAGCTGAGAGGCAGAGGAAGGATCGGCGCCTCCACTCGCGCTGCTCTGATGTATATTCAGGAGAACAGGAAAAAAGGTGACGAAACTATTGAAAATGTGTCAAGTGGCATTCAATCACGGGGCAGCGGGGCGCCCTGCCAGGGGAGAGCGCGGGTCTGAAATCAGCTCAGAGGCCACGTCCCTTCACAAACCTCGGGAGCCCTGCCCTTTGGAGCTTTAAGTGCTGCGTCATGGAGTCCAGATTCAGACTGGAGGACAAATTAGCCTTTTTGTTGTTTTTAGAGACGTCTTTTTGCAAAGAGGGCCCGTTTCGCTTTGCAGAAAAGCTGGATCTGCACTGAGGCGAAAGGCGAAGCATGCGCAGCAGAAAAAAAGTTTGTGCGAGAGAGAGCCGCTGACGATGGAGCAGGGGATGGTGCAGTGTGTGGGGGTGGAGGAGGGAGCAGGAGGCAAAGAGACAGGCTGCAGAAATGACTGTGACACACCCTGTGGAGGATATTAAAGCACTTTGACACTCTTGGCACCTGACGCCTGCATTCTGCATCAAATTTCCAGCAGCTCCTGGGAGTCATCACTCAGTCAGTGCTGAACTCGCAGGCATGACGCAGCTTCCACTCTCCAGATCCATTATCTCTGCACTCTGCAAATATAAAAAAGTCCAGACACATGTTCAAGAATACTCTTCAGATTTGATATACTTAGGCTTTAACTTTAAAGTTGAATCAATATCTTGAACAAAGAAATGAGTTAGTCCATAACAATTACTGACTGGGCTCGTGACTTTGGTTGTTTGGTGAAAATGGTTGAAGCCTTAGCATTATCTGAAGCTGCAGAGCTGCAGTCTGTCTTCATGCATTTTCATGTATCGGCTTTAAGCATGAGCTGAAGCGTTTATCTGAACACGGAATATGTCCCTCCTTTGTTCATACCTATGTTTCTTTCAAGAGGAGCTAACATCCAGATATTTGCGCGTGTTCCTCCCCACTGCCTGATGGAACTTCAGCTGGCGTCCAGATTATAAAGCAACCGATGCAATACGTTGGTCTGGTTACACTTCACCAGAAAGGATGACGACTGAGCAACTTGCAATACTTGCAAAGTGGATATTTCAATAAAGGGATGAAATACAACCAACATGCAGAAACATTTTTACACAAAGGATACCATAACTTTGAATGAATGTAGCGTTTTTGATCCGCTCAGGAGTGAATCTCAACCCAGCAGCAGTGGCAACGTCGGCACGTCCTCTGCTGTTATTATGGTCTGGGGACCCTGTGGGAACCCCATCGAGAAACCCTCGGCTGTGGACCTCTGAAGTCCTCACCGTTATAAGGTCATGTTACTTCTAAACTCAACAAAGTTGATGCTAATCAACCTGTTTGTTCTCCTTTTGTCCAAATGAGAATCAATAAGAGAATCGAGGCGAATCGACAAAGAACCAAACCATTAAGCAGAGTCGAAAATGGAATAATAGTCTAGAAGTCTTATCAATTCTCATCCCTATGACGATAAATTTATAATACATCCTGGAGGTGTTATAAAACAGCGACTTGCCCAATAATGTTCATATATCTATTTTTATGACTTGTTTTATAATATTCCTCTGGTTTAATCTAACTATGTAAAGTGCCTTTGAGTATTTTGAAACGAGCTATACACATCAAATGTATCATTATTATTGTTATCATATTTCCTGTATATAACACACACACAATGAGAAATAGTGTCAGGATGACCCTGACTTTGTTGGAAGCGACGCTGGTGTTTGCTTGGATGACAGCGCTTTAGTCACCCAAGGTAGAAAAAACATGCTACTTAGTTTTTGACCTCTTGGGATGCTGTGGACCGAAGAGGGGAAGAGTGATTCCACTCATCCGTCCGATATGCTTATTCTGCAGACTCGATTCAAGTCCTGGTCACAGGAGGTTGGTGCCCGTCACAGTTCCCGCTGGGTAAAAAAAGACAGTAATTCCTCCATAAATCAGTAATCCAAAGAGAACTATAAAATCCCACACATATATTCATACTTGAGGAGACAGTCCAAACTACGTTGACACCGTGCCAACCTGGTTTTTGGCAACAACAACTTAATGATCGTTTAACAGGGCGTTTAAAAACATGTGACTTGAGAATACTCGAAATCGGCATGATGCGATCATCATTTCTGAGTCCCAGCGAATAGACGCGCAAAGCTGAAAACTATTCAGAGGGTTTGGAGCTAATGAAAGGTGAAACAATCTGCAGACATGGCGGCTCACACAGCTCTCACCCCGCAGAGGCAGAGAAATGAATCTGCTCAGAATAAAATGAGAAACTTCAGGAAATGTAGCCGCGTTGAACAAAACAAATGGTGTGTACTCTAATCCTCCAGCCATGATAAAAAGCTCCCGTGGTGCACGTCTCCTCCTCTGGCCTCTGCCGCCGTGCCGCTCGCAGCGCCGTGGGCTCACACC
Organism: Lipophrys pholis; assembly: GCF_963383615.2. Lineage (NCBI taxonomy): Eukaryota > Metazoa > Chordata > Actinopteri > Blenniiformes > Blenniidae > Lipophrys > Lipophrys pholis. The sequence continues at coordinate 9,597,325 of NC_137628.1, forward strand.
GACGCTCTGATGGACGAAAGCCTCGTATAATATTTCCCTGTGTTTGGCAGGGTTTCGTTGTTCGGCTGACCTCACGCCGCACTCGGGCGGAGGGCAGCCGAGTCACCATGAAAACCTCAGAAGGAGAAAAAGAAGAGTGCGCACAGGTTTGATAGAAAGTTCAGAATGAAGTTCAGACTTTTTACAGGAAAACTTCTGAGACGGTTACATAGACCTGCAGGATACGCACAGCAAAGATCACTTTAAACAGGATTCTATCTTTTTCATAATTGATTCTGGATGTTTTCTGATTGTACTTCACTGTATTTCAACAGCAGTGTTACAAATAAACAGTTATAAGACTCTACTGCAGCGCCACTATTTCTGACAATAAAGATTTAATAACAATGAGTCTTATTATGAAATCAGTAACTATATTTCCTTTTACTGATGCCTTGTTTACACGTTTCAAGTGAAAACACATCGCTTTTGCATTTTCATTTCAGAGAAGTTTTGTGTTTACACTGCAACGTCTGAAAATTATGTATTTAGCATGCCAGGTGTACCATGAGTTGGTGCTGTTGATTGTTTCATAGTGAAACCACACAGACACACGCGTGCTGAGAACAATATGCTATGAACCTTAACAATGGGAGTACACAGACATTCGTATGGACAGACGGCAAGTTGGATTGTTATTCGGGGTGACTCTCAAATATAAAACTATCCAGTTGCCGTGGCGACGGGGTTGCAGCATTTCCGAAGAGTTCTAACTTGGGAGCCGCTTTCAAAAAAGTAGCATTTTCAGTGACTTTGTGCACCAAAATGCAACGAAAGCTCCTTTCAACCAGGAAGAAACCTGCAGAACCAGGCACAGAGGTGGAGAGTTTCTGCCGTCCTGGTTGGAAGTTAGAGAATAGAAAGAGACAAGTAGAGACAGAGAGCAACAAACAGATTGTCATAATATTTTAGCGGACTTTCTGTTGCTGCTGTTTGTGTCTGATCTGCTTCATTAGCTAACTGTTACCATTGTTCACAGCGGTTGACCTAACAGTTACTATTTCACTAAATCTCTGTTTACTGGACTGAAGACTGTTAACGAAGTCCTTAGTTCAATAGAGGCAGAAACATGGAGTCTTATTGTAAGAAGCAATAGAATTACCCAAAAATTTGCAGTAATTAGCATTCGCGTGATAAAAGAGCGGTTAGCTTCCCTTTAAAATGTCCAGATAATGGAGCATCTTCCTCCCACTTTGATTTTGGCAAATCAAAGAAACAGGGTCAGCAGCCTTTCTAAACAGCAACCTTATAGGGTATCAAAGGTAGAAAAGGTTTGAAACCCATCGAGTATGAGACGTCATGCTGCAGAATAACGTCACCGGCTCTGTAAGCCACACGTTGCTTCCATTCATATTTTTCCGAGCTCTCAGTCTAATTGCAAAATGACTAATGAGGCCATCAACTGGAGCAGCCTCTTATCTAAAGACCAAATAGCAGCACATTTTTAAACTGGAGCTAATTTGAACAACTTTTCATTCGATGTGTCATCTCAATGAGGCTATTTTGAAAGAGTCATTAACCACACACACATGCAGAGGCGATGACTCTCAGAGACAACTGCATCCTTTAACATGCTGTCAGCGCGCAGCTTTCACGTCTCGTGTCCGCATTTCCATTGCAATTCTCCACAGAATGCAGTCAATTCCGAGGTGGCAGAGTCAAAACAATTCCCCTCTCATATTTTAAATAGACGCAGAATGAGACGGAGAACACGACCAAAAGAAAAATGCACACAGAGAATGCGTTTAGCAAAAAAAAGAAAAAGGAAAAAAGAAAACAGCTGCGGTAAGTGTTGGGGCAGCAGAGGAATCACTGAATCGTCTCAGACTTACTTTGGAATTGCTTCGGAAAGCTTTCGTGCATTCAGGTCAGGTTGCTTCATGATAAATTTATGAATGAAAATCAACACTTAGAGAGCGCAGGAAAAAAAAAATGTCTGATGAATTCAAAGCATTTGCTCATATTTCTGCTCTGCTGCCGCCTCGTATTCTTTGTCTGTTAGTGCATAACGATGAGCGCCACCGAGTCCTTCACATGACCTTTGTCTGTCGCCGCCGCTCGCTCTGAGCTTGAACTCTGACTCCTGAATGAAAGCGGTGCATAGATACACCATGTTTTCCCTTGCTAAAGCATGCTAAGTACACGATAACGGGGGGGGGGGGGGGGGGGGAGCATGCAATATTGATGACCTTGTGGTGGTTTTGCTACTCTCTCTGGGTAATGACATAACATGCTACTTATGCATCATGAGGTGATGTGATATCCAAACAGCCAGTGAGATTCATCTCAGCAGGAGGATGTTATCGAGCTGTTTGGTGAGAGGGATTCCTCACGGAGAAGACACGTAGGACTGTAAATACACAGTACTTACAATATACGAAAGTAGGGGGATAAAAGTATAAAAAAAATGTTTTCATGTTCATCATGATTCATGGCGTGACTGAGGCCCTGTTTTCAAAAGGTTTTATAACGTTTACATGACACTGATGCTTGAAGACGCTGTCAATGCAAACAACTCCCAATGTGGAAATTCTTGAAAATGCTCCAACTCTGTTTCCATAGAAACCCTTTGAGTTTTGGAAAAATTCTGTCTTTCGGTTTGCAGGTATCCAAGAGCAGTCACAGGTTCACATCATAGTATGTGACAGAAGCGTCATCAGCATCCTATATCTATTGGGCCAAACAAACGACCCTCGCGCCATTATCACTGCAGGAACAGGAAGTCAGTTTTTTCAGGATTCTGATTGGCTCGCGTGGCTTTATGCTTCTCGTTACACTGCCCCCTATAGTTTTGGCATGTTCATACCAGGTTTTTGTTTGGGTTTGTGTAAATGAAAACATTTTTTGAAAATGATCTGGTGTGAACATCTGGTGTTTATTTTTGAAAACATACCAGGAGAAATATGTTTTTGTAAATACAAAGTTAGGTGTAAACCTGGCTGACACACACACTCACCCAGAGACCAACCTCCTCCTGTGACATCGCCGTCCAGCCAAGGACAGTGGAGCACAGAAGCACACCTCCTGATAAAGACGAGCGACTCGGAAGAGGACAACGCCCTGGAGAAACTATCTGTTGGGTTGTTCGGGGCTAATCCTGATGGAGTCCACGGCCATGTCAACTTTACCTGTGATCCTGAAGTAAAACAATTGAATTTCACCTGCTCAGAGCTTTTTACCACAAAGTCAACCTTGTGAATCCAGATTCTACAGTAGATAGTTACTATATTAAATTTTGAGAGTGTTGAAGTTTCATTGCCACTCAATTTACTGGGACTTTGAGTAATCCTTTATAACTGCACTGAAATACCTGGCTCACTGGTTTCAAACTGCGTGAAGATTTTCCAACTAATATTCATGAATTCTGTGTTCTTGTTCCTTAACTGTAATATCTCATAAAACTTAGATCTTATACAAAGTCTAACTATCAGATCATTGAGGCTGTTATGTCTCTTATTAAAAGGCAGAGCCGACCACAGAAACTATTTGAGTGCCAGATGGCAACACTTAAGAAAAGATGGCTTCACTTCTGGATAGTGGGTGGAAGCAGAGACATGTTGTGTGTCTATATATATATGTCTATCTGTGTGTCTCTGCTCTGGACCGGGACCGGACTGGGTATGGAGTTAAAAAGCCAGCCCACCACAATATTTTGAAGGTCGCATATTCAATGGATATTCTGTCCAATTTCCCTTGATTTAAATCTCATTTATCTTTTATCAAATTCAACAGTAAAAATGTCCATATTTTGCTGTTGTTTCTCAGACTTCCGCCTGCAGACAGAGACACATAAAGTCTCGCATTGTCTTGGAAAAATTCTCAGATTGTCTAAGATCTCGACAGCCCAAGGTCATTCATCTCGTCCTCACAGTGGTGCAGATTTTATTTTTTTCTTTCTATGTGGAAATTTGAAGAACTGGCCTCAGGCTTCAGGGGTTAATGATGGTATCGGGTTTATACCAGCAATGGCTGGAAGACTACACATTCTTAATGGAAAACCTTTGTTCCAAATGAAGGTTGTGGACTCTGAAAGGGTGAAATTCGCCTTCAGAAGGAAAGTACTTTTTATGAAAAGGTTAGAAAAGGAGTCGCGTCCAGAATCTGAGACTCTACGAGTACCACGAGTACTAAGAATATGAGTTTCTCTCAGTCCTATGTCTTTGATTTGTCTTTGTTGGTGGTTGAGTTGTTGCTGATCCGCTGTTTAGCGGGTAACTTTTAGACTGGACAGGTCATAACAGCTCACGGAGAAAAATATGATCATGGACCAATTACAGTCACTAATGAACCAAACATTGTTGAGGGGAAAACCCAGGAATATGGAATCGAATCAGGAAACCTCTTGCCATGAGATAAAGGTACTTAAAACTGTAATACCTTGTCGTATATCTTATCTACCAACCTCTGTCCAGATTTTTACAAAATCGTAGGAAGAATGATTAACAACAAAGACCAAGAAAGAAAAAAAAAAAAAAAAAAAAAGCTTTCGTAGAGTCTGGATGAGCTCTAAACTTTTCTGGGTGTCTGACAGGACAACAGAAAACCACTTTGTCCATCTCGTTGTCTGTCAGCTCCAGACTTTCACCTCACACGACTTTCTCCCAGAATTCCTCCACTCGCTCTCCCCACCGGCGTGGACCTGAGAGTATCTGCCGTGACATCCATCAATGGCTTCTTCAATTCAATCGGCATTCATGTCAACTTTGGCACCTCAGAAGGACTTTTAATCCACTCTGTTTGACACACAGTCTGAGTTTTAGAGGGGGGGAGACATATAAAACTGCTCAGAGATGTGAGAAGAGCGACTATCAGAGTTGGGACAACAGATATTATCAAGAGGGGAATTTGAACCTTCTGTAATGATGATTTTTATTTTTGGAAAAACTATTAAAACAACATTTAAACGTAACTCTTTAAAGCCATCGTTGTAATACTTTTTTTTTTTTTTTTTTAATGTATCTATTTGCTCAATTTTGTGTGAATCAACGGTAAATTGCTCCAAATGTGGACTAGATTTGTGCTTTTCTAAATGTTAAACCATTTCTCAGCTGCAGAGTTATTATATCTGTGTGAAACATGATGAGAAGCTGGAAATGAGATCCATTTTTCCGCCACTGGTTTGAGTGTTGCAGGAAATCCATCTCGGTGAGTGTCTGATGTTCAGGGTTCATGTTCACATGTGGATAAATGCACGGAGGTCATGGCCTCCTCTCTAAAGTTATTTCAGGAAACGCTAAAAACTAATATGTGAAGTGGGACCAGGTGAGGCAGGGTGAGCAGAGAAAAACCAGTAAATTACCACCTGATGTCACGTAATGACTCCCGGATGAGTCGGATCCTGCAGATGGATGATCTGTAAGAGCCTCCGAGTATCCAGGGGGAGGTTTCTCTCTCGGACGCTTCCGACTGAGAGCTGCTGGCTCGGCTTCCTCACTGGAGATGTAGAAGGACTGACATTTAATTCCACATTTTTGTCCAACATGGAGGTGTTTTAAATGAAACGCCCACACTATTAGAAGAGCCACGCTGTGTTTAATGGTTGATTTATCGTGCATCCTGAGCTAAAGGAAGCGGGGCTGGAGTGTGAGAAACATGACAAGCAGTCCTGCGGTTCTGCAGAGCTGCCAACGCGTTCGGATGTTAATTGGCCTGATCTTGCAAAGGTGGAGCCAGCCATTGTTAAAAGTGACCTTTGAAGGAAAGCTGCAGCCAGAGATTTTTTTTTTACTGCAAAGTGTTGGGTCGAGAAGAAGATTTTTAATTCACATCTAATTAAAACTATGGATGCTTTTTCCCTGATATTTAATCTTTTAGCTTCTTCCTCAGGCTTCTTCATTACGGTGGACTTGGCTGGACGTAGATTCAAACTGAGGACGTGCGATCAATGCTGGGAAAGGCTTTTGATTCATTAAACTACGCTACCGGAAATGTCAAACTGATAGTTTGACCACATTAAAAACATTTCTAAATGTTTTCCTTTTGCAGTTTTAATCACTTTGTGGCTCAATTATTGTGCTGTTTCTGAATGAGTGTAAAAATGACCATTTCTGATGAATACAATTATAATTCTACAAAACTGGAAACACATTGACCGATATGATCTGCAAGGTCTCGGAGCGTTAATGATAGAATGAAAAGCCACAGTATTATTGGAAAAGCTAGAACATGAATACTAAAGTCCACAAAAACAAAAAGTGAATGGCATTTAAGAAGTACTCGTATTTGTACTGGGTATGGGCAAGTAACTAAAGGTTAGCACTCGTACTTGTTCTCGTCCCCAAGGCTGAATTTAAATCAATGAAATATTAGTTTTGATTATTTGTTTTAATTATAATTTATCTTTCAATTTCAGGTAGCTTATTGTACCTATAGGCTATAGGAAAGTGTCAGCCACACACCCTCTCCTGAAGGCCACACCCGACCCTGAAGGCCACACCCTCTCCTGAAGTCACACTGCTGCTCAGCCTTTGCCGGTCATATCCAGTGTATAGATGTGTTTTCTCAAACGCAGTCAGGTCCCCAATATGAAACTCATTTACCTAAAAAGGCAGATCGCCACGCTGCCTTTGGACGTAACGTTGCGATGCTAAATGCTACGTACGTTCACAGTGCATTAGTGAATTGATACTGCGCTGTTACGCTTTCTGGCTAGTTGTCGGGTTAACAGGCAGGATGACGGCGCGAGAGACGATAAAGACATTATCAAAAACTTTCTTTTGTGTAAAATCAGCAGCTTTTAAAAGATGGGAGACCAACACCTGAGCTACCAGACCTTCAGCAAAGGAAAGGTCAGAAAGTAGTTCGTACTTTCGGGTCAATTTGGGCTGCGGACACATCGCAGGAGTAGTTTCAGTTTCAGCACCACAGACAGCTCTGCCGTCCAAGTTGTTTTCATTTTCTCCGTGTTTCCAAAATAAACACCGGATGCGCTGCCACAACAAGCTTTATCTTGTTGGGAGAATATGGAGACTATTGAATAATTGTTTAAGTTTCTTTAAAGGTGTTTTGCCACCTTGATTTTGTTAGATTAACAGCCAAAACCTATTGTAGCATCATGAGCTGATCGCTGCAGTGCATTATGGGAGTTGGGTTGGCGGTGTTTCAAATGTCTTTATGGAAGTTGGCAACTAGGAGTGAAGAGGGTTTCGTGCGTCTTCTGGTCCTGCCATGGTGTTCCTGTTTGCTGGTTGCAGTTGGTATGAAAGGAAAAGCACAGTTTCATATGATAATGCTACAATTTGTGGTGAATTCTAGGTAAAAGAGAAAAATGCTTCAAACTTGTTTATTAAATTCAGCAGTGGCAGCTGGCCAATAGAAGGCTCCAGGACTCCCTGTAATTGTTTACAAGTATGTTAATAAAGAGTCATCTTAAATGAGTGCTCTCTATTCAAATGATGTTTAAATGAACTATAACGTTTCATCACTGGGGACTTCTCTCAATCTGTAAAAGGGAAGATTGTTGGAATGTGTTTTGTAAACGCACTGTAAATAATTGAAGTTAACATTGGCTGAAATCAAATAATAATGAAGAGCTCCACCTAGGAAATTCAGCATTTCAGCAAACCACTTTTGATTATGTTTTAAAGAAATATACTTCGTACAGATTTTAAATTGTGTGTTCATGGTTGTTTCCATTGGATTGTGTTTGTTTCTGGGCCAGATTTAAAATACTTGCTGCCAGCCAACATGGAGCAGATATAATGCCGAGTTAATGAGGGAAGTTTCTCCCCTCAGAATCAGACTCAATGTTTTCTGTTTACTTGGCTTGCTCCCATTGAGTGTAACTGTAAGAAGTGAGGCATGCAGGAGCTTAAATATTGAAGAAACCACAGGAAAGCTACTGTAGTTATTGTGTACAGCGTGAAACCAGTGTGTTGCTGCAATTATTCCACTCTTTTTTTTTTCTAATGTGTTTCTGATTTTATTTCTTGTAATGAAAACACTTTGCTTGGTGGTGCTGTATACAGTGTCTTTTAAGATTTTTGGGTACACATGGCATCAAACCACATTAGTTGTTTGCTCCTGTAACCGCAGGTACTGTCAGATCAGCCTGCGGTGGAACAGTAATGAGTGCAGCTTTAAGGTGAACGATGAAGGGAAAAAAAACCCCAACAACCCGTCCTTCGTTCTGCAGGTGAATATGAGAACAGCTTCTTCATGTCAAACTCTGCACAGGTGTCACTCGGCACAGAGAGCAGCATGACTGAGGAGAGGGCCTGAAGCCAAAGAAAACAAATCAAAATACTGTATCATGATGAATATTGAAGGAAATGGGTTTGTGGAAACGACAGCGGGATGTCACGACGTGCTGTTTGGATTGTGTTTCTCGCTATCTGGTGAAAATTTCAACTTCAGACATGAAGACTTTCCGCAGCTTTTGGGAACTACTATTACTGTGACTCTTTTCAAACAAATACACCTTCATCAATTACTGAGCACAGCAATGGGTTCATCTTGTGTCTGCACAGAGAAAAATACGCAGAGAAAAAACCCCAAAGCCAAACTGATTCATGGAGGCTGAATGGCAATGATACACTTCAACTTCCCCCAACAACACAACACATTACAAACAAACAAACTTATATCTCATTGATCCTGTATTACATCTTTGTTTTCTCTCACGCTGCTTGTGTTTTGGTTTTCATGTCTTGTCATGGTATTGTTGAGTCTGTAATCCTTCATGGTCTTTAGAAACGTTAGGTTAGTGTTGTCATGGAAACGGGCCTTGATCTTGTCTTGATCTTGACTACATTTTAAGTGAAAATGCATCGTTTTTGCCTTTTTATTTCAGAAAAGTTGACATCGCAATGTTTTGAACACAATGTCCACAAAAACACCCGAAAGAAAACGTAGTTGGCATGCCAGACCACTAGTGGGTGCAGTTTTTTGTTTTTGCAATGAACACACTATACGTGCAAAGAACAATACGTGATGAACTTTAACAATGGGAGTGCACGGACATTTATATGGACAGACAATGATTTTGGATTGCTAGTCCGAGTGACTCTCAACTATAAAACTTTCAAGTCCCGGGAGAATATGGACTTTGAGTCATGACGCGCTTGAGGCAAACATTATTATTATTATCCATCTACTGAGCATGTGCAGAAGAACTATTTACTACTGGTATGGTGTAGAAGGCCATGTAGGCACTGGCCTCCATGGTGTCGGCCAACGCTGTTAAAACTATCTACAACAGTCTCGTTAGTTTTATCTCGTCTTGTCTCAACCGACTAACTTTTTAACCTGTTCTGTATGCATCCATTTTCATCTGGCTTGAAGTTCACAGTGGATCCGAATTTTTCAGCAGGTGAATGTTTGTCTCATCATGTCTCATCATCCTGTCTCATCCTGTAGTGGTTTGTCTCATCCAGTGTTAAAACTCGATTCCTATAATTACCCGTTTGCCCTGTTTGTCCAGTTGTGCAGTTAAAGGTTTTTATTAGGATCATGTCTCAATCTGTCCTGTTGTTAAAACTGTTTTATAGTGATCCGCCGTAACATTATGACCACAGTACCACCCTACTATTATTGAGGGGGATATATCAGATAATAAGACAATTTTGCCCTAAAAGAGTGTGAGAATGAGCAAGTTTGACCTTAACCAGAACATTTCTAAAGCTGCAGCTCGTGTAGAGTGTTCTCAGTCTGCAGTGGTCAGTATCTATCAAAAGTGGTCCGAGGATCGTGACGGAGTCATGGACGGCTCCGGTTCATTGATGCACATGTTTGCAGCAAGGTTGCATCTTGCAGCTTCCAGGATTTGAAGGATCTGCTGCTAACATCCCTCCCAATTTATTTTTGTCACTTTATTGAAGAAGCAGGCAAAGCAGAGCGGCATGTAAATGCTGGACCATCATGTCTCTGTTTGTCCCGTTCCGAGCTCACAAACTGTCCAGTGTGTCTGACTTTGGCTCGACATTAGCATCGATTGGCTGCAGCTCCCCTCAACACTTGATTAGATATAGAAGGCAAGTTTAAAGCACGGGGAGATGAATATTCTGTCAAAGAAATGAAAAAAAAGACACAAAGAGACTGATTCTGTCATAGAAAGTAAACAAAGTGTACCATTAGAGTTGACACAATATCCTTTTTTCCGGGATACATTTTGAGGCCACTCCAGCGAATCCTCTGTATAGTTTCTAAGTGTATTTGTAGTGAATGGATTTGTGAGGAAAGTGCGACGGGATGCAGGCTCTGCGACGTCTTTGAAGATGTGGCGTTGGAGTCCTTCCAGCTGCCTGACAGTGATGTATCATTAGAGTCTCAGTCAGTGACCTCCTCGCAGTTTCGGAGCTCGCTCTGAAAGCCTCTCATCTCACCAGCTGCTGTGTGATTCTTCTGGGCTCGGGCAGGCGAGGCTCAGCCGAGCAGTTGGGGACGTACAGTAATAGAGTATTAAAGCGGAACCTGTTCACACTTGTTTTAGGTGTCGGCAGGTGGAAAGTGTCACTTTAGACACACTGGGAGGCTAAATGTTTTGTGAAAGATTTAGATTTTTTTTCCACAGAAGTCACATTTCCCCCTTTATAGCTCAGTAAAACACAACGTCCGCGCCCCATCATAACATCACATGACAGAATACACGTGCTACATACAACGTGTGCATGTAGTGTTGTCCCACACACAGTGTTTTTAAACATCAAAAAGCAGTTCGAGCTGTCTGTGGATACAGTTCAACACTTTCCGAGCTCACACAATGCTGAAGTACTTTGAGGCGGAGCGGACGGTGCATCTACAGAGGAAACTGTGGCAGATAAAATCAGCTCAACCAATATTTATATACTTCTACTGTATGCGTATCCGATCTCATTCGGTGAGATTAGAGGATGGAAGCCACTGTGCAAGTAACAGTTCTTTACATGAAATGATTTGTATTCTGTTTGATCGAAACACTGTTTTTCAAAGCTTGAGAGACGGCAACTGAAGTCCAAACCAGTGGTGGGAAAGTTAAAAAAAAAAAAAAAAAGAAGAACAAACTCGTATCTTTTGTAAAGTCACTTTTTTATTATTGCTTTCTATCTGGATGTTAACTGAAGTTGCAGCAGTTAGTAGGAGAAAGCCGCTCTTAAACCGATGCTTCCTCCAGTAAACATTGGATTTGTCAAAGCCTTGTTCATATTACTTACTGTTTCACTAAACCCAAGTGAACCGCTAACATGTGCTGGGACAGCTACAACAGTTTTCAGAAACATGGAGTCGGTCAAATCAGCATCAATGAAGTTGGTTGCCGCCAAAAGCAGTCGTAGTAATAACAATATTATTGCATTATTCTGCCCATTCATCAGGGAGACCGAGCTGTATTCTGATATTCCAGAAGACATTATCAGATCCATTGAGCTGAAATCAGATCATAATTTTGTTCAAATAAAAAAAAGCAAAAGTGAACGATGATTCAAAATGCTGACAGTGGTCTTTTGTTCAGGAAGTAATCAAGTCACTGGAAATGTTTGAAAGGTCTTCCTCAAATCCTCTTCACTGCCATGTTGGCCACTAGGTGGCAGCAGCAGTGACCCTCAAAAGCAACACAGAAACAAAGCTGATCGATCCAGTTGAATTGGTTCTGTTGGTGTGATTGTTTCAGACATGAGTGAAAATCACAACGATTCCCTGTGCAGACATGGTGTCCGGCGTGGAGCCTGTTTGTCTCCGTCCCGCTCGGTAAACACCGCTCGGAGGTTGTTGGTCGATGAACCCTGATAATGCAGAGGAGACGGTGGACAATATCACAGAGCTCACCTCAATTTCTCTCTGTCAACTTCACTCTGCACATCTCCAGGAAAAACCAGCTTGTATTGACCTGCAGAGACCGAGGAGGTGCTGAGGGGAGCTGAGGAGGTGCTATGAGGACTGAGGAGGTGCTGTAAATGCTGAGGAAGTGCTGAGGACTGAGGAGGTGCTGTAAGAGCCCAGGATGTCTGAAGCAGTGGTACGAGGAGGTGATGAGAATGTCTAAGGGGGACTGAGGAGGTCCTGAGGCGCTGCTATGAAGGTTGAGACGGTTCGTAGAGAGTTGAGGAGGTGCTAAAGAGGGGATAAGGAGGCGCTATGAGGTCTGAGGAGGTGATGAGAAGGCCTAAGGGTGACTGAGGAGGGCTTCTGAAGGGAGCAGCTGCAGGTAGAAAGGTAAACGCTCCCTCCAGTGGAGCGTCGTGGAGCCACTTGAACTGCCTTTTTTTATTCCCTCTGAAAACTAGAGTCCGAGTGAAAAGAACAAAAACGCACCGAGGTGCATACAAACGTCTCGACACAGACATTACTCAACGCACACACAAATCACCTCGTCAAATGGATCTGGAATGAGCCTGAGTGCATGTTTGGATTGGCCAGGAGTGTCTAAAAGATACACAAATATTTCATTGTTTTGTGGTTCACACTGACATAAGGTCTGTATTTGAGCCACAAACTTGGATGAATGCTCCTGTGAACTCCATGCACTCGTGTTAAACTGGAGCCTCTGACGCCCAAAGCGACTTCATCCATATCACTGGAGGAAGATCCTCTCTGATGGGGAGATTATGGAAATCCGGGCTGCGAGCTGACTAATGAATTGATCGTGACTGTTTTCACTGCTCATAAAAGTTTGATTGCACATCTGTTATAATGAGCGCACAAGACAAAAACTATTTGCTTGTTGGTAATTCAAAGCAAATAAGTCATTACAACTACTTCTCCTTCAGATTACTAATGTGCTAATGTGATTAGTTCGGCGCGCTCGTGCCGCCGTGATGGAGGCACGCACAAAGCGCCGCTGTCACCTGAGGCCGCGAGCCTGCGGTGATTCGGCTCGTGAAATATTGTACAAATGGCCACAATCATTTGCTGGTGGAGGGTGATAAACTTTTCCCTTGCTAAATATACCGAGGGAGCTGCAGATGAGGTGAAATATATGCGGGGAAAATTGTCTTGGACGCCAAGTGCTACAGAGTGAGAAAAATTCATGGCGGCGACGCGACTCCCTACGCCCGCACACACCCTGTATTAATCCAAGGAGCATAAATATGCAAACAGTGTCATAAAACTTAGCGGTGTTGACAATATACGAGCCAAAGTCAAATAGGTTGTGGAGACAAAGGAGCCACACCGGTTAACTATTTCCCCAGTCTCTCCGCCGACAGTTAATCCTGACCTGCATGCATTAAAAAAAAAAAAAAAAAAACTCCTCGTTAGCAGCACGCCGTGGAAACACGTGAGCGAAAACTCAACAGGGCGGCTCTCGGCTGCAGCGATGCCGTAAATGTAAAACACATCGGCAGGGGGTCTCACACATGCACGCTTCATACCAGTCGAATTCACCGCTGAAATCAAAGACAAAAAACCTGCTGCTGCCACATGACAAGCACAACCAGAATTAACCCTCTCATGACCAGATTCCTTCTGCTTTGATGGCTTTTGATTTGCCTGAAAATGTGAACGCTTCAAAGATACCACTAGTTTTGAACCTGGTTTTGAATATCTGTTGGATATATAATTATACTGTCAACAATACTGTCAAACATACTACAATATCGATTTATTTATTGCAAACATATGAATCAACACATTCTTAGGCCCCATCTTTGCATAAACAAGGGAAAAAGGCAATATTTTGAAAATGCTCAGGTGCCATCTCCATGGAAACGTTCAGGTTCCATCTCCATGGAAACGTTCAGGTTCCGTCTCCATGGAAATGGTAGAAAACTCACTTTTCGAAAAGTCGGGTTTCATATCTGTGTAAACGAGGGAAAATGCAACTTTTTAAAAATTCTCAGGTTCTGTCTCAGCGTAAACAATGGAAAACCAAATTTTTAAGTTTCTGCGTAAAGAAGGAAAAACATAACTTTTCAAAAACGCTATTACTCTGTCTCTGTGGAAACGGAGAAAAAAACAACTTTTCCGAAATGCTGCAGTGCTGTACACTAGTGTAAACAATATGATACTAGCAAAAGTTCTATGATACAATACAGAGAAAAAAATGCTGTAGTGTGTCAATAATTTTGCATTAATTTAGTTTATTTTAGTTGTAAGAACTTTAGTTGTCATGATATACAGCATAATAATATAGAAAAAAACACACACAAATATTCAGCATGGTAGTGCCACGAGTACAAGATTACAGTGGAATATATCATGATATAAGACATGATATTGTGTAAAATACTTCAGAATTATAATAGTTGTGTGAAATAATCAGTGATATACAGCATGATGTTACTGTAGTACTGCTGCAATAAACAGTCCCACTGTGTGTACCACTGTAATAAATGAGGTATTGTAGATTTCAGCAGTATTGTCACTGAGCCTGCTGACATTTCGTAGAGGACTGTGTTACTTTCCAGCTCGACCGGGCTTTGACCCTGCTGAGTGGATCAGGACTGAGCCGGGTTTAACCTCCTCCTCCGCGACTCTGGATGCTCGTTGGGAGGTGAAGCCCTCCAACACATTACCTGCTGTAAAGGGATTTGAGCCCCATGAAGACAATAGCTTGTGACACTACATGGAAACACTTCCAAGGCTAAAGCCTGAAAACAGCCTGTCTGCTCTCTCCTTCCTGCACCCGTCTCCAGCTCGCTGTCTTTGATCCTCTATTTCTGTCTCTCTCTGTCAGAGTGAATAACGAACCAGCTGCTCCTCTTATCCTCTGAACATCCACTCTCCCATCCAGAGGCTCGCAGTATTCTTCGCTTCACCATCAAAGCCGCGACGGTGACCACAGCCGACGACGCACCTATTAACGGTTCAAACGGCAGCGTAAACAAGCCTCGCTGCGGAGCGTGACACTGTTTTCGGGATGCGCGTTGCAGCAGTGTTTTGCTGTATTTTGCTGTTTGAGCCTGTCTGACCTAAAAATGAACATTCAGGACTTGTTGGATTCCAGACTCTTCAAAGACGAAGCGTCTTGGGAACCAATTTGCAAGCTCGACGGGACGGCATTGTTTAAACTTTGTAATGAAACAAAATATTTTTAGACACTTCTTTTTTTATAGCCTGTCCCATCTCGTGTTTGTTGCTGTTACAAATACAGTGGAAGACTTGAACCCCACTGTTGGGGAACGTTAGGCTTGGCAGAAGTGGCAGATGTCGTTGTTCGGGGGAGAATTTCCAGGCAACAGTAATGATAACTATCAGAGCTGAGAGTGTTCAGCTGAGGGCTGAGGGAACTTTACCAGGAGTTTATCTGGGTGTAATCAAAGGAAAATCAACGGGAAGAAAATAGCCGCCTTCAACAGTGATAAAAAAAACCTGACGCTGGTGTAAAAAGTCACTGAGTTTGAAGACGCAATGAGAGCTTGTGCAGACGGGTTAAAGTCCTGCGATCACGGTTACTGGTAGTTGTATTTGCATGATCTGAATGGGTTGTCTCTACTGAAACCGCTCTGCTACCATGGAAGGAAAATGCTCCATAACCTGGATTTTATCTGAAGTTTTATCAGTTAGTAGCAGTGTTGCCACAGTTACCTTGAAAAAGTAATCTGATCCCTGCCTGGCCTCCTGTTTATACATATTTTAATCTTTGACCTTCATTCTTTGCTGTATTTATATCTGACTCACAGTTTCATTTTCATATTTTTACTTTTGCTGGTATTTATTTACCTCGTGATGTAGTTGTTGTCTGTTGCATTATTTATCTATTCATTTGTTTGCACTGCCTGCTCTAAGCTACCATTTAATTGCCCCAGGGGACAAATTAAGTGTTTGTTTGATTGCTTGATTGATTGAAAAAGGGGAGGGGCTCCCTGCCAATATATAAGTACAAACATAAATCATTTTAAAGGGAAGAAAAAGTGGGTATTTGTGAGATGCCAATATAACTACAGGAAATTACATTTAACCCATTGCTGTGTGTATGAAATTTATGGAAAACATAAACACTTCATGCAACAATGTTATTATATCATGGAAGTACGACATTGAAGACGCATGCAATGAGGATTTCCTCATCTCAAGCAATTTATTAAAGCAAAAAACACCAACAGCGGTGGTCTTTCAACCACAAAAACGTCCACAACTAACAACAAGAGTGACATCGTCTCATATTGTCCACCACTCACTTTATGACTTGAGCGCCTCTGGATGGACGAACCTCCTCCCGGCTCACACGCCCAGCAGCAGCAGTGTGATGTCATATCGACTGCAGCAGCCGGCTTGTTGACAGCCAGCGTCTGATGCAGCTACCAAAGTGAGGATGACAGCGAAACCTCCAATTTCAATTTAAAAGAACCCACAAGAGAGTCAAATGTCAGAGTACATCGAGTATCCTAGAGTACAACGTAATCCAGAGCGTCGAGCCGAGCGCCTCAGCTCCGTGGCTCCTGATGCCTTTTTTTCTATTTTCCAACATTTCATGGCAGCGTTATTTTCTCCATGCATCTCTATTATCCTTTGTTTTCAGCGCGGTTCCCGTGGCAGAGGTGAACTGGCTTCGCAACAAAGGTCCCACCTCATCCTGAGGGCTCCAGCTTTCAGACTTTATTTATTTATTTAGACATTTATTCAGATCCCTGTTTTGGAGGGAGCAGCCGAGGCCAACACTGGTTCATGGTTGAACTTTTCGAAATCAGATCTCAGATTTCGGAGAGAGACTCTGTAACTTCTTCTGACCGGCAGCACCTGCAGGTTTCACCTTCATTCAAGGATGATGATAATTCATTTCAAACATGCCTGTAGAGCACGTGTTGAACTCTGGTCCTCAATGTTTTAGGTCTCAGTCCTTTTTACAATGAGAACTTGTAGTGGGCTTTTCTTAATAAGCCTGAAGATGAGATTTAGGTGAGCCAAAGCACGGTTATGTCTCAGGCACTAAACAAGAAAAGGTTTTCAGGCGAAAACATGATCATTAACAGCTCATCCTTCTCCTGATTATTTAACAATAGCATTTGTTTTTGATTAATCCAGTGCAGCTAAATTAAAAGTTGTGGCTCAAACTGAAAGACTGAGATTCTCAGAACAGGAGGTACTTTGATTTTGACATTTCCTTCCGTTTGAAGCAGGAAAGTAACCTGAGAGCGGAGCTTCCTGTTCTTCTGAAAAGTGACAAGCTACCAAATTAGAAACACCCTCATGTCACCCATCATCAAATCTGCATTTACTCCTCTCATGTCTAATATCTTCAAATCTGAATCACCTGGACGTGTTTAGATATTTTTTTTAACTTTTTGGCTTTTGTTTCATTTTGAAGTCTCTTGATGTCTCTGGTTTCAGGATGCTTGACTTCCCCTTCATGTGTCTGATTGCTGCTTCCCAGCCTGATGTGTTTCCACATGTGTCTGAGTCTGTGATCATCAGCACCTGGTGACTGCAGTATAAGGCCAGGGTACACGTACTGGGGTTTTAACAAAAATTGATATTTCCTCCTTGATGTTTACAAAAACATCTTCATTTACTCCCGATCGTTTTACACGGACCACATATACAGCTGGTTCAGAGCTACTATGAGCAGCCAAACCTGTAGAGGGCAGTGTAACCAGAAGCATGAAGCCATGCTAGCCAATCAGAGTCCTGGAAAAAACACAAAGTCACATGATTGGCACAAGTTATATCCTGTTCTTTCAGCGAAACAGTTTGTTTGTTTGGACCAATAAACAAGCTGAGCTCCTCCTAAATGTGGCGTAAGAAGAAACAATAACCCCTTAAGGCGCATTCGCACGCAGCGACCGGCAGTGAGTGAGAGCGCATCTGCACCCCAGAACAAACGTTACTGCAGCGCTGTGACTGCCAGAGAGCACATCTGCACCCCAGACGTTGAACTTTTATCAGTGTCAAGTGATCACAAAACCTGTAAACCAAGTCTACCTACGGTACCATAAGATAACCTTGAGCTTGACTTTGACCTTGAATATAAACAAATAAAACACAGGAACAAGAATCTTTCATTGGATCTATTTTCATCACAATGTTCAAACTGTAAACACAGGTCGCACACAGATTCATCACATATCGTGATGTAAATCTCCGCCTACCCCTCTCTAGATGCAAACGGAGACACTGAGGGTGTGTCCTAATAGTCCCTCTCATCTCCTTTCCGATCCACTTTTCCTTAACCCCCGGAAGTGTTTAAGTGGCGGCCATGATGAGGAATGTTCAAATTCTCTAAAAGTTAAGGAAAGGACACTCAATGCTTCCTTTATAACCTCCTTTAGCCTATGAAACACTGGTGCAGCCTTTCCCAAAGGAGGCGATATAATGCTGTCCCACAATTCCTACCGCCAAAAACATTTAAATGGACCGGCTCGTCCAAGCGTTCTTGGAAACTCACGATGGCTGATGACGATGACGGATTATGTAAGTTACCAATGTAATAATAATGTGCGTTAGTGGCCTCGCCACAGGGTATTGTGATGCGTCAGTGTGAGTGTACTGAGTGTATGTACTGTCCTGTACTGTCCATACCTGTCCTCGCCGCTGGCTAGGCTTGGTTCCAAGCCGAAAGAGGAAGCCGGGTGCGTAAGCCTTCCTTTGCCAGTACATAGCCTCTCCAACATCAAGACTCTCACTGGACCTCCTCGTGGTAACGCATGGTAACGCATGGTAACTGGGTACCTTGCGGACCCAGGCTAGTCAGTGAGGTATCTCGGAGTACCCGAGAACCCCAGAGGTGCAGTATGCCAGGCCCACCGGCGTGTGGTCACGCCCTGATACTCACCAAACCCGGGTCCGCTGCCTTGCGGGTAGGCTTTTAGCCAAAGGCTAGGGGAGACAACCCCGACAGAAAACCGGGCAGATGGAGCTCGTCAGCCACGGCAGGCAATCATCTAGGAGAAGGAAACTCTGACATAAAACCTACGGCACTTTGGATCTCACTTTCACCGTCCCAGTCATGCTGGGCTATGTCAGTGACCCTTGTTCTTAAAGGGTGGGGCCAGTTTGCGCGTACTGCACTTCACCTTAAAGTCTCGTAGCGCAGGCCGAAGGACATGTCCACGTCACGACCACAAACTCTTAAAAGTCCTGTAGCGATGGGAACGGGGCGTAAACGGCAGGTGGATGATGTCACTGGAAGCCGTAGTCTCAATCCTGCATGCAGGCGGTTCGGTGTACTATGGCCGCTTGACTTCGATGGAGACGACGAAGTCATGAGGTGTCGTCCCGAGCGTCCAAGCAGCCTTTTCTAGGGATGCACTGCTTGCTCCACATGGAGAAGGGTCAATAAAAGGCGGCCTAAACAAAGCTTGTTTCCACTCGGAACCCAGTTGGCTAACCGCGGTCAACGGGCATCATATCTCGCGGTCGACAAAATAAAATAAAAAATCAAAAGAGAAAATACACGGTTACGCTCCCTCAGATGAATGGACTAAAAGTAGCTTGTTGGAATATCCGAACTATGTTAGATCTGAAAAACAGCAATAGACCAGAGCGTCGGTCAGCACTGATTGCTCACGAACTCTCACGTCTTAAAATTGATATCGCAGCTCTCAGCGAGGTGCGCTTCCCAGAAGAAGGCAGTCTTCAGGAACGTGGCGCTGGCTACACCCTCTTCTGGTCTGGAAAGCCTGCTACAGAACGGCGTCAGTCTGGCGTCGGTTTTATGGTAAGGACATCCATCGCCTCCAGGCTGGATAGATTGCCCACTGGTCACTCGGACCGTATCATGTCCATGCGCCTCACACTCGACTCCCATCACCACCTCACTCTCTTTAGCGTCTACTCACCAACTCTTCTAGCAGATCCCCCAGAGAAGGAAAAGTTTTACTCAGATCTTCGTAGGCTTCTATCGAACACCCCCACTGAAGACAAAGTCTTGATTCTCGGTGATTTTAACGCCAGAGTCGGTCGCGATTCCGAAGCATGGAAGGGCGTCCTCGGCAGTCATGGAGTGGGCAAATGTAACGACAATGGGCGTCTGCTTCTAGAGTTCTGCTCAGAGCAGCAACTTTTCATCACCAACACTATCTTCCAGCAACGCGACAATCGTAAAACCACATGGATGCACCCAAGATCGAAGCACTGGCATCTCCTTGCCTATGTGCTTGTCCGTCAGCGTGACCGGGTCGACGTCCTTCACACTAGAGTAATGCGTAGCGCCGAATGTCACACAGATCATCGTCTAGTCCGTTGCACACTTCGACTACGTGTCAAATTGAAACCTAGAAGTAGGGGGGGACCAATCAGGAAAAAGTTTCAGACTAGCTTACTAAAGGATCCTATCGAAAGAGAAAAGTTTCAATCCAGTCTTCAACCACGTCTCAACCAAAATTCTGATCCTTCTCCGGATGCACTCTGGGATCATATCAAGTCCTCTGTCCTTGAGACTTCAGAGGAAGTCTTAGGCTTCGCTAAAAAGAAAAATAAGGACTGGTTCGACGAAAATGATGTTCTTATCCAGGAACTGCTTTCAGAAAAGCGTTCTGCACATCAAGCCCATATAGCTCAACCCTCTTGTTTAGTAAGGAAAGCAGCATTCCGTCTCGTATGCAGTAACCTACAGCGTAGGCTCCGAGAGATGCAGAACGATTGGTGGACCGATCTAGCTAAGACTACCCAGCTATGCGCAGAGCTTGGTGACTACAAAGGGTTCTACGAGGCCGTCAAGGGTGTGTATGGGCCAAGTCATCAGGTTCAAAGCCCTCTTCGTAGCTCTGATGGTCAGGAACTTCTCACCGACGGCACCGCCATTCTCAATCGCTGGTCAGAGCACTATCAGACTCTCTTCAATACCGACCGCTTCATCCAGGACGCCGCTATCAACCGTATCCCCCAAGAACCTATGAGAGAGGAGCTAGACGATCCTCCCACCCTTCAGGAGACAACTTGCGCTATCCACCAGCTTAAGTCAGGCAAGGCAGCCGGTATAGACGGCATTCCTCCAGAAATTTGGAAAAACGGTGGACCTGCTTTGCATACAAAACTCCATGAACTCTTCCTGTGCTGTTGGGAACAAGGTGAGCTACCTCAAGACCTCCGAGACGCCGTCATTATTACCCTGTACAAGAACAAGGGAGAAAAATCAGATTGCTCCAATTACAGGGGGATCACCTTGCTCTCCATCGCAGGCAAGATCCTTGCTCGTATATTACTGAACAGAATCATCCCGACAATAGCCATGGACCATATACCTGAAAGCCAGTGTGGCTTTCGTTCAAATAGAGGAACTACTGACATGGTTTTCGTATTACGTCAGCTGCAGGAAAAATGTCGAGAACAAAATAAGGGTCTCTTCGCCACCTTTGTCGACCTTACCAAAGCCTTTGATACCGTAAGCAGGTCGGGCTTATGGCTGATCCTGCAGAGGCTTGGCTGCCCTCCAAAGTTTGTTAATATGATTATGCAGTTGCACTTTAACCAGCAAGGTCAGATCAGGCTAAATGGGGAACTTTCCGAGTCATTTCCTATCAAGAATGGAGTTAAGCAAGGTTGTGTCCTTGCTCCAACACTCTTTAGCATATTCTTCAGCAGCATGCTGAAACAGGCCACTAAAGATCTTGAAGACGAAGACAACGTTTATATCAGGTATCGTCTGGACGGAAATTTATTCAACCTCAGACGCCTACAGTCCCAAACCAAAACCTTCAATCAGTTAATTCTGGATCTGCTGTTCGCTGATGATGCCGCTCTCGTCGCCCACTCTGAGAGAGTTTTGCAGCATATTACATCATGTTTTGCTGAGGCTGCCCAGCTTTTCGGGCTGGAGGTGAGTCTTAAAAAGACAGAAGTTCTGCATCAACCCGCCCCCCAGGACACGTATATCGCCCCCCACATCACCATCGGCAACACTGAACTAAAAACAGTACAACAATTTAAATATCTTGGCTGCATCATCTCCATTGATGCTCGCATTGATAAGGAGGTTGACAACAGGCTTGCGAAAGCAAATAGCTCATTCGGCAGACTGTACAAACGAGTTTGGAAAAACAAACACCTCAAATCCAACACTAAGATCAGTGTGTACAAAGCAGTTGTTCTTACCACCCTTCTCCACGGTTCAGAAGCCTGGGTTCCATACCGCAGCCACATCAGTCTCCTTGAACGTTTCCATCAGCGATGCCTGCGCACCATTCTAAACATCCACTGGAAGGACTATGTAACCAACACCAAGGTCCTGGAACGTGCAGGAGTAAGCAGCATCGAAGCCATGCTTCTAAAATCACAGCTTCGCTGGGCCGGACATATAGCTAGAATGGAAGATCATCGACTACCAAAGATCATCATGTTCGGCGAGCTTTCGAGTGGTCACCGGGACAGGGGTGCTCCAAAGAAACGATATAAGGACTGTTTCAAAAAGTCTCTCAACATCTGTGGTTTAAACCCAAGCGAGTGGAAAACACAAGCAGAGGATCGAGTTGGATGGCGTCACACCATCAACGTAGCCGCCTCAACCTTTGAGAGTGAACGTAGGAGCAACTTAGCTGTAAAGAGACAACAACGGAAAGACCGGATAGCACAGCCATCAGACCCAGATGACCAATCCTTTATCTGTCGACACTGCAGCCGAGCCTGCCGTGCTCGCATTGGACTTATGAGCCACGAGAGGTCTTGTGGGAGAAAACGGGGTGGACCTCCTTCATGAATCTTCGTTCGCGAAGCCAAAGCCATGAATGTAATAATATGCCTTGAACAACTTTAAATAATCTGAAACCCATATCCAAATTATGAATGTTATGTGGATGTTGTAAAACAAACACAGTAAAGGAAAGTTTTTGTGCAGCCTATTCTCAGTTTCACTTTTGTTCCTTGTAGCCTGGAAGCCTCTTTTCCTTTGATTTCCATTCAAAACTTGTGATATTTGAGATTTTATCAGCGGTTAGAGGCACAGGGGAAAGCGTTAGAAATGTGTTTTTCGCAGTCCTTTTTTGGGAATTTGCAGTTTTTTAACCGCAGCAGAGGTCACAAACCTTCGACGCTGTTGTCACCTAGTGAAAATGTGGTCAAATTGTCAACACAACGTGATCGCTCTTCCGTAAGTCCTTTAGGAAGTACGCCTGAGTTTGGCTTCAGTTCTGTGTCTGTGTTCAATCCTGTTTTTGTTTCTCTGCAACTCAAAGTGTCCAACTTGTAGATGATTCGGTTTCCATTGGTGCTACCATTGAGGTTTGCGGACAGCCTTCTGCTTTACTTGTGGACAGAACTCAGTCAAAAACTCTAAATTTTACGAATTAGGTACACACATAGATTTAAAATAAATTTCTATTATGAGGACCGGGCCTTTTTACTGCAGTGTACAATAGGAAACTAGAAGAAAAATGGAGGCAGCAGTGACTGAACCTGTGAGAGCATATACAGTAGAAGTGCCTTCAGAACTATGAGGATTTAGTCCCTGACTGATCGGTCATGAAAGGTGTAAGTGTGACATAACAAGCTCAACAAGACTCTCTGTGATTGTGTGAGCACTTGGATGAGGATGTGCGAACACTAAGGGGTAAATAAAACCAACCTGAAACCAGATTAGAAGCTGCTTTTTCACACAGGAGCCCGGACCACCACAGGGCGTTTTAGAACATTAGGAGATGGTGGGGGGGTCAAGGGGGTAACACATGGAGGATCAGACTTCTGACCAGCTGGGTCAATGGCTGCCAGTTCTTTCGTTGGGGGTTGATAGTTTCATGAGCATTCAAAGACAAAGTTGGCGGTGAAACCAGCCCCACTAGTGGCTTCGCTTTCAGTGTCTCTGCCATTTCTGTATAAACGGACATCCTTTTCAAAACGTTGCCATCGAAACGCTAAACTTTACGGAAATGCTAAATTATGCATTTTCACGTGTCGTGTAAACTGGGCCTTGGTCACGTTCACCCGTCCACACACACACTGATGGTCACAACGACGTGCTCGACCTCTTCTGGGGAATTACAAACCTTTGGATTGAAAGACCACCTGCTCCAGAAGTCTGAAATCATCTTTAGTTAAATACCAAACTTCCTCATATTCTCCATATGCTCATCTTCTCATGCCAGCATTTGGGTCAAAAGCCGCTCTGATATTTGCTTTTTCGAGAACAAATCCACAGGAAGCCGTAGAGATGCCGTAATATCTGCCGTCTTGTTACAGCTCCTCGTGATCCACAGTCAACAGTTTGAAATGAAATATTTTGAAGTCGTCAGAGTGTGTTCGGTGAGAGCGGTTTAAATGACTCCCACATTGTGATCAAGAGCGTGTTGTGCCTGTGTCACAGTGAACCTGAGCAGATAAGAGGCTAAACAGGCCTCACACTTCAAACCCAATGAAAGTTTTTCTTTTTTTTCTTCCGGTCCTCCAAATAGGACTGTTCTGCGAGCAAATCGTTTTAAGGGGGATTCATGGTTCCTTTTGTAAATGCCAGATGACTCATGCTGGAAGGAAACATGATGATTACCAGGCAGGAACAAGCAGGATCTGTAGAAAAAAGCAGCGTCTGTATGCATCTCATGAGCTCTGCTCGCTGCTCGTGGCAACACAAGCCAATTATTGAAGCCAGAATATCCAGAGCTGGACTGTGGGCTGAAGATAAAGCAAAGCTTATCGTCTGAGTATGAAACCTGTCACAAATGGAACGCTCCAGCCAGGAATTATTTTCACTATCTATTAATCTCCCAGTAATTTCTCAATTATTATCGTTAATGCTCAAACAGAACCTGCAATGGTGGTTAAAAATAAGGTTGTGGGGTTTGATTCTCCCACAGATATCCAGTTATTGATGGATGTTTGAATGGAAATAATGAAACATGTCTATTTTAAATGGTAAAATATCACTTTTTTCTTTTTTTCCAGAAGGTTAAATATGAAAAAAACTAAATCTACACCCAAGTGTAGTTTGCAGTTCTTGTTTGATAAATGATCTGAAAGTGGATTTCTGCACATTTTTTCTTGATCCAAAATACCTGAACAATTCGAGTCACAGTGATGTTCTGGAGCAGTGAGGCGTCTACATGCAGGGCAGCAGGTCATCCAGCACCTGAGCAGGAAACACTGAAACAACGACTTTATTTTAGACAGAATGAAGAGTGGAGTCCCCTACTATTCAGCTCCCGGTCTTAATAATAGTAATAATAATAATAATAATAATAATAATAATAATAATAATAATACATTATTTATAATGCACTTTACATTTGAGCAATCTCAACGTGCTACAGGGAAAAATGTAATACATTTAAAAGGTAGTTCAAGGAAAGAAAAACAGTTAAAGTTTAAAAGGAACACATAAAACACAATTAAGAGAAGTTTTTTTTTATTTTTATTTAAAAAAAGCATCTGTAGTTTGTGGAGTCCTCAGATGGTCAGGGAGGGAGATCCAGAGTTTTGGGGCAACTGGAGTGAAGGCCCGATCACCCATCGTGTGGGGGTTGGTTCTGGGGACTTGGAGGGAGTTTGGGGCTGAAGAGCGGAGGTGAGCAGAGTTCTAGGGGGTGAGGAGTTCTTGGAGGTAAAGGAGGTCATGGCCGTGGATGCACTGGTAGGTGAGGAGGGAGACCTTATACTTGATTCATAGTTGTACAGGGGGCCAGTGAAGGGATTTCAGGATGGAGGTGATGTGGTCGTGTGTCAGACCCTTATCAGGATCCTGGCCGCGCTGTTCTGGATATACTGTAGTCTTTGGAGGCTCTTGCCAGAGATCCCAATGAGGAGTGCGTTGCAGTAGTCCAGCCTTGAGGAGATAAAAGCGTGGACTATCTTCTCTGCATCAGCCAGAGTGAGTGTTGGGTGGAGTTTGTTTAAGTTTTTTCAATGTTCCTGAGGTGGTAGAAAGAGGTCTTGCAGAGGTGTTTGATGTGGGTGTCAAAGGTGAGTTGGGAGTCCATTTTAACACGCAGGTTGGTGATGAATGTGGAGAGGGCGATGTTTTGGCAAGAGATGACAATGCTGGTGATAGTGGAGGAGCGAAGCTGATGCGGTGTGCCAATGAGGATGGCTTCAGATTTGAAGGAGTTCAGCTGCAGGAAGTTCAGCTTCATCCACACCTCTATCTCCTCCAGACAGCTGGTCAGGGTGGATGTTGGCAGGGGAGTAGAGGATGTGGGGTGTAGCTGAGTATCATCAGTGTAGCAGTGGAATGATATTCCATGTCTGACAATGACATTTTCCAGGGGGAGTGGTTCGATGGAGAAGAGGGTGGGGCCCAGCACTGAGCCCTGAGGAACACCACTGATGACATCGTGGGTGTGAGGCTTTGCACCACCATGGGTATTGTGCTCAGTTCTGTCAGTCAGAAATGAGATGAACTAGTTATGTACAGACTCTGAGAGTCCTATGGTATATTTCAGGCAGTGGAGGAGGATGGTGTGGTCGACCATGTTTGAGGAGGGGGGTGACTTATGGTTGAAAAAAGTTGTTTGGAGTTACCGGGGCTGTTGTTGGTGATGGTGGAGTACAAACTGGACCACGCGTTCCTCAGAGCTTCTGTATCCTCCCTCTTGCGTTCTCTGTACGCCTGCTTGTGAACAGTCAGTCCAGAGGCCTTGAACCGCCGCTCCAGGACACGCCCGGCTGTCTTCATCTTTCGCAGCTTGCAGGTGTACCAGAGTGCTGAGTGTGAAAATGAAACTGACCTTGATGTTAGGGGGGCGTGGGAGCCCAGCAGACTGTCACTGGCTCAGTGGATTTCTATAACCGGTCCCTGAGCAGAGAGGGAGTCGGTAGAGCTGGAGGAGAGATGCTGAAGGTCCAGGGCCAGGCCATCCATGTTGATATTTTTCAGGTTTCTGAAATGAATCTGCCGCTTTGGTTTGGTATGGGGGGAGGGAAAAGGGCAGCTCCATTGACACCACCTTGTGATCAGAAACAGCAAAGTCGTAGATCTGTCGGTTGCTGATGGGGGTGAAATTGGAGATGACCAGGACAAGTGTGTGTCCCCTGGAATGTGTGGGTACATCAACGTGTTGCTGCAAGTTGAGAGAGTCCAGCAGCTGGAGAAAGTCAGCAGCAAAATGGCATGAGGGGGTGTCGACATGAATGTTTATATCTTCCAGGATTGGCAGAGGTGGTACAGGGAGTAGTGAGAAGATCAGATATTTCTGGGATGAAGGCTGGGCTGGGTTTAGGGGGTCTGTAGGTGAGAAACGTCATGTGATTGGGAGTCTTAAAGCTAAATGTCAGACACTCCCAGGAAGATGTTGTAGACACCAAAATGGGTGACATCTGTAGTTCCTGGATGATAGCCAGGCCACCACTGTGGCCAGTTCTGCGAGCTGCCTCCAAGTAGCTGTAGCCGGGGGGACAGGCTTCGTTCAGGGCGGCGTAAACCTCTGGCTGGTGCCATGTTTCTGTCAGACACATAAGTTGAGCCCTTCCTCCCTGATGTGTTCTTCAATCAGGGAGGCTTTATTATTTATGGATTGTGTTTTTTTTTTTTTTTTTTTTTTTTCTGCCCTTGTCCTGTTCGGCAGCTTGGGCCAACAATATGATGTGATTGAGAGCCTTCGGAGTCAGAACAGTTTTTGGTCTTGCAACAGGGAGAGACCTGGAGTCTCCTCCTGTTGCCTTCTCCGTCAGAAGCTGGCATGGCTGCCGTACACGACCGGGGGGGAACGCACAAAGAGAGAGAGAAGAGAAGAGAGAGAAGAAAGTCGAGGGGGGATGGGGGAGGGGGAGGGGGGTGGGGGGAAGGGGATAACATACAATGTCCTTGTTGTGCTACATATATTATTTGCAATAATCACACTCATCCAAATACTTTCCAACTGTTATTAGATTGAACCAGCCTGAGCAGCTCTATCTAGACAGTAAGATGATTTCCTAGATTTAACCAGCCTGAGCAGCTCTATCTAGACAGTAACGTGAAGCAGGAACATGAAATAACAAAGAGGCAACAACAAAAGAGGAACATGATTTTTAAAGTTTGAGCAAATGATGACAGACAACAAGCAACTTCAGAAGCACCTTTCGTGAGGAGTGAAAGTGTGTGTGTGTGTGTGTGCGTGTATGTGAGTGTGTGTGGCTTGTCCACTGGGTGTGGCCGGAACTGTTGTGGGGGGACCCGTGGTGACACCCCGGGGTCCGAGGCCACCGCGCCCGGACACCGCCACCCCGGCAGACAGAAGCCCCCCAGGCCCAGAGAGACCCCAGCGAACCACCCCAGAGAGCCCCGCCCCCGCCCAAAAAGCACCCGACGGAGAATGCAGAGAGGAATCCCCCCCAGGCAAGAGGGGCCCACAAGAGAAGGACAAAGGGCACAGGGCCCCAGGCCCCGACCCAAGCCGCCAAGCCGAGAAAAGGCCGGAGCAGGGCCCCCGGGCCGAGCGGGCCGAGAGCCCCCCCAACCCCGGCGGCGAGTCCCACCGCACCCCCGGGAACAGGCCCACCCACCGCCCCCCCCCAACCCGGTAAGGCAGAGACGGCCCCAGCCGCCGCGCCCCGGACCAGCCCCGCCCCCAGACCCAGGAAAGCGAAGCCCGGCGCAGGCCCCGGTCGGAGAACAGTCAACTCTACACCCCCAGGAGCCTCATAATCCACCCGCCCCATAACCCCTCCCCCCGGGTCTTGATTGGGAAACCCAACCCATGACCCACCCCGCACACACACACACCCACACACCCACACACACCCACACACCCACACACCCACACACACACACACACACACGGAACGGGGGGGGGAGTGATGACTCTCGCACCCTCAGGCCGCCGGCCGGGCCCCCTCCCGGCCACCGCGGTATCCCAACCTCCACCAATCCAACAGCAAGTGGAGAAGGAGCACCGCACCCCAGCCCCCCCACAAGCGCCGCGCCCGAGGGAGCGCGCCCCCCGCACTCCAGCCGCACTCACCCCGGGCCGGGGCGGGACCCCAGCGGGAGGTGCTGGGGGGAGCCACGTCTCCCGCCCTTCCCCTGCCCTATATGTGTGTTGGATGTATGTAAGGGTGTGGATTGTGTTTTGAAGAGTTTGAATTTGACCTGTGACTGTGGGGGGAATCTTTTGATTGATCACAAAACCCTCAAATCCACTCCACGTACGCTGGAATCCGAAGTATGTCCAGCCGGGGATCTCGTGGTATTTCCGTGTTGTTGCACTGCAGAGATCGCCACTCTGATGATGCGTCAGAAGGCGACGGGTGTCCATAGTGATGGGATGTTTGTAGCAGAGCAGCCTAGCTCTCCGTGGGGGATGAAATTCCAACCGGAGCCTCTGTGAATGTAGCGAGGATGACGGAGCAGTCCAAGGTCTCTGATGATGAGGATGTTCGGTCCAGAAGTGTTTGTGGGGTTAAGTCGGCAGAGTTGAGAGCTGGAGTAGCTGAACGCCGTGCTGACCACGGTGGGATACTGCACAAATGACAGTACTGGAACGATGGTGGAGGGGAGGAGAGCTCCACATCCAGGTGGGATCCAGAGAACCTTTTCTCAGGTGGGACAGTTGTTGCTGAACGTCGACTGTAGCAGGTTGGTGCCTTGCTACAGTGGAACAGGAACGCTGTTCGAGCGATCAGAACTTGAATATTGCAGGTGGAGAGGTGGTCAAAACTTGGCAATCGCCGTTGACAAGCAGTCACAAGTTAAAACTGAAAACTTAAAAATAACGGGGAGAGAAGCGGCAAACAGGCAATGCTCGCCTCCTCTCTAACGTTACACAGAATTCTGCAGAGTTCTGCATCACAGTAGAAGCAGGAAAAACACTCTTGATTTGATCCACAGCTGCACCATGAGGAAAGAAGCTTAGTGTAGGTCTCCCAGGAGTCTTAGCCTATAACATCAGGCACGAAAGATAATATTTCCCTCTCTATAGCCACATCTGCTGGTCATTCTGTCATTCCTAATTAAACTTGGTTTTGTGTTTGCATGCTGTAATGTTCAAAAGTGGACTATGCTGGGATAAGGCGTCCCCCTGACCCCTCTAATCATGATTTAAGCAGAGTTTACATCACTGCAATATTTATGATCAGTAACTTTCGTTTTATCAAGCTTCAAGTATTAATACATGAAATGATCTGTGGCTGACATTTATCTAAATTGCCTCAAATGATTACTTCTGACATGTGCTTCAAAGTTTTGGATTGAGACAACAGCCCGCAGAGAGTATTGTTCTCTGTGCACGTGTGTGTGGTTTCATTAAAAAAACCAAACAACAGCGCTTACTACTGGCCCAACTTTAGAAGTGCAACATTTTCAGTGTTTCTGCCATTGCCACGTCGACTTAAAAACCTTTCTGAAACGAAAACTCAAAAACAATCATTTTCCACTTGAAACGTGGTGTAAACAGGACCAGAGAGAGGGCCAGCGACAAATAAATCATTATTCTGTCAAATCCTTTTTTTTCTGTTGTTTTTGCAAACATATGAACTATTAGAATTTCCTATCGCTTCATCTTCCATCAAATAATTACTTTGATAAGTTTCCTCTTAATGCAATTTTACTTAATTCTGGCCCCAACACTGCGTGCGTGCGTGCGTGCATGCGTGCGTGCGTGCATGCGTGCGTGCGTGCCAGACAAACAGATCTCACCACAGCAGTCCGTAAGTACATGAGATGCGACTGATATTTCAATTACTGCGCAAGCTTATCTTCTCTCCTTCAAGTGCATCTCATAATAGCCTATTATCTGCAGCTTTTCATGCTTGATTATTAAATAGGATTTGGAGACACTGCAGGAGTTTGCCAGCAGCAACAAATGAGGCAGTGAATTGAGAATTGATTTCTTATTGAGGAAAGAAAACACGCTGCCTGCTGGAGCCCACTGAGCCTGCTGCACTCTCACACACACATGACAACTTTATCCTCAGCCTGTCATATTTCATCAGGCTTGTTTTTCCATAGGAAACCAAAGAAAAAGAAGAGGCGACTCAGTGCATATCTTTTTTTTTTTTTTTTTTTGGTTTGTGGGTTGCAGCGGTGAACGTCGGTCTGTGGGGAAAACTGCAAACCACAGCGTTGAAAGCTAAGAGACGAGCTGCAGAGTTATGTTTCCTTCACCCCACAGCCTCCACCGGAGCTCTGGTTTACACACACACACACACACACACACACACACACACACACACACACACACACACACACACACACACACACACACACACACACACACACACACACACACACACACACACTGAATCCAGCTCTGTAGCCTTCATAGTTTAAACAAACAGGAGAGACAAGCTGTTGTTTCTTCTTTTAATGAAACAGCCCTTCCACCACCACCTCACCCCCCGCCCCAATGTGACACCTCCACCCATTGCACAATCACTTCACAACAGTGAGTCTCAACAGGTGGTCCGGGGGAAACTGGAAGGTCCTATAACAACTGAAAATGGGCTGTGAAAGGCCAATTATAGTAATGCAATTCACCTGGGAATCACTATGTTGATTGATCATCAACATTTATCAGAAACTATCTCATGTGTACTGTGTTGTAAAAAGTTTTCCTTGAAGAAATCCAACAAAACCACTAAACATTCTGCAGCTATTTCACAATTTCGACACATTTCTCTTGTGGGTTTCTTTCTTCTGAAAAACATTGAAAAACATGCCCACATAATTAATTAGTTAAAAAAATCTTCCCTCTAAACTTAATCACTTGCAGGTTTTTACCATCATTACAACCACCAAAGATTTTAATGGCTGAATCTGCTGAACATTACCTGACAGTTGTTTTTCCTCCAGGCTGAAGCTTCTCTGCTGTTGTTCGGGTAACATTTGTTTCACTGCTTGCAGCGAGGCCAGGTTGTGTTTCCGAGCAGCGATACAATTAAAAACCATCCGTCGGGCTGATAGAATTTTCTGCACCTCTTATTGCCATCATACTCAGATTTCATGGTGCGTTCATGCAACTTACCAAAAAGTTGCCAGTTTGGAGCATAGTTACCATAGTTACCAGTTACCAATAACACCTGACAAATATTTCCAGCGAATGACCCGATCAGCTGTACACTGAAAAGTAGTGAGGGGAATCCATGAGTGTTTACGGTTTGTCCTGGTTTTAGTAACTTATGTTTTTGTTGGTAGTATTCTTGCAAATAACATCTTTGGTGGTCCACTAACTGTAAATGAGAATAACTGACGACTAGATCTCAGTGGGCAAGAGTGCATCTCCCTGACCCACTAACCGTCCCTCTACCTCCCACCAGAATGCATCGGAAGAGAATATGTATGGTTAACTTGGTGATTTAAGGTAAATGTGTGTGGGAATTGTGTTTAGCAGTTTATTTTCATTTGCCCTTGACGTACCAAACCGCATCTGCCTTTTAATGACCGTTTACATGCCGATTGGCCCTCAGACTCTCCGAAAACGCAATTATTTGAAAACACTCCATGTAAACAGGGAAAAAAACACACGTTTTTGAAAACGCTGCTTCTGTGCATGTGCACTATGGCTGTAGTAAACAGTTTTTCTGCACATGTGAGAATAGATGGACAATAACAACAATGTTTGCCTTCAGAGTGTCATGACTCCCAGTCCATATTCTCCTGGGACTTGGTAGTTTTATATTTGACAGTCACTGTAATAACAATCCGACTTTGTCGTCTGTCCAAACGAATGTCCGTGTACTCGCTGTGTATTTGTTTAAAGTGTATTGTTCTCTACCTGCATGTGTGGTTTCATCACAAAAACAAACAGCAGTCACTAGTGGCCCAAAATGAAAATGTTTCATGTTTTTGCCTTTTCCTGTAAACAGACACCGTTTTCAAAATGTTGCCTGAAATGCGAAACATTTCTGACACAAAAATGCCCAAAAAAAAGTCGTTGTCACGTAAACACCGCCTTAGAAAACCAGATAATGCAACAAACAAAAACTGAAACTGTCAGTCTGTTTGAATCCTTTCTGATTGTTTTGTTAGATTAGCCTTATCACTGACCTCAGTGTTACAAACCTGATATAATCTCTGATGTGATTTCCATTGGATTTTCATTTTATCACATTACCTACCTACCACTGATTCTCATGAAGCTTTGTAAAACGAAATGTCAAGTTACTTTGGTTGCTTTTCACAACTTCTCCATCCACCTCACTGGTAAAAAAAAAAACTGTTTCATGTGTGTGTTGATATATATTTTTTCTTTTTGATTAAAAATTATGTGTTAATCAATATAATTGTACATGCAAGACATGCAGAGGTGGAGAAAAACAACCTGAAAAATAAGATAAATGTTGAGCAATTAAATCCTTTTTCCTTTTTGAAAATTCAAGACACACTTTGTTGTTGCCACTTCATTGATTGCAAATCAACCAGTCTAATTACAGCAATTAGAGGCCATTGGAAAGCTTTCTGGAGACCTTTCGTAAGGACGAGAAACAACTCAAAGGGATGTTTGTTTTCCTCCTAAACTGAGAACGAGCTGCTGATAGAAAGTGTGATGTAAAACAGGCTCGAGTGTCGATACAAACACGCCAGCGAGAGAAACAGGCAGGAAGCAAACCCAGAGCCTCAAACTACTCACACAGACAGATTTGATTTGCAACCTGATTAATTTGTATAATCACTTCTCGTGTATAATATATCGCTGAACGAATGTTACATCATTTTCAGCAACCGGCAGCCTCAGGCGAGTTAGCATCGGACCGAGGGAGCGGAGTTCCAAATTACCTTCATCCCACATCCTGAACCGAGGCCTCAAAACTACAAATCTACATTAAAAGAAGTCTCTGATTGTCGTTGTTACCTGATGTAGAATTCTTCCACACACGCCGGCTCAGACTCTCTTCATCCAGCCCTGTGGTGAACTTTAATATTCGGATGGTTACATCCAAACATTTTCCGACAGATGCTTCTGGAAACGCTGCCAACGAAGCAGCCGCGCAGCATTAATGGCTTTGGCTCCGAGTCGCTGCTGACGGACCAAAAATGTCTCTAATCAGAAGAAACTGCTCAAGTCAGAGCTGCATTTGGGAACTTCACTGGTATAAAACATCTCTATTAATGTGCTGGCATTATGTGCTGTGTTTCAGCGCTCGATGAAAATCCTTGATGGGATTCGACAGGACAAGTTTAGTTGGACAGAATAGAAATCAAACCCCGGAGGTAGCACTTTGTTCCATTATTCGTTGACATTGGAATAATCGCTGTAGAGTCCTGAAGATGGGATGTTATACCCTTTATTTATTGATTTCAATGTTGCAGGGACTTTGTTGTTCACAATTTTGTACTGTCGATTCCCTCAAGGCAACTATCAACCTTTATTAAATCATACATAGAGGTGCTAATAAGACTTCATGCCATGATAACTTTGTTTGATTATTTACAAATGCATCAGAAAAGGAGTGACTGGAGTGTTTTACTGCATTCAAGACCACTGGCCACTAACTTACAATCGGAAATGATCTGTTACCAACAATGATTTTCTGAGTGTAATCAATGCTGTGTAGGTTTGGTATCTTGCCAACTGAATATAATGTTTGTTCCATCAAATATTTGGTGTTTGGTTCATTCAATATCAACTGGTCAAGTGTTTCTGGTTTGGTGGAAAGAAACAAGCTTTATTGGACTTTATATATTCATGAAATGCTGTTTCTTTAAGACATCCCAAATACATCAAAGACTTATTTTTTTATCACGTCTCAAAATGCTGACTTTCTGGATGTACAAGTTCTACGTTGGCGAGAGACAATATCCTCTCAGGGGCACGAGCGGAGCGGTAATGCAATCTTCTCGCAACATCACGGGTGGAAAATGATTCACGCTGCCGCGTTTCATGCTGATTCGTTCATATCTCCGCAGATTCCTTTTTGTCTCCGTTCTACAGGCAAGGACGGAAAGAGCTTGCGGTTGAAGAGAGAGAGTGTGTGTGTGTGTGTGTGTGTGTGTGTGTGTGTGTGTGTGTGTGTGTGTGTGTGTGTGTGTGTGTGTGTGTGTGTGTGTGTGTGTGTGTGTGTGTGTGTGTGTGTGTGTGTGTGTGTGTGTGTGTGTGTGTGTGTGTGTGTGTGTGTGTGTGTGCAGGCTAAACAGGGTCTATAAAGCAGGATTGTTGTGCAGCTCTATTGTTGTTCCATTTCTCATTCCCTCCTCCACAATGGAGTCTTCCCTCTGTATTTCAGCTCAGCAGGTGGAGAAGCCAACTTATCTCCCATTCATCCACCTGACTGCAGGAAGAAAAAAAAAAAACCTTTTAACTTTATTCTCTTTGGCTCCTTCGAGAAAATTAATATGGGAAAGCGTAATGTTCTCTGAGAGCGGGTGGGCCTGATTTAATGGCTCACCTCAGAACACCCAGCACGCATGCGTTACCCCCCCCCCCCCCCCCCCCCCTCGTCTCGGGGGCGGTGTTTGTACAATACGGAGGTCCTAAACTCTGAGCCCTGCTAAACGCTCCTGGAGGAGGAAAAAAAAAAGATAGATTTATCCTGAATGAG
This sequence comes from Lipophrys pholis, assembly GCF_963383615.2. Classification (NCBI taxonomy): domain Eukaryota; kingdom Metazoa; phylum Chordata; class Actinopteri; order Blenniiformes; family Blenniidae; genus Lipophrys; species Lipophrys pholis. The sequence goes on from NC_137628.1 coordinate 9,632,527, forward strand.
TCCCCGGTGCTTTCAGAGCCGGCTGTGTGGTCGGCTTTCAGCAACCCGATAACAACCCCCTCCCCAAGACGGCACAATGCAAATCCAGCAGGAGCCTGTCTCTGATGGATGTGAAATGATTTTTCATTTTTCAAAATCGAGGGGGAAGAAAAAAATAAAGAAACTGCTCAATAAAGTAGCTTCCTATTTTGACCAGCTTCAACATTCAGAGTTGCAGATTTGAACTTTTAGTTGCTTCTCTTGAAACAGTCAACAAACTACATTTTGAAAACAATGTCCATTTCGATGGAAACAGCAGAAAACTATGTAGCCAGCATGTTAGCCCGTCAGTTGCCGTTGTTGATTGTTTTTGCCATGAAACCACACACACACACATACATGCAGAGAACAATACACTATAAACATTAACAATGGGAGTACACGACTATTAATATGGACAAACAATGAAGTTGGATTGTTATTACGGTGACTGTCAACTATGAAACTACCAAGTCACAAGCAAAAAAAAAAACGTTTTACTACGGCCGTGATGCGCATGCGCAGTAGAAGCATTTCCGAAAAAGACATAGTTGTAATCTAGGTTGCGCAATTGCAAACCCCTTCAGTGATTTTGCGTCTCAAATCTCTTGGGAGTTTCCCACTTACCCAATGGGAAGCTCACAGTTTCACAACATACAGTTGTATCTTTCCTCGCTTCCCAGTTCAATTCACAAATTCATTTTTAAAATTAATATAACCCTGAATCATAGCTACTGTGGGTACAGGCTAATGCTAATTCTAATGCTACTAGGAGTGGGACATGTTTCATGTTGTTGCCAAAAAGACTGAGATAGTTTATGGTAAATGAGGTTCCTCCTCCAGGAAACAGGAGTTGAGACGAATAATATCCACTGAAACAATAGTTTTGGCTAATGCTAAAGCTAACACTGTGCGCAGTGAGCAGGGCAGAGCGAGCCAGCAGTTTCATTGTACCTGCTTTAAAACAATATTGGGCTTCTGGTTGTAGTAAAATAGTGACCTTAAAGCTAGTTTAGTCAAGACTTAATTCAAGATCGAACCGAGACCAAGACCTTGAAAATGTGATCTTGGCGCTCAAGTACTACAACACAAGTTAAATTAGCATGTTATGACTTCACACTGTGGTGGTCGGTCGATGTGAGCAGACACACTGACGCCATGGTGTTGGCAGCAGACAGAAACTCCCCTCCACCCTCCCGGTTGGAGCTAAACGCAGCGAGCTGATAAGCAGCTTTGAAGAATCCACCTGCAGTGACACTGAAACACGAGTCCCATCAGCTCGCAGTGAGTGAACTCTGTGAAGTATCACTGTGGACACTTTAATAGACTTTTCAAGAGGGTCTTTTTAGTATTAATTTCACAGTTGCATAGCTGCAAGAGGATTTAATTTGTCCGGGCCAAACACGGTGGCCGTGCCTCTTTGACTGGCGGCGTTGGAGAAAGTCCAGTTTGGTGGCTACACAGCTAATTGTCTGTGAAATGCAGCGTGCCGCTTTCAAGCCAAATGATATTTCTCCCTTTTCATCAGACGTAATTTCAGAGCAATGAGGTCGCTGGGACCAATGAGGTGTTAAAAAGCAATACATTGTGGTATTGTTAAGCACACGGCCTTAAACGCTGCGTCCCCGCGTCCTCTAACAGTACACATACTGTATATACAGGAAAGACACGTGTCCCAAATTCTGCTCTGCTCGCAAAACCTCTGAGGCAGCAGGTCATCACCACTCTTCAGTTACAACACACAACTAACGGATATTGTAGTGCTCAAGTAAATATGTACATTAACAGGACAAGAACTCATATTGTAATTTACATTAGAGAATGGGTGTTAAACACGTCTTAGTTCAGGGGCTTCTTGCAACCTAATTTAATTTTTGATTGGGCTGAAACAGATGGCCAAATGAAGCTTCATGAACCACTGTCTTTATTTTCTAAAGCCACGATATGGCGCTGTCTGTTGAACAAACGTTTGGAAACGCACTTCATTGCCAGTCTTTCAGACTCTATCTTCACATCGAGAGTGCCATCTGGTGGAGATAGAAAATAAAGAAAGTGGTTCATGAAGCTTAATGAAGCTTCGATTGGCCATCACTAGCTGAAGTGGTAAAATAGTGCCATAAAAACCTTTAAGTTTAAACTTAAGTTGTTCATTGTTGTGGCACAGAATATATGTGATGACATTTTTGCAAAAACCAAACAATTACCTCACAAAATGACTACAACCTCAAGTTCACACCAATTCTAATGAAAAATATTGATGTAAAATCCAGTGAAATGTCCAAATAACTTCTCCTATAGCTGTTGTATTGTGGGTGTTTTTCGAAACTCACCCTAACAGCATGGTTTTGAAACTAATGCTAGTTTGTATTTTCATAATGAGGTATCCAGCTTTCACGGCAGCATCTCTGATATCTCAGCTCGGGTCTCAGTGTTGTGCTGTGTCACTACATTTAAAATGTTTTTTCGATAAACAGCGTTTACTTTGAAATTGTTTCAATTTGTTTGATGGTTTGGAGCCTGGAGTCTCTTGCAGGCTGGTTTTGGCCCACGAGCCTTATGTTTAACACCCATTATTAGCATTAGAGTATTTGAGTGTAAAATAATGAGGTAAAATTTAGAAAAAAAACTGCAAAAGAAAAAATAAGGTAAATTGGAGGAAATAAAAAAAAAGTTCCTTCTGGCATTAAAAAATGTATTTACTCTTCACAGGGTTTTTTTTATACATTCATTTATATTTAGTCATTGATTGAGTGCTTCAATTCTCATGACTATTTGTTTTATTCATGATTGTGTTTTAGTTTTCAGTGATTCAGTCTATCAATTATTTATTCTTTCATTAATATTTTGGTATTTATGTTTTCATTCTTATAGAATCAATAATAAGTCATTTATTTATATGTTTGTGTATTTATGTAACCTTCTACACATCTGTCCCTTTGGTCCTTTTCTTTGTGGAATTATTGATTTATTTCATTTGAATTAATCGGTTGATTCTGCCTTTTAAATTTGTGTTCATTTTTATTTTTTTAAATAATTTCTTTTCATCCATTCATTTGAAATCGCTGATTCAGTCATTGAATTTTGAGCATTTATTTATTTGTTCATCTATTGTGATTTTCGAAACCTTTTTTTTTCATTTTTTTTAAACTTCTGTATTTTTAGTATTTATCAGCAACATAGTTTTGGATGGGATTGTTTATCAGAGCATTGTGTAGTAAAGTTTGCCCTCAGTGTCATTACTTTATTATCATTAATCCGTTTAGCACATCATATCCTCCTGTTGCACTGCATCGTTCTGAGCAATCACATCACTTTGTGTTATTTGTTCTCAGTCACTTCAATCATTGAGTAAAGTTTCTCCCTTCTGGGTTTCACCATCATCAGAGGTCCAATGCTCACAGCTGCACCTTTCTTTCCCCGAGTGTCAGTGAGTGAAGCCGAATGTGGAGAAAGAGCAATCACCCTGCTGATCAGATTAGTTGACGGGCGGCAGATAGCGTGTCGGCTTGCTGATTGAGGGGACCTGAAAGTGTCTGTCACATTAATTGTGATCCCGGCCTGCAGCTTTGCCAAACACTCTATCTTCTTCCTCCTTCCATTAAAACTGAACATCTACTTGTTGCATTATACACACACACACACACACTCATACACACTCACACACACAGCATGAAATCGAGGCGTCTCAGTATTAATCAAACACTCACTGCTGATAGACGACTTGTCTCTCACACGTTAGTAACACAGGGTTGCGTTATTGCTGTCAGATTAGTTCACCGGCTCTCTCATTGATAAAGCAGTTTAAAGTAGAAGTGATGCACATTTGCGATAAATCTAAACATGTTGGTTATTTGTCATAACATAACATAACTTTACATGACATGACATGATGAAACAAAACATGACATAGCATGACATGACAAAACTAAACTGGACAAGAAATGAAAAAATGAAAGGGCCACACTTGGCGCAGGCCCGTAAGAAATCTGAACACAAATGGATGTTTTGTGTGTGAAATATGATTGCCTTATTTAGGAATTTTTTTCAGAAACGAATGAAAAAAAATCACAGATCAATTATTCTTTTTGGATAATTTCACCCATTACATTTACGTTGTGACTTGATGTGGATTAAATCATTTTCATCACATTAGTACGTTTTTTTTTATTAGAATTCATGAAAACTGTCAGAATGCCAAATCAAACAGTTAATGCCAAAATCAACACTTTTTGATATTTGTTACTTTTTTCTTTTAAAATCTCATGCAGCAGCAGCAGAGCCACTCTGCTCACACACAGGATGATTGTGTTTCCTGTGTGTTAGTATTAGAATGATGATGGACTGGGAGCAGAGTGCTGAGGAGGATCAGTTCCTCCCTGACAGGAGCTGCAGGAGGAGGGAGGACACCACACACAGCAGCAACCGGCTCAAATCGGTCACCGGGGAGTTTTCCTCCAATAAGGGTGTGGTTTTCCTCTCAGTCGGTGAGGATGCTCCAGATAGGAAGAGCATGTGAGGCGGAGAGCGTCGATGGTGGAGCTCCGCTTCCTCCTCCAACAAACGGGATTCATATTCTGTCTGTGCCAAGTTTACCTGGAGAAACACAAGCTTCCTTCAGCCAATGGAAAGAAAGTTTTTCTAGTTTGAATGCATGAGGAACTGGGAAACTTTCGATTTAAAGCTTCACCAGGAAAGCGGCTTATATTTTTGAACTTTTTTTCCAGAAAAATGATGGCGAACAAGCATAGAAAACACGAGTAAATAATTTTGTTATTTATGAGTAAAAGTTGCTCAAACTCCATATATTCATACAATCATAAAATATGGCCTCACATACTGAGGTGAAAAGGCAGTTTGTCAAACTGGGGAAAAAAAACATCCTTGTTGCTTGTGGAGTCCCCCAAGGATCCATACTGGATCCCAAATATTTCATCCTGTATATAAATATGTATATAAAATTGACTTTATTGGCAGTATTTTTCGTTTGGGGTTAATTTATAACAACTTTTGAGGAGATTTACAACAGAAATGTGTAAATTGAGCAGGAAGTCTTTGTATATGGTATACTCTGGAACTCACAACTTACACAATTGTTATTTTTATTAAATCACAATAGATTTGCTTCTGAAATTCTCTATCTTAAATCTGTTTTGGTTTTTTGTTGTACTTTCTTTATAATCATTTTTTATAAATCATAGTTTTAAAATGTATGCAGGGTATCATAGCACCGCCCTCTGATTTCTTGATGAATTCTATGAATTTCTTATCAAAGTATTTTAATCTCATCACCAGTATTTGACTGTATTACATTTTATTCAGCCAGTTACTAACTTAATAATAATAATAATCAGTGATTTTTGGTAACTTCCAGAGTACTGACTTTGCTGGTTGAAATCTTGCATCATCTCTGATGAATCCTGTTACTTTTTCATGCATCTGACTTTGAATTTCACTTGTTCAAACATAGTTGAGATCATTTAGTTCTGTCATGGATCTCAGATCAGTTTCTTTGGCAACTGTTTGAAGGATGCTGCTTGAAGCACGTTTACCGGATAGACGCTGACCGCCTGCCCTGTCTACCCTCCTCCTCACCTTCCTCCGAATCTTCCTCCTCCTCTCATTGGCGCTCATTAAAAACCTTCCCATCACTCCGGTTCCTCCCCATTAGTTCTCACTTTGGCCTCCAGAACTTTCTCGACTCTAACTTTACCTCTCAGTTCTCCCACCTCGCCGTGTCACTGCATTTTTTTGATCCCCTCTTCTGGCTCACTGTCTCCCGCGTTCCTCCGCTCGCAGGAGACTCGCACATCCTTCCCCCGAACCAGTTTTAATTCTTCTTGATCTCAGGCTGGCTGCCTAGCCCCCCCACCACCCATCCCCCCATCCCCCCAACTCCTCTAATTCTCTGGCAGACTTCAGTGCCTGCAGGACAGATTCACACGGACGTCGTTTCACACTGAAACTGAATGCTGTCAGCTTTCTGGGATCTTGTAATGTAATATTTGTGCTGCGGAGCCTCGTCTGTTCTCTGCTCGGGCCTCTGGGCCTCTAATGATGAGTTCTGTCACACGGCAGAAAGGAGACTCTGACAATGGTCTGTCACAAGAAATCGGAGCTTTCTTCTCGTAATTTCTCATCAAAATGAAATGAAAACTGTTTACAGATTCACTGCCTTTAAAGGAGCAGCACGTAGGAACCATGTAATGCCTTTTTTGTCCATCCGGTGGCAGAAGTGAGCTGTCACCATGAAAGTTGTGGAAGTTTTCAGATTTCACATGTGACAACACCTTCATCAAAAACGTCATTCTGAAGATGAAGATGCAAGAACACCATTGAAACATGTCAAAGGCAGTTGATAAAAACTCACTAGCCTGAAAAGAAGAAAGCTAAATGCTTACATCCTCTAGCGGTATAAAGTGGTAGTACAGGACTGGACGGCCTGGGGCTGAGCGGCTTCAGTTTTAAACACCAACAGCACAACATGTTTGTTTTTTAGTTTTTTCATGCCTTACACAAAACAAAACAAAATCAAAAACAAAACATTTTAAAGCAAAAGTACAAGAGACAAATTTCCTGATTTAAAAAAAAAAAAATCCTTGTTGAAAGACTCTCGATCAGGCTAACAAACATATGCATGAAATACAGTCTTGTAATGACTATGAGAGACTATGACTATTAATAGCTGCAGAACCACTGTGAGGCCACTAGGGTCCTGTCTCCTAAGAATCCACTTGTTCACATATAATATTTAACTCAATTACCATTAGCATGCGCTATCAGGCTGAATGAATCTAATGCAAGATAAATGAGATGATCAGCGGTGTGGCGGGGTCATGACCTGATCACAACATCCAGCTGTCAATCACTGGTTGGTTATACTCTGCAGTGATTGGTTAATAGGGAGGAAAAGGGTGGGGCTGACATAATGTGTTTATCTTTGTTTGCAACCCCAACTTGAACTCTAAAAGACCATGAACATAGATGGCTGCAGTGACATGTACGCTTTGAACTTGTACATATTCCTCTTTTAAAGTCTTCTCAAAGACAAGTTAAAGCAAGAAAATAAGCTGCCTCATCTCACTTGGAATTAAAGGTTTATGATGCAAAGTTTAAAGCTAAGTAAGGTTGGAGTGATTGGTGGTGGAGGGCTTTTTTTCCCCGCGGGTTTAAAACCACAGAGCACAGTGAAAAATTCAGCGCAGCGACACTGAGGGATGTTAAATATTCTGTTTCAGAGCCAAAAATAATCGCCGCATGTGCACCTGCATGTGAACACAGAGTTCCAGTCAAAAATCTGAAATCTAACTGTTTTTTCCCTGCCGGTGTGTGGCCGATCCTCCTGCTGCTGCTACACTGGTCAGGGTGACACAAACGGTTCCTGAAAGCCGCCTCAGGAGTGCCGGGCCCCCCAGGCCCCCACCACCACCACCACCACCATTAGAAGCTCCGTCCCTCCGCTCTCCTCTGATCGCTCTGCACTCGTAAACACGCAGTGCGCCGCTGAATAACCACCCGTCTGATGTGAAATGACATTTCCTTAGATAACAACAAATAGGGTCGAGGCCCCCCAGGACCCCCTTCAACCCTTCTGGCCCTTCCCCTCTTTCTTGTTCCCTCCAGGTCTCTTTAGTTAAACTGTCCTAAGTTTTTGACGCCTGCATTTATGTGAGGGTGTCGAAAAGGTTAATGAATTCAGTGCATACAGTGGGCACATCGAGGCCAGGCAAGGAGGGGGCACGGCAGCATGCTGATGGAGCCCCCTGCAGCTGAGGAGCGCACCGCTGCCCCCTGAAGGAAGAGGGCTGCAGGTACACTCTGCTTTCATTTGACATGCAGGTTTTATATCAGTCTGTCTCACCTGGCCATCATCTAACATCAATACCATTGGTTTTAAAGTAAATTAAACATCTTTAAATTCAGGATATTTCTCTTTGTGAAACTTGAAAACTGGAATTTTAAGATACAATTATTCTTTATTTCATTCATAATTCCAATATAGTATTCTTTTTGGGGTTAGTTAGGTTCAGTCAGTCTCTGTTTTTTGGTAAAACAGTTTTTTTAGTTTGTTTGATTTTTTGGAATTACTGGTTTATATATGATGTTTCTATATTTTTGGGATGAGTAGTTTTAATTAGACGATCTTGCAACCGTCTTCCAACCTTGCAGTTGGAAGGCAACCCGCATACAATCTTCTTTTCAAAAGAATAATTTTGACCTTCAACTTTTCTTTTTTGAGATAATTAACTTCAGTTTCAACACATAATTTTAAGAAATTGTCAAATATGAAGAATGATAACTTTTGATTGTGATGATTTGAATCATCCATGAATGAATTAATGGCCAGACGGACGTATCTATTTTTCAAGTTATCACTCAAGATCAAGTAAAAAAATGTTTTTTAAATTTAGATAAAAGGCATTCTAAATGAAGTTTGACTGATTTATTAGAAATTCTAGCTGAAATACTTCATTCAATATTATAACAGTGAGAATGAAAATTATATATTTTTTCCATTTCAAATGAAGTTGACATAAATAGAAGCATTCATATTTTCCTCCATTTTCAAAGTTCAGCTGATCCCTTAAAACAGTTGAGTCATCATTCAGAAACACATACAGGACGTCTGTGAGAAAGACATTAAACCCTGAACTGCTCCGAGCTCAGAATAAACGCCACTTTAAAGCTTCTCAAAACATGTAAACATGAAATGAATGAAGATCGATTCACATTAGCAGTAAAACTGTGAAAAAAAACATTTATGTCTGCTGAGCTCA